>NC_086002.1:19815644-20171894 GCF_030014385.1 Trichomycterus rosablanca
TTTGCTGTAATATGAATTAACATGAATTTTGTACATGTTAAGTTAATGCACACTGTGTTATTTTAAATGTGTTGTTTTAAATGTATTTTGAAAGTTGCATGGATTAAAGTAAGAATGTTTTTAAGGAAATTCTGTACTTGTACACGTTTTTGTTGAAAGTGCTTTAAGCATTTGCAGTGATTTAAATAAAGAATTTGATATGTTGCAATAATTGTCTGTGTGGATTAAATAGCAGTATTGTGTAAGTTATAAGTCAAATAAGTACAAGTTTTTATTTAAAATTAAATTTAATAAATAATTACAGTATTGTACAGTTAACCTAAGTTTTTACTGTGGTGTTACTGTAAAATGCAATTACAGTAACATTAAGTTACTGTAAAATAAAATACAGTTATGGTACTGTTAAATTGAATTACAGTAACTTACTGGCAACAGTGTTGCCAGTAAGTTAATGTAAAAACTAGGGCTGTCAAACGATTAAAATTTTTAATCGCGATTAATCTCAGAATTTCATATAGTTAATCGCGATTAATCGCATTAAATAAAATCTGTGTAAATGTTATAGAAAACAAGGTTTTTTAAGTGAAATGTGAAAAGTGGACGTTTCTACACGAAGTGAGTGTGTTTTGACCCTTTTGGGGCTTCCATAGTTCATGGACTAGCGTGCTTGACTCCGGTATTCAGTGCCGTAACAGATTAAGTTAATGAAGTGTTTTGCTCCCGACAACTTGTGAATATACCATGTATTTATTTCTTTATTATGCAAGTGCATCCCTACGACGCTCAGTTATATTATTTTAACAAACCGCAAATGAACAACGGTGGCAAGTCCGACATTAAAACGTTGGTTCTATCAGTCAAGTCTCAACATGAACTAGAATTTGCGTTAACGGCACTATTTTTTTTAATCGCGTTAAATTGAGATTGCGTTAATGCGTTATTATCGCGTTAACTTCGACAGCCCTAGTAAAAACCCTTCGAAATGTCTAACAGTGTAGGTAGAATTCTATTTTACAGAGTATTTTCACAGAAATAAGAAGCAAGAACTATTGTAGTACCTAGTTACACTCAAAGTTTATTACAATATATATATATATATATATATATATATATATATATATATATATATATATACAGTATAGATATATATATATATATATATACATATATATATATATTGTAATAAACTTTTAATGTAACTAGGTAGAATTCTATTTTACAGAGTATTTTCATAGAAATAAGAAGCAAGAACTATTGTAGTAGTCCCAGTGACCATTAAAGATTACATATGGCTGGGGAAAGCCTTTTAAAAATCTACTGCAGGCCAGAACTGGGCCATTATTGGCCCGATAATGGTTGTTCTGGCTAGCAGTTGGTTAAGTGCTGGCATATTGCTGGCAGTCATGGCTGGGATCCGGGCAGCCGTATACGGGCCACAATCTAACCGTCATTCATTTTGACACCGGGCCAAATCCGGCTGCCGGATGTGGGCCGACACAAAAAGTTCCGGCATGCCGGATATGGCCCAGAACTGGGCCATACATTTTTTTGCTAGCTGGGACTGACCCAGCGGCTTTTTCTTCATCAAAGCAACACAATGACACAAAGATCAGCTCAAACTTTCATTCTTACTACAGTAAAACACATTCAACTGACTTTTAAAGTGAAGTTGAACATGTTGTACAGACATCGTCTCCATCTAGTGGTGCTAGAAATAAATTACAGCGTGTTGCTTGTGTACAGATTTTATAATACAGGTATATAAAAATTAGAGAGTATTTGTGGCTCTTTTGTCCCAAGTGTTTTTGTAACGTGTTGTAGACCTGCAATGGCGACTGTTTTTGGTATACAGGAAAGAAAAGGCCGAATGCAGGTGAAAAAGTGCTATATGGCAACCCAGCACTGTGTAAATATTGGACAGAACACATGATGGGTTATTTTACCTTGTTGGGTTGTGCAGTTTAACCATTGTGCTAAGCTGTGAGGTTCTTTTTTTTTTACCATGGATCAACTATGTAACTTTACTTCATTTAAATGAAAGGTTTACATTGCTGTCTTCAGGATTTCCTCTTTAGTGATATTTAATGTTAATAGCTGTTCTGATCTAAAAGATGCTACTGCCTTTGACCTTTAAAACTGAGAAGTGATTTGTGAGATCATTAAAATAAGTGAAATGTTTATTTTGTACTTTGGTTTTTTATTATTTGTACAAACATTTGTTTTATGCAACTTTAAACCTGTAATAATAGATGAAAAATTTTAATGTGTCTTTATTTGCTTTAATTAAGCTAAAGTTTTTAACAGGGACAAAAATGACAGTTTGTGTAGCAGGGCTGGACACGTAAGTAAAATGTTATACTGATTATTAGCATGAAGTAAACATTAGCAAGTCATGTGAAAGAACTGTGCGTGTCTCTGTGGCGCAATTGGTTAGCGCGTTCGGCTGTTAACCGAAAGGTTGGTGGTTCGAGCCCACCCAGGGACGAGTGCCTTTTATCAACCTGCCTGCCAGACACAACAACATGTAATCCCACAGTATAGTGGAAATAAGAAACTAAAAACATCCAGTAAACAACAGTCCTACAAGCACAAATATCCACCTGATAAGTTACCAGAGACCGGCTGTTTTGGTTTCTGTAAATGTTAAATGAAGATACTCGCCCAACGTGGGGCTCGAACCCACGACCCTGAGATTAAGAGTCTCATGCTCTACCGACTGAGCTAGCCGGGCTTAAGCAGCAGGTCAGAACAGACAGCTCTAGGTAGGTTTAATTCACTAACATCACGACCAGATTAAGAACTACTTCACAGTTTACAAACACAATTCAGAATAAGTAACAGAAACAGACACAGACTTACTGTCACTTTTAAACTACTACACAATTACTGAACCCGCTCCATTATGCTTTACACCTCAGTGTATATTATCTGGAAACAGATGCTCTTCATATAGAAATATACTTTACATTTGCTTGTAAATTAAAATATCAATTCAGGTTGTTTTTAGTTCAATTGAAAAAATATTAACAGTAGGTCAGCTTCCTAAAACCCAGAATCTACACGAATAAATCCTACATTCATTCCACAAAGTTTACAAACTACATGATTTATTGAGTGAAGACTTGATGTTTGGAGCCCCTCTGGTGTGCAGACTGGTACTGTGTATCAGCACTACTTACTGTGTGCAGGACCTGAGTCGTATCTGCTCCACTCACTGGTTGGTGGTATTAAACTCAGTCAAGAACTTTAAGAAATATATAGTTTAGATGGTTCACACATATAAGAACCCACAAAACCTCTTAGATGTGTATTAAGAAAGTCTGTTTCAGCTGTTGAATTGGGTCAGTGTAGAATTATGTACAAAGATCTAAAGAGAGAATAGATGTACTGGCCGGTTAGCTCAGTTGGTTAGAGAGTGGTGCTAATAACGCTAAGGTCGCGGGTTAGATCCCCGTACGGGCCACACCTAAACTAACAAACAAGTGATCCTTCTCTAGCAGGTCCTATTAACCTGGACTTCAAACATTGTCTCTGACAGTGTGTGGTTTTTTACTGCCCCTCTCATTCAGGTCAGAAACATGCAATTATCTCAATTTACCAAACTTAATGACCCTTCTGTAAATGGTTTAATGTGCACACTGCTGCTACTGGCTTGTTTTTCTTTTCTACAATGTAAGTTCAGACCTTCAGGTTCATGTTATTTGAGATTTCTACATAGATTTCTTCCTCATGTACAGAAAGACGCAGTTCAGTTTGAGAAGCGCACAGCGGGAGAGCGAGTGAGTCTGCGCGTTCAAATGAATCAAACAAGTCGATTCTTTAATCCGGTTCTTTAAGTCAAACGACAAGAAGAGACTCGAAAGAGTCGATTCACTAATTTGATTGTACTCAGCAATGAGCAGTTGGAAGCTAAGGGAGTCGATTCTTTTTGATGAAGTCAACATTTTATATGTTATACACAATACTTAAAAGAGTCGGATCACTATCGTTAGCTGTCATTTAAATACAGAGACAAACCATCTCATCTAACAAAATAGAATAAAATAATGTATAACAGTTTAATGATGCACCATACATACAGTGAAGCAAAAATAACATTCAAAGCTCAACAACATAAAAATACATCAAATCACCTAAATATTACCTAAATAACACATACAGCAAAAACATGTGAACGTGGAAGCATATGTGTGTGTGTGTGTGTGTGTATGTGTGTGTGTGTGCATGCTTATGAATATAAATAGAATAGATACGTATAGATACAAGAAGTGATGTAGACACATATTAACTCCTCGGCAATAGAGAGATACAGATGTGCTAGTGGAGAGTTATTATTGCTGAGCTGCTGTTCAACTCCAGTCCAGTTGGTGGCGCTGGTGCGTCTTAAGTTGTTTTGCCATCCGCCATTAACCATCATAAGAAGAACAAGAAGCTGCTGTGTTTGTACTGTAGAGCCTCATCTGTAAGTAAAATATGTATTTAATTATAACCCTTATATTTCATTATAACTACATTCTAATTCATAATAAACCTAGAGTTCATAATAAAACTTCACTGAGAGGATTTGAGGAGCTTTAACTCCACTTCCATTTAAACACAAACTATTAGCTGCTCCGCTACCTGTTAGCATCACACATGATTCAGTACTGATGAACCGATTCATTTGAACCGATCCATCTAAATGAATGAATTGAGCGGAACTGATTGCGTTTCTTTATGATTAAATCTCACATTTTTATATAAACACGTGATATTTTTAAACTTTGTTTACAGGTGGTTTGTAGAGCTTTATAGTCACAGTCAGGTGAAAAGTGTAAGCGAGCGTCTTTAATTGTGTACTAGCTCGATGAAGTAAACTGTTTACTGCACGTTTAAACCATGTATTACGGTACCCGAAGCGTAAAACTGCTGTTTACAGTTTAATAAACATTATTTACCATGTTCTGATGCATAAAATCCACTCAATTCAAGAAGAGCATCGACTCTGTTATTAATGAAATACATTTCAGACATTTTTACTGGAGGAATTTGTTGTGATCGGATCTCAAACTCATGTAAAATGTCTATTCGGTTGTGTTAATACCACTTTTTGAAGAGCAATATAATAAGCAAAACAAATTGCTATCAGGTGCCACCCCAACATCCATGAAGAACACTTACTCTAGTACTAATCTTGTGATTTTGAGATAATTTTACTGTAGGCATTCGAATAACTTTTTGCTGCCTGGTGCCACAGTAGCTTCAGTTCATAACAATAACAACAGCCAGTTACAACAGTCTAAATAATTTCCCTTTAATTATGATTACAGCACATCTATCTATTTGTCTGACTGTCTGTCTGTCTGTCTATCTATTAGATCTTTAATAATGCAGTCAGCAGAAGAGGGACACGTCACCCCTGTAGATCTACAACATGAAGAATTCCAGAAGAAACTAATAAAAAAGGAGGAGGAGGATGATGATTTCTTCTGTAAGTAAATGTGGAGCTTGATGCCACTTTTCCACCAGACAGTGTGGTACAGTACAGTACGGTACAGTACAGTGAGGTACAGTACAGTATGGTACAGTACAGTGTGGTACAGTACAGTATGGTACAGTACAGTGAGGTACAGTACAGTACAGTGAGGCACAGTACAGTATGATACAGTAAAGTGTGGTACAGTACAGTATGGTACAGTAAAGTGTGGTACAGTACAGTATGGTACAGTACAGTGTGGTACAGTACGGTACAGTGTGGTACAGTACAGTGTGGTACAGTACAGTATGGTACAGTACAGTGTGGTACAGTACAGTACAGTGTGGTACAGTACAGTATGGTACAGTACAGTGTGGTACAGTACAGTACAGTGTGGTACAGTACAGTATGGTACAGTACAGTGTGGTACAGTACAGTGTGGTACAGTACGGTACAGTGTGGTACAGTACAGTATGGTACAGTACAGTGTGGTACAGTACAGTGTGGTACAGTACGGTACAGTGTGGTACAGTACAGTATGATACAGTACAGTGTGGTACAGTACAGTGTGATACAGTAGAGTGTAGTACAGTATGGTACAGTACAGTGTGGTACAGTACAGTATGGTACAGTACAGTGTGGTACAGTACAGTATGGTACAGTACAGTGAGGTACAGTACAGTACAGTGAGGCACAGTACAGTATGATACAGTAAAGTGTGGTACAGTACAGTATGGTACAGTAAAGTGTGGTACAGTACAGTATGGTACAGTACAGTGTGGTACAGTACAGTGTGGTACAGTACAGTATGGTACAGTACAGTGTGGTACAGTACAGTGTGGTACAGTACGGTACAGTGTGGTACAGTACAGTATGGTACAGTACAGTGTGGTACAGTACAGTATGGTACAGTACAGTGTGGTACAGTACGGTACAGTGTGGTACAGTACAGTATGGTACAGTACAGTGTGGTACAGTACAGTGTGGTACAGTACGGTACAGTGTGGTACAGTACAGTATGATACAGTACAGTGTGGTACAGTACAGTGTGATACAGTAGAGTGTAGTACAGTATGGTACAGTACAGTGTGGTACAGTACAGTGTGGTACAGTATGATACAGTACAGTGTGGTACAGTACAGTGTGATACAGTAGAGTGTAGTACAGCATGGTACAGTACAGTGTGGTACAGTACAGTGTGGTACAGTACAGTACAGTGTGGTACAGTACAGTACAGTGTGGTACAGTACAGTGTGGTACAGTACAGTATGGTACAGTACAGTAAGGTACAGTACAGTGTGGTACAGTACAGTGTGGTACAGTACATTGAGGTACAGTACAGTGTGGTACAGTACATTGAGGTATAGTACAGTGTGGTACAGTACAGTGTGGTACAGTACAGTATGGTACAGTACAGTATGGTACAGTGAGGTACAGTACAGTACAGTGTGGTACAGTACAGTGTGGTACAGTACAGTGTGGTACAGTACAGTACAGTGTGGTACAGTACAGTGTGGTACAGTACAGTGTGGTACAGTACAGTATGGCACAGTACAGTGTGGTACAGTACAGTATGGTACAGTACAGTGTGGTACAGTACAGTACAGTGTGGTACAGTACAGTGTGGTACAGTATGGTACAGTACAGTATGGTACAGTGAGGTACAGTACAGTGTGGTACAAAACAGTGGTACAGTACAGTATGGTACAGTACAGTATGGTACAGTGAGGTACAGTGTGGTACAGTACAGTACAGTGTGGTACAGAACAGTATGGTACAGTACAGTATGGTACAGTACAGTGTGGTACAGTACAGTGTGGTTAGTATTGGAGTCACTAATCAGTAGAAATAACAAGAGAAAGTGGATAGTGGGATTAGAACCTGTACTGTACCGTACTGTCCTGTGCTGTTACACTCCAGTCTGGATTTAAGTTTTAATCTAACTAGAATTTATTTGTGATTGGAAATCAAACCGACAACCTTCAGTTTCCTCCAGTTGTTGAGTTTCTTCTTCTCATATTGATGAATTTCAGGTGAAGTCACTTTAATCCCTCCGGAACTTGTTGCTTCTGTGGAACTGCTCTTCTCAGAGGACCAACAGTGTGGAGGTTTCCAGATGAAGCCTGTGAAGAAGGAAGAACCTGAAGATACAGATGAACTCAGTAAGATATTTTTATAACGTTTTTATAAAATAATTTCTCATCATTTGGTCGTGTCTGAATTACTTGTAATATTTGTGTATTTTAGTGCATAAGTGAGCAGGTGAGTGAAATGAGGAGACAGAAGTAAAGAATATTAAACAGATCATGCTGACTGTACAGTGTGTAGACTAGTATATAATTACAGAGTAATGACAGGTGAATACAAGTGGCTGAATGATTGGGTAATGAATGAGAATAAATAAAGTCGAGTATATAAGCTGATATATTTAATATATACATGATTGTTTGTGCTGATGGTCCTGGAGAGATGAGTCTGCAGCTTCCGTCCAGATCTTAACTGTCCTTATTGTGGGTATCAGACGTCTGATGACTGGGGTGTACTTGGGGAGCAGGAACAAAGACAGGTGATCAGACTGACCCAGGTGGGGGAGGGGTGTAGCTTCTGATGAAACTTTGGAAGTCCAGATCTTAAACTGCAGTGATTAAAGTCCCCAGAAACAATAAAGACTCCATCTGGGTTCACAAAGATCTTTTATAGCTGCGTTAGCATTAGCATCTGGAGGGATATAAACTGCAACAGTAACAATGCAGGAAACCTCTGGTGGTTATAATACCTGGTTATAAAGGGTCTACATGTTATAACCAGGTAATCCAGGTCAGCAGAGCAGTAGGTATTAACTATGACAGAGTCCATGCACCAGGTTTTGTTTACATAAAGACAAACACCACCACAGAAGCTCTTCATCAGTTCCACCACGCTGTGGTTTAGCTGCAGTCCATAAGCCTCTTCTGTGTCAGGGTCCAGATTTTTATTTTGTCATGGTATATTGGCAAGGAAGATACAAGGTAGTTTTAGCTTAGCGCGCTATCCTCCACATTTACCCTGTTTTGGCTCTTCCTGTTGAGATGAACAGCTCGCTTGGACGCGGTGTTCTGCTCACCTCTGGAAGTAGCCGGTTGAACTTGAATGGACGGTCCAAAACAACACTTAAAGCGGTATAAATGAATGTCCATCAGCGTCTGTCTGTCGTATGTGTAGTTCACACGAGTGATTCAAGTGAAAACGCAGTAAATTGGCAAATAAATAAACACTAGATCACTAAGCCTGGTGAGACGCTTGGGTGCATGCGCCGCCATCTTTCCCAAAGGTGGAAACATGTATTGTGATCAGATGAATCAGCATTTCAGGTCCTTTTATGGTAAAATGGACAGCGTGTGATCCAGACCAAAGACAAAAAGGATCCAGACTGTTGTCAGCAACATGTGCTGCCTTCAAGATGTCGTCTTTTCCAGGGATGTCCAGCATTTTTAACAAGACGATGCAAAACCACCTGCTGCACACATTACAAAGGCATAGCTGTGGAATAAGAGGGTACGGGTACTGGACTGGCCTGCCTGCAGTCCTGACCTGTCCCCAATAAAGAACAGTCCCAACTTTTTTGGAATGTGTTGCAGAAATGCAGGAATGGATGTTTATTAATAAATGAAATGAAGTTGAGCAGATAAAAGATGAAATATCTCAGCTTCATCCTGTCTGACATCAAATAAAAGTCAAAGTCAGTGTCAAGTCAAGTCAAGTCAACTTTATTTATATAGCGCTTTTTACAATATACATTGTCTCAAAGCAACTTTACAAAATCCAGGACCAACAGATACAAAAACCCCTGTTGAGCAAGCCGAGGGCGACTGTGGCAAGGAAAAACTCCCTGAAAATTACAGGAAGAAACCTTGAGAGGAACCAGACTCAGCAGGGCCCATCCTTCTTGGGTGGTCTGGAGGATACTTTAAATAAATACACGATTTACACAAATCATACAAACACAGAATTAAATGATCTAAAAGTCATAACTGGTAATAAATAGATAAATAAACAATTAAATAATAATAGAGTTGTTATCCGCTCTAGTCTTCAATAAAGTCTGTAGTGATTTCTTGTCGTTGCAATTACTCCAGACCCGTCACATCTGACAGGAGCAGCATCGTTGTCCCGGCAGTCTCGACTTTAATCCTTAACCTCGGCGGGTAAACAGGTTTCCATCAGAATGCCCTCGGGGTAAAACAACAGAGAATGTAGTTAATAATGTACAATGCTAGTTGACAAACAGTTTTACAGAGAGTTTTAGACTCCGGCAGCCCTTATTATTACAGCATAACTAAAAGGGAGAGCAAGCAGGTAACAAGGTCATGAAGGCTTTCACAGGACATCAGCGCCCACCTCTCCTACCCAAACCTGAGTGATTGGACAAGAGAGGCAGAACGACAGCGACCCAACATCCCTGATCACCACAAGTTTCTATGACCAAGAACCCCCAAGCTCTGCGCCTTTGTCTATATTAATCAAAAGCCTGAGAAAATAAATATGTTTTCAGTCTAGACTTAAACATTGAGACTGTGTCCGAATCCCGAACAGAGGCAGGAAGATTATTCCAAAGTTGTGGAGCTTTGTAAGAAAACGCTCTTCCACCAGCTGTGGTCTTTTTAATTTTAGGAACTATAAGTAACCCTGCATCTTGTGAACGAAGTGGACGTGCTGGGTTGTAGTAATTAATAAGCTCACTCAGATACTGTGGAGCCAGACCATGTAGCGCTTTATAGGTTAGTAAAAGTATTTTGTAATCAATGCGAAATTTAACTGGCAGCCAGTGTACAGATGATAGAACAGGAGTAATATGATCAATTTTTTTAGTTCTAGTTAGCACTCGAGCTGCTGCATTTTGAACTAACTGGAGTTTGTTTAAGGATCTACCAGAGCATCCAGTTAGAAGAGCATTACAATAATCTAACCGAGAAGTTATAAACGCATGGATCAGTTTTTCGGTGTCATTAACAGATAGTATATTTCTTATTTTAGAGATATTACGCAAATGATAGAAAGCAACTCTAGTAATATTATTAATGTGTGTATCAAAGGAGAGATCTGAATCTATTGTGACACCTAAGTTTTTTACATCTGGGCTGGGAGTAACAGAGAACGTGTTTAAGTTTAGCACTAGGTTAGACAACTTGTCTCTTGCAGCTTTAGAGCCAACAAGTAAAACCTCAGTTTTATCTGAATTAAGTAAAAGAAAATTACACGACATCCAGTTTTTTATGTCGTTTACACAATCTTCAATCTTACTGATTGTGTCAGTATCATTTGGTTTGGCTGATATATACAGCTGTGTGTCATCTGCATAGCAGTGAAAGTTTATGCCATGTTTATGAATAATTTCACCTAGTGGAAGCATATAGAGTGTAAATAATAGCGGTCCAAGTACCGACCCCTGTGGAACACCACACTTTACTTTTGTAGTTTCTGAGCATTTATTATTTACATAAACGAATTGAGAGCGGTCAGTCAAATATGATTGAAACCAAGAGAGTGCGAGTCCTTTAACACCTACTGTATTTTCTAGCCTCTCCAGTAAAATGTTATGATCGACCGTATCAAACGCTGCACTAAGATCTAATAGAACAAGAAAAGAGACACATCCATTATCAGAAGACATGAACAACTCGTTAACTACTCTAATTAATGCGGTTTCGGTACTATGGTTGGGTCTAAATCCTGATTGAAATTTTTCATGAATACAATTTTCATTCAAATAAGAACATAATTGTTTGGAAACAACTTTTTCTAATATCTTTGAGACAAAAGGAAGGTTTGAAATTGGCCTATAATTAGATAAAACATGTGGATCAAGATTAGGTTTTTTAATCAGGGGTTTAATAACAGCACTTTTAAACAATTTAGGTACATACCCAAGGCTAAGGGATGCATTGATTAATGTAAGCAGGGGCTCTACAATAGCTGGGAGTAAATCTTTAAGTAAACGAGTTGGAACAGGATCGAGTATACACGATGATGACTTCGATGATTTAATCAACACAGTTAGTTCATTTTGGGAGATTGGATTAAAGGAATTTAGTTGGATTAACTCGTTACTATTATCACCAATGCTGCTCGGAGTGAGTCCATACTTAACATTGGCAAGTGACACACTCTGACTCTGAAGTCGTATTTTTTCTATCTTGTCATTAAAGAATTTTAAAAAATCATCGCTGGTACAGTCAGGCGGTATATTAGATTCAGTTTCATTGACGTTTTTAGTTAATTTGGACACTGTCTCAAAAAGGAATCTAGGATTGTTTTTATTTTTCTCTATTAGGGATGAATAATATACAGATTTAGCTTTTATAAGTGCATGTTTATACTCAGTTAGAGCATCTTTCCAAGCAATCTTATACACCTCCAGTGTAGTGTGACGCCACTTGCGTTCTAATTTCCGTGCTGCTTGTTTAAGTGCGCATGTGTGGTCATTGTACCATGGAGCAAGTTTTTTCTCCCTAATTAGTTTAGTTTTGAGTGGGGCTACGTTATCTAAGGTTGTGCGCAGTACGGTCTCTAGGTTTTGAGTTGCCTGATCTAGTTCTTTAGGTTCCGATGCTGATATATTTGGTAATTCTGGTAGGCAGTTTATAAACGCTGCTGCAGTTGCAGATGTAATAGTGCACATTTAAAACAATGTGGTTGCTGTATATTATTGGACAGGGACACTTCATATATTAGTAGGGAGTGATCAGAGATTAAGTCATTCTGTGGTATAATTTCCAGGTTGTCTATGTTTATACCATAAGTGTAAGAAAATCTGTGTTTTATTATTATTTAGATTTTCCATACTGTCCCAACTTTTTCTGATTTAAGGTTGTATTGTTATTATTAAATCTGCTGAAACCCTGTTTGAACAAAGGTTTATAGGTCTTTTTTTTTGACAGATAGTATAGAAGTACGTGTCTGTTAGTTCTAACTTCTACCAACAATAACAACCTTATTATTTTCTTCACAAAACAAAGACATTTCAGGTGAAGGATTTTTAATCCCTGTGGAACACGTCACCTCTGAGGAACATCTCACCCCAGTGGACCAACAGTGTGGAGGTTTCCAGATGAAGCCTGTGAAGAAGGAAGAAGCTGAAGATAAAGATGAACTCAGTAAGATATTTTTTATCTTGAGTAAAATAAGATTTTGATTGAATAGAATCAGAGGCAGCTGGGATGAAGCATCATACAGTGAAAGCTTGTATTGTGCTCATGCAGATCAGTGTGAGCAGGAAATGATGAATGCAGGATGAATCACGTTACAGGACTTTAGTATCAGATCTCAGTTTAACATTTACTAACAATCTTTATTATTTATAATGTTATTAATGTATTTGATTATAATGTTATAAATGTATTTGATGATTTATAATGTTATAAATGTATTTGATGATTTATAATGTTATAAATGTATTTGATGATTTATAATGTTATAAATGTATTTGATGATTTATAATGTTATAAATGTATTTGATGATTTATAATGTTATAAATGTATTTGATGATTTATAATGTTATAAATGTATTTGATGATTTATAATGTTATAAATGTATTTGATGATTTATAATGTTATAAATGTATTTGATTATTTATAATGTTATAAATGTATTTGATGATTTATAATGTTATAAATGTATTGGATGATTTATAATGTTATAAATGTATTTGAAGATTTTATAATGTTATAAATGTATTTATTATTTATAATGTTATAAATGTATTTGATGATATATAATGTTATAAATGTATTGGATTATTTATAATGTTATAAATGTATTTGATGATTTATAATGTTATAAATGTATTTGATGATTTATAATGTTATAAATGTATTTGATGATTTATAATGTTATAAATGTATTGGATTATTTATAATGTTATAAATGTATTTGATTATTTATGTTATAAATGTATTGGATTATTTATAATGTTATAAATGTATTGGATTATTTATAATGTTATAAATGTATTTGATTATTTATAATGTTATAAATGTATTTGATTATTTATAATGTTATAAATGTATTTTATTATTTTCTGCTTCAGAACTGAACAAGTATTTCTGCTGCTCCTCGTGTCCACGTTCCTCTACAACCCAAAATCACCTCCACAATCACATCAAGAGCTGCAACAATGTTAAATATGAGACTCTGGTGAAGATTAAGACTGAACATGAGGATCTGACGCCCACCAGAAGCTCCAGTAATCAGCAAACCTCCTCTGGTACTGTCAGCATTAACACGTCTCTCAGTCCCACACAGGAAGAAGGAAACGTCTGCTCACAGTGTGGGAAGAGCTTCAAGTACCAGTGTCATCTCAAAATACACCAGCGCATTCACACTGGAGAAAAACCGTATCAGTGCTCAGAGTGTGCGAAGAGTTTTAATCAACAGAGTAATCTCAAAAAACACCAGCGAATTCACGCTGGAGAGAAACCGTATCAGTGCTTACAGTGTGGGAAGAGTTTTAATACACAGAGTGCTCTCAAAGAACACCAGCGCATTCACACTGGAGAGAAACCATATCAGTGCTCTCAGTGTGGGAAGAGTTTTAATTATCGGAGTCATCTCAAATCACATCAGCGCATTCACACTGGAGAGAATCTGTATCAGTGCTCACAGTGTGGGAAGAGTTTTATTGAACAGAGTGATCTCAAAAAACACCAGCGCATTCACACTGGAGAGAAACCGTATCATTGCTCACAGTGTGGAAAGAGTTTTTATACACAGAGTCATCTCAAAATACATCAGCGCATTCACACTGGAGAGAAACCGTATCAGTGCTTACAGTGTGGAAAGAGTTTTAATCAACAGAGTACTCTCAAAATACATCAGCGCATTCACACTGGAGAGAAACCGTATCAGTGCTTACAGTGTGGAAAGAGTTTTAATAGACAAAGTGATCTGAAAACACACCAGCGCATTCACACTGGAGAGAAACCATATCAGTGCTCAGAGTGTGAGAAGAGTTTTAATACACAGAGTAAATTCAAAAGACACCAGCGCATTCACACTGGAGAGAAACCATATCAGTGCTCAGAGTGTGAGAAGAGTTTTAATACACAGAGTCATCTCAAAAGACACCAGCGCATTCACATTGGAGAGAAACCGTATCAGTGCTCACAGTGTGAAAAGAGTTTTAATAGACAAAGTGATCTGAAAACACACCAGCGCATTCACACTGGAGAGAAACCATATCAGTGCTCAGAGTGTGAGAAGAGTTTTAATACACAGAGTCATCTCAAAAGACACCAGCGCATTCACATTGGAGAGAAACTGTATCAGTGCTCACAGTGTGGAAAGAGTTTTAATAGACAAAGTGATCTGAAAACACACCAGCGCATTCACACTGGAGAGAAACCATATCAGTGCTCAGAGTGTGAGAAGAGTTTTAATACACAGAGTAAACTCAAAAGACACCAGCGCATTCACAGTGGAGAGAAACCATGCTCACAGTGTAAGAAGAGTTTTACTCAACCAGGTAATCTCAAAGAACACCAGTGCATTCACACACAATTACAGAAACTGTATCAGTGCTCACAGAGTGGGAAGAGTAATCTGAAAACACACCATTTATCAGTGCTAAGACACAAGTGTGACACATCAGATTGTACCAAACAAGCTAAATTAATAAATTAATAGCTAATAATTAATTACAGGGTACCACTGTCAGTTTTTAGGGAAATTACCAGGAAATCCAAACTTATAACGGATCAGTTTGTTAGGTCGATTATTTCTCTCACTCAGGGAATCAAATTCGCAGCGCTATATTCTGAATCATTCAAATATTTATTGAACTCTAACACATAACACAAACAATTACATAATTATTAAATTATTAACGTATTACATTAATAAGTAAATAGTAATAATAAAAGTATAAATCTTTAGGTTAAACTATTACTGAAAAATAATATGTGATTATCTATAGTGGAGTGAATGGTGGGTAGAACCAGGAGGTTTAGAGCCTGATGTAAGTGAATGCTATCAGCTAATACTGGAAGTGAATTGAAAAAAAAAAAAAGGTATTGGATCAGCTAGCATATATTGGTCTTAGTGATACTGTGCTTGATTGGTTTTCTTCATACATTTCTGGACGTGTACAGTATGTTCAACTCTGAAACTTTCATTCACAGTCATCTCCTGTTACTAGTGGTGTCCCTCAGGGCTCTGTCCTGGGGCCTCTACTATTTTTAAAATCTTCTCTTTCTAATTCTAACAAATTCTCAGTGATGATGGAGAACTCAGTCGTCTCTCCTTCCACTCACAATCTTTCATTTCATGCACATATTAACAATATCACACAATCTGCATATTTCTATTTACTAGGGCTGTCGAAGTTAACGCAATAATAACGCATTAATGCGATCTCAATTTAACGCGATTTTAAAAAATAGTGCCGTTAACACAAATTCTATACAGGAAAAATTTACCTGTACAGGCAGTGAGTACCATGTAGAATTACATCACGAAGACCCGCATTGTTATGTTTTGTACTTAACCACGAAATACAAATGACACTAGTTATGTGGAGAACGAGTTGTTTTTATTGCTTAATCCACAACTTGGAGCATCACACTTAAACATAACACGCTGTTACCGGCTGGTCACCTGATACACATATCAGCTCAGTGACGTACAACACACAGTGGTAACGTGATACGCAGATCACGTAAATGATATATATCACACGCATGATAATAATAAGCTTTTTTCTCTCTTAATTTTCCCCGACAAGTGAAAAACCAAAATATAGCAACCTTTACATTATGAGGAAGAATTACAATACTTTTTCATTTCAAGAATATGATACAGACTGACCAACACTGTTAAGCCAAATCAGCATTGGAAATTGACTTTACTTTTAATTGCCTTCTACAATGCTGGTACTTCTTAAAACTGAATATTTTCTTTTAAACAGAAGTGTTATTTAAATGCTATTAAATTGTTTTCCAACAAAACCCGCCCTATTTGGCGGATAACCGCTCAATCTGGCAACACTGGAACGCGTTGTTCTTATTATCGCGTTAACTTCGACAGCCCTAATAAAAACGTATTCTGATATCCAGTTAGCAGCAAGGGTTTATATAGCAGCAGGTAGAATAAGGTGAGAATAAGGTGCAAAAACAATGCAATACTGTGCAAAGATGCAAGTAATATAGTCACTAGTATGAGTTGTCAGAACCCAGGGAACAAGACTGTGTTGATTGTGAATGAGTTTTTGTGTATGTTAGTGTATGTGCACCGATCAGCCATAACATTAAAACCACCTCCTTTAAAAAAAAAAAAAGTGAAATTAATCGCGATTACAAATTTTAATCGTTTGACGGCCCTACTATTTACGTAACATAAATCATCTACGTCCATTCCTTTCTCCTACAACCCCTGGCAAAAATTATGGAATCACCACTCTTGGAAGATGTTCTGTCAATTGTTTAATTTTGTAGAAAAAAAATAAATCAGACATGCCACAAAACTATCATTTTTCAAAATGTCAACCTTCTGGCATTAAGAAACAATAAAAAAAAAGAAACAAATATAATAGTTGTGGTCAGTCACAATTGCTTCTTTTAGATCAAGTAGAGGAAAGAAATATGGAATCACTCAAATCTGAGGAAAAAAATATGGAATCACTCTATAATTTGCAGTTTAAAAACAAAACATCTGCAGCAGATTAGATTTGCTAATTATTCTTATAAAACTCCTTCAAGAAGATAAATCATTGTGGAATGTCGCAAAAGATGTTGGTTGTTCCCAGTAAGCTGTGTTTAAAATCTGGACCAAGTACAAACAAAATGGGAAGGTTGTAAAAGGGAAGCATACTGGTAGACCAAGTAAGACATCAAAGCATCAAGATAGAAAACTTAAAGCAATATGTCTTGAAAACAGAAAATGCACAACAAAACAAATGAGAAACAAGTGGCCGGAAAGTGGAGTCAATGTCTGTGACTGAACTGTAAGAAATCACCTAAAAGAAATGGGATTTACATACAGAAAAGCCAAACAAAAGCCATCATTAACACCTAAAAAGAAAAGAACAAGGTTAAAGTAGGCTAAAGAAAAGCAATCGTGGACTGTGGGTGACTGGATAAAAGTGATCTTCAGTGATGAATCGCGAATCTGCATTGGGCAAGGTGATGATGCTGGAACTTTTGTTTGGTGTCTGTCCAATGAAATTTATGAAGATAACTGCCTAAAGAAAACATGTTAATTTCCACAGTTGTTGATGATATGGGCCTGCATGTCGGGTAAAGGCACAGGGGAGATGGTCTTCAATAAATGCCAAAGTCCACATTGAAATTTTGGACGCTTTTCTTATTCCATCAGTTGAAAGGATGTTTGGTGATGATGACTTCATTTTTCAAGATGATAATGCATCTTGCCATAGGGCAAAGGACGTGAAAACTTTCCTTCAAGAAAACAAATAATGTCAATGGCATGGCCTGCAAATAGTCCGGATCTCAATCCATTTGAAAATCTCTGGTGGAAATTGAAGAAAATGGTCAATGACAAGGTTCCAACCTGCAAAGCTGATTTGGCAACAGCAATAAGAGACAGTTGAAGGCAGATTGATGAAGAATACTGTTTGTCATTAGTTAACTCCATGCCTCAGAGAGTTTAAACCATTATAAAAGCCAGAAATGGTGCAACAAAGTAATAATGGTGCAGTGTTTTCTAATGATTCCATAATTTTTTCCTCAGATTTGAGTGATTCCATATTGTTTTCCTCTACTTGATCTAAAAAAAAGCAATTGTGACTGACCACAACTATTATATTTGTTTCTTTTTTTATTGTTTCTTAATGCCAGAGGGTTGACAGTTTGAGAAATGATAGTTTTGTGGCATGTCTGTGATTTTTTTTTTTTCTACAAAATTAAACAATTGAAAGAACATCTTCCAAGAGTGGTGATTCCATAATTTTTGCCAGGGGTTGTAGAAGTGCTGCTGCTCTTGTTCATGCCCTGGTCACATCCCAAATTGATTATTGTAACTCTCTCCTTTTTGGTCTACCTCATAAAGCTATACATAAACTTTAATTCGTTCAGAATTCTGCCACTCGTATTATCTCTAGAACCTTCCACTCAACATGTTACTCCAGTTCTCAAGCAGCTTCACTGGCTTCCTGTCCAGTATCACATATTTAAAATCCTCCTCCTTATGTTCAAAGCTCCTCCATAATTTAGCACCTCCATATCTCTCTGATCTTCTTCATGTCTACACTCCTTACTGTACATTCAGATCTTCATCTGTCTTCCAATTATCTACTTCTTTGGTCTGTCTACTATTGGGGCTAGAGCTTTTAGCTACTCTGCCCCACGTCTTTGGAACTCTCTCCCTCTTGACATTCGCACCATTGAATCATTCCCTAGTTTTAAAACATGCCTTAAACGTACTTCTTTAAACTAGCCTACCCTTAATCTGTCATTTATTATGTACAGATGTTTTGTATTGTAAGGTGTCCTTAAGTGTTTTGAAAGGCGCCAATAAATGAAATGTATTATTTTTTATATGTTGGCGCAGATGTTATTTTTCTAACTTTTTTTCACACATTTTTCTGGTTAGGCTTATATAACTTGGTACAATTAGTTTGGTACAATCTGATGTTTTCATATGGTCATTTATGTATATTGTTTGTTATTACTTGTTTGTTAATAAAATATCTACATGATTCCTGAAATCTTCTGTCCTTTTTTCATATAAATAAAAATATGTTTAGCCTCACTGTGCACAAAACAGTCGTGAAGAGCAGAAATGGTTACCGCTGGCCAGGTTTTTACCTGGTTTAGTTCTGGTTTATAGCAACTGGTGAGCGGTCTGTACGCTGGAATCAGCATAACAGAGATTTGGTGTGAGTACCCACAAAGTCCACATGTTGGTAGAATTTAGGGAGCACAGACTCGAGATTTGCATGATTAATAATAAACCGGCAATAATAAACAGTCCATCTGGATGAGTGTTGGCTAATAGCTCCATATATTTCACACAATGCATCCTTCACGTTTACGCTGGGGATATCAATTTTTACACTTAGCATTGATTGATAACTGGAATTCTGTGTTCAGTTCTATTGAGGATTGTGATGTTGTGAACTGCATAAACGTCATAGCAGGCAAGGAGAGGTGCGAGGAAAACCACTGCACAAGGGACTTCTATTCCAACCCAATGTGTTTATTTTCACTATTTACAGGTGCTCCAAGTTAATACTATTTACAAACATATATACAATATTTACAAGCTGGGTGAAATATATATATATGTATATATATATATATATATGTATATATATATATATATATATATATATATATATATATATATATATATATATATATATATATATATATTAGGGCTGTCAAACGATTAAAAATTTTAATCACGATTAATCTCAGAATTTCATATAGTTAATCGCGAATAATCGCATTACAAAAAATCTGTGTAAATGTTATAGAAAACAAGGATTTTTAAGTGAAATGTTACAATTAAAATGGTGAACACATTTTATGCTGAATGTACTTATGTTAAAAACTGCTGGGACAAGAGAAAACTGTAAGGGAGTTTTATTCACTCACATACTAGGCAGTAATACTATCCAGCAGAGACCCCTGACTTCGTATATATGTCAGATTGTAGGTTAAAATTTCTCCATCAGCAAACATTGTAGATCAGCGGTGCTTTAGGTGGGATAAGGCGTAGTTATTGTAACAGACTTTTCTGTGGTTGTATCGTGACAAATGGTTTGATGGACGTTTCTACACGAAGTGAGTGTGTTTTGACCCTTTGGGGCTTCCATAGTTCATGGAATAGCATGCTTGGCTAACGCGATGACTCTAGCTGTCCGCTATTCGCTACCATAACAGAAAAAGTAATAAAAGTGTTCTGCTCCCGACAACTTGTGAATATACCGTGTATTTATTTCTTTTTTAAGAAAGTGTATCACTACGACGCTCGGTTACATTTGAGAAACGCCGTCTTAATGAGAGATGCTGTGCACGGTCAAGTCTCAACATAAACTACGGATGACTCGCAGAGCCAAATAGAATTTGCGTTAACGTCACTATTTTTTTTAATCGCGTTAAATTGAGATCGCGTTAATGCATAATTATCGCGTTAACTTCGACAGCCCTAATATATATATATATATATATACCTGTATATGTATGTATATATACAGTGTATCACAAAAGTGAGTACACCCCTCACATTTCTGCAGATATTTAAGTATATCTTTTCATGGGACAACACTGACAAAATGACACTTTGACACAATGAAAAGTAGTCTGTGTGCAGCTTATATAACAGTGTAAATGTATTCTTCCCTCAAAATAACTCAATATACAGCCATTAATGTCTAAACCACCGGCAACAAAAGTGAGTACACCCCTAAGAGACTACACCCCTAAATGTCCAAATTGAGCACTGCTTGTCATTTTCCCTCCAAAATGTCATGTGACTCGTTAGTGTTACTAGGTCTCAGGTGTGCATAGGGAGCAGGTGTGTTCAATTTAGTAGTACAGCTCTCACACTCTCTCATACTGGTCACTGAAAGTTCCAACATGGCACCTCATGGCAAAGAACTCTCTGAGGATCTTAAAAGACGAATTGTTGCGCTACATGAAGATGGCCAAGGCTACAAGAAGATTACCAACACCCTGAAACTGAGCTGCAGCACAGTGGCCAAGATCATCCAGCGTTTTAAAAGAGCAGGGTCCACTCAGAACAGACCTCGCGTTGGTCGTCCAAAGAAGCTGAGTGCACGTGCTCAGCATCACATCCAACTGCTGTCTTTGAAAGATAGGCGCAGGAGTGCTGTCAGCATTGCTGCAGAGATTGAAAAGGTGGGGGGTCAGCCTGTCAGTGCTCAGACCATACGCCGCACACTACATCAAATTGGTCTGCATGGCTGTCACCCCAGAAGGAAGCCTCTTCTGAAGTCTCTACACAAGAAAGCCCGCAAACAGTTTGCTGAAGACATGTCAACAAAGGACATGGATTACTGGAACCATGTCCTATGGTCTGACGAGACCAAGATTAATTTGTTTGGTTCAGATGGTCTCAAGCATGTGTGGCAGCAATCAGGTGAGGAGTACAAAGATAAGTGTGTCATGCCTACAGTCAAGCATGGTGGTGGGAATGCCATGGTCTGGGGCTGCATGAGTGCAGCAGGTGTTGGGGAGTTACATTTCATTGAGGGACACATGAACTCCAATATGTACTGTGAAATACTGAAGCAGAGCATGATCCCCTCCCTCCGGAAACTGGGTTGCAGGGCAGTGTTCCAGCATGATAATGACCCCAAACACACCTCTAAGACGACCACTGCTTTATTGAAGAGGCTGAGGGTAAAGGTGATGGACTGGCCAAGCATGTCTCCAGACCTAAACCCAATAGAACATCTTTGGGGCATCCTCAAGCGGAAGGTGGAGGAGCGCAAAGTCTCGAATATCCGCCAGCTCCGTGATGTCGTCATGGAGGAGTGGAAAAGCATTCCAGTGGCAACCTGTGAAGCTCTGGTAAACTCCATGCCCAGGAGAGTTAAGGCAGTTCTGGGAAATAATGGTGGCCACACAAAATATTGACACTTCAGGAACTTTCACTAAGGGGTGTACTCACTTTTGTTGTCGGTGGTTTAGACATTAATGGCTGTATATTGAGTTTTTTTGAGGGAAGAATAAATTTACACTGTTATATAAGCTGCACACAGACTACTTTTCATTGTGTCAAAGTGTCATTTTGTCAGTGTTGTCCCATGAAAAGATATACTTAAATATCTGCAGAAATGTGAGGGGTGTACTCACTTTTGTGATACACTGTATATATATATATATATATATATATATATATATATACAACCCCTGGCAAAAATTATGGAATCACCACTCTTGGAAGATGTTCTTTCAATTGTTTAATTTTGTAGAAAATAAATAAATCACAGACATGCCACAAAACTATCATTTCTCAAACTGTCAACCCTCTGGCATTAAGAAACAATAAAAAAAGAAACAAATATAATAGTTGTGGTCAGTCACAATTGCTTTTTTTTAGATCAAGTAGAGGAAAAAAATATGGAATCACTCAAATCTGAGGAAAAAATTATGGAATCATTAGAAAACACTGCACCATTATTACTTTGTTGCACCACTTCTGGCTTTTATAATGGTTTAAACTCTCTGAGGCATGGAGTTAACTAATGAAAAACAGTATTCTTCATCAATCTGCCTTCAACTGTCTCTTATTGCTGTTGCCAGATCAGCTTTGCAGGTTGGAACCTTGTCATTGACCATTTTCTTCAATTTCCACCAGAGATTTTCAAATGGATTGAGATCCAGACTATTTGCAGGCCATGCCATTGACATTATATGTTTTCTTGAAGGAAAGTTTTCACGTCCTTTGCCCTATGGCAAGATGCATTATCATCTTGAAAAATGAAGTCATCATCACCAAACATCCTTTCAACTGATGGAATAAGAAAAGCGTCCAAAATTTCAATGTGGACTTTGGCATTTATTGAAGACCATCTCCCCTGTGCCTTTACCCGACATGCAGGCCCATATCATCAACAACTGTGGAAATTAACATGTTTTCTTTAGGCAGTTATCTTCATAAATTTCATTGGACAGACACCAAACAAAAGTTCCAGCATCATCACCTTGCCCAATGCAGATTCGCGATTCATCACTGAAGATCACTTTTATCCAGTCACCCACAGTCCACGATTGCTTTTCTTTAGCCTACTTTAACCTTGTTCTTTTCTTTTTAGGTGTTAATGATGGCTTTTGTTTGGCTTTTCTGTATGTAAATCCCATTTCTTTTAGGTGATTTCTTACAGTTCAGTCACAGACATTGACTCCACTTTCCGGCCACTTGTTTCTCATTTGTTTTGTTGTGCATTTTCTGTTTTCAAGACATATTGCTTTAAGTTTTCTATCTTGATGCTTTGATGTCTTACTTGGTCTACCAGTATGCTTCCCTTTTACAACCTTCCCATTTTGTTTGTACTTGGTCCAGATTTTAAACACAGCTTACTGGGAACAACCAACATCTTTTGCGACATTCCACATTTATCTTCTTGAAGGAGTTTTATAATCCTCTCATTTGTTTCAACTGACATATCTTGTGTTGGAACCATGATTCATGACAATCTGCTTTGTGCAACAGCTCTCTGAGGTGTAAGCACTCTTTTTAAACTGAAGAATAATTAGCAAATCTAATCTGCTGCAGATGTTTTGTTTTTAAACTGCAAATTACAGAGTGATTCCATATTTTTTTCCTCAGATTTGAGTGATTCCATATTTCTTTCCTCTACTTGATCTAAAAGAAGCAATTGTGACTGACCACAACTATTATATTTGTTTCTTTTTTTTTATTTATTGTTTCTTAATGCCAGAAGGTTGACATTTGAAAAATGATAGTTTTGTGGCATGTCTGTGATTTATTTTTTTTCTACAAAATTAAACAATTGACAGAACATCTTCCAAGAGTGGTGATTCCATAATTTTTGCCAGGGGTTGTATATATATATATATATATATATATATATATATATATATATACAGGGGTTGGACAAAATAACTGAAACACCTGTCATTTTAGTGTGGGAGGTTTCATGGCTAAATTGGACCAGTCTGGTGGCCAATCTTCATTAATTGCACATTGCACCAGTAAGAGCAGAGTGTGAAGGTTCAATTAGCAGGGTAAGAGCACAGTTTTGCTCAAAATATTGCAATGCACACAACATTATGGGTGACATACCAGAGTTCAAAAGAGGACAAATTGTTGGTGCACGTCTTGCTGGCGCATCTGTGACCAAGACAGCAAGTCTTTGTGATGTATCAAGAGCCACGGTATCCAGGGTAATGTCAGCATACCACCAAGAAGGACAGACCACATCCGACAGGATTAACTGTGGACGCAAGAGGAAGCTGTCTGAAAGGGATGTTCGGGTGCTAACCCGGATTGTATCCAAAAAACATAAAACCACGGCTGCCCAAATCACGGCAGAATTAAATGTGCACCTCGACTCTCCTGTTTCCACCAGAACTGTCCGTCGGGAGCTCCACAGGGTCGATATACACGGCCGGGCTGCTATAGCCAAACCTTTGGTCACTCGTGCCAATGCCAAACGTCGGTTTCAATGGTGCAAGGAGCGCAAATCTTGGGCTGTGGACAATGTGAAACATGTATTGTTCTCTGATGAGTCCACCTTTACTGTTTTCCCCACATCCGGGAGAGTTACGGTGTGGAGAAGCCCCAAAGAAGCGTACCACCCAGACTGTTGCATGCCCAGAGTGAAGCATGGGGGTGGATCAGTGATGGTTTGGGCTGCCATATCATGGCATTCCCTTGGCCCAATACTTGAGCTAGATGGGCGCGTCACTGCCAAGGACTACCGAACCATTCTGGAGGACCATGTGCATCCAATGGCGGTGCCGTGTATCAGGATGACAATGCACCAATACACACAGCAAGACTGGTGAAAGATTGGTTTGATGAACATGAAAGTGAAGTTGAACATCTCCCATGGCCTGCACAGTCACTAGATCTAAATATTATTGAGCCACTTTGGGGTGTTTTGGAGAAGCGAGTCAGGAAACGTTTTCCTCCACCAGCATCACGTAGTGACCTGGCCACTATCCTGCAAGAAGAATGGCTTAAAATCCCTCTGACCACTGTGCAGGACTTGTATATGTCATTTCCAAGACGAATTGACGCTGTATTGGCCGCAAAAGGAGGCCCTACACCATACTAATAAATTATTGTGGTCTAGAACCAGGTGTTTCAGTTATTTTGTCCAACCCCTGTATATATATATATGTATGTATATATATATATATATATATATATATATATATATATATATATATATATATATATATATATATATATATATATATATATATATTTATGTATATACAGGGGTTGGACAAAATAACTGAAACACCTGTCATTTTAGTGTGGGAGGTTTCATGGCTAAATTGGACCAGTCTGGTGGCCAATCTTCATTAATTGCACATTGCACCAGTAAGAGCAGAGTGTGAAGGTTCAAGTAGCAGAGTAAGAGCACAGTTTTGCTCAAAATATTGCAATGCACACAACATTATGGGTGACATACCAGAGTTCAAAAGAGGACAAATTGTTGGTGCACGTCTTGCTGGCGCATCTGTGACCAAGACAGCAAGTCTTTGTGATGTATCAAGAGCCACGGTATCCAGGGTAATGTCAGCATACCACCAAGAAGGACAAACCACATCCAACAGGATTAACTGTGGACGCAAGAGGAAGCTGTCTGAAAGGGATGTTCGGGTGCTAACCCGGATTGTATCCAAAAAACATAAAACCACGGCTGCCCAAATCACGGCAGAATTAAATGTGCACCTCAACTCTCCTGTTTTCACCAGAACTGTCCGTCGGGAGCTCCACAGGGTCAATATACACGGCCGGGCTGCTATAGCCAAACCTTTGGTCACTCGTGCCAATGCCAAACGTCGGTTTCAATGGTGCAAGGAGCGCAAAACTTGGGCTGTGGACAATGTGAAACATGTATTGTTCTCTGATGAGTCCACCTTTACTGTTTTCCCCACATCCGGGAGATTCTTTATGGAAAATCTGGTGAAAACTAAGATGGTCAAAATTATTAGCCCCCATGTGATTTTGTGCTTTCAAAACAAATGAACTGGGTTTGAAACCACACCTGAGCAGTCAATTAGGTTTGAAAACACTCCTGAGCACTCAATTAGCACTGAACCTTATTTAAGTGACTCCAATAAGCAGAGTTCGTATCTTTTGACTGCTTGAATGAAAGGGATACTCTAGGGTTGCTCAATAATCTTTGTAAGAAGCAATATCATCATGCCAAAAAGCAAAGAAATCAGTCTGAACCTCAGACAGAAGATAGTGGACCTTCATCTTTAGGGGGAAGGATATACTGCCATTTCCAAGCGTTTCATGATTTCTAGAACAGCTGTGCGTTGCATCATTGCAAAGCACAAAGAAACAAAGTCTGTTAAAAATAACCCTGGCCGTGGTCAAAGACGCAAGATTTCCAAAACTTTGCAGCAAAAATTAATCAGAGATGTCAACAAGAATCCCCGGACCTCTGCAAAGATGATTGTTGCTGAGCTGGCTTCCTCTGGACTTGATGTTTCACGCAAGACTGTTGTGAGGGCTCTTCATCGTGGTGGAGTTCGTTGTCATCGTCCAAGAAAAACCCCATTGCCCTTACAGCGGCACACCAAAGCCCAACTGAATTTTGGCAGAGACAATCTGAAACATAGGGGTGAGTTTTGGAAGTCTGTCCTTTGGTCTGATGAAATCAAACTTGAGCTGTTTGGGCATATGGATGCTGCTTTTGTTTGGCGTAGGAAGGGTGAGGCCTTCAACCCTAAAAATACTGTCCCCACAGTGAAGCATGCTGGTGGAAACATAATGCTGTGGGGCTGTTTTGCTGCTTCAGGGACAGGAAACCTTGTTCGGGTGCATGGGACCATGAAAAAAGAGAATTATGTGGATATTTTGAAGAATAACATCAAGACATCTGCTGCCAGTCTAGGGTTAGGTCGTCGCTGGGTCTTCCAACAAGACAATGACCCGAAGCATACATCAAAGTTAGTCAAAAACTTTTTGGAAGACACCAAAATCAAGGTTCTGGAGTGGCCCTCTCAGAGCCCTGATCTCAATCCTATCGAGAATCTGTGGATGGAGCGCAAGGTGTGATCGTGCAGCCCTATTTGATTCTCATCCAGTTCTTGATGCTTACATTTAGGTCATGAGTTCGATCCTCACACGGGGCAAGGCCTTTGATGTACCAGTTTAGTTACTGAGCCTAATCTAAGACCAGTTAGCAGACTGGTTTCATGTCATTAAGTGACTTTCATCAGCACTGTAAATAGAACAGGTAGTAAACATTCATTTACAGTCAGAAGGGTGTGAGTTTGATTCTCATCTTGTTTTTGATGCTTACATTTAGATTCTGCTTTTCAACATTGTGCCTAAACTACAACTACAAAACCTGCCAGATTTAAGCTAGACATGTTGCTGTCAGCCTCGTTAGTGCAGTAGGTAGCGCGTCAGTCTCATAATCTGAAGGTCGAACACTGGATTAGGCACAGTAACTAAACTGGTCCCTCAAAGGCCTTGCCCCGTGCGTGTGAGGATCGAACTCACAACCTAAATGTAAGCATCAAGAACTGGATGAGAATCAAACTCACACCCTTCTGACTGTAAGAAGACTCTCTAATCGTTCAATTTACAGTGCTGGGCTTAGATTAGGCACACTAACTAAACTGGTCCCTCAAAGGCCTTGCCCCTCATTCATTTTCCCTCCGTTTCAAACTCACAACCTTCAGATAATGAGGCAGTTGAGGGACCAGTTTAGTTGCAGCCCAGTTAGCAGGCTGAATAGAACAGGTAGTGACCATACATCTACAGTCAGAAGGGTGTGAGTTTTATTCTCATCCAGTTTTTGATGCTTACATTTAGATTCTGCTTTTCAATATTGTGCCTAAACTTCAGCCGAAGAAACGGTCGAATTCCGATGTCTCCACATGTTTTTGTCTACCCATGTTGCTGTCAGCCTCGTTAGTGCAGTAGGTAGCGTATCAGTCTCATAATCTGAAGGTCGTGAGTTCGATCCTCACACGGGGCAAGGCCTTTGAGAAACCAGTTTAGTTACAGTGCCTAATCTAAGCCCAGTTAACAGACTGGTTTCATGTTATTTAGTGACTTTCGGTATTACGGTATTGCGGTATACCGCGGTATTTAAAAATGGTGACGGTATTTAAAAATGTGAAGCACCAAATTTCTGCTTCAGGTCTACCTTGATAACGGAGACTTCAAGACCCTCGCGCATCCACAGTAAGGGAGTGGTGGGAGTAGTGGGAGTGGTAGGCGGTTGGAGCTCACTGATTGGTTGTGGGGGTGCTCACTTTTTGAGGTGATAACACAAAAACTAGGGAGCTCTCTACATAGGGTGTGTTGAAACACCTAGTGAGCTGCCTTGCTCCCTTACTGCCTTTATAGGCAGCTGCCTCAGTAGAGAGGATTCTAATGAGTCAGTGACTTATCATAAGGCAGGTTATTCGAACGCGCTACTTAGATAGCGGTTCCATCAGGTTTTGCTTGCTAAGCTAACAGTGAGCACCTTGCCATTCAAAATTTTGTTGTTGAGAACAAAATAACATAAAAATGATCAATGTAAATCAAAATTATTATCCCATGGAGGTCTGGATTTGGAATCATACTCAAAATCAAAGTGGAAAATCCAATTACAGGCTGATCCAACTTCAGTGGAAATTCCTCAAGACAAGTTAAAATGAGGCTCAGTAGTGTGTGTGGCCTCCACGTGCTAGAGGTAGCATGAGACAGTGTCTACAACCCACAGAAGTTGCTCAGGTAGTGCAGCTCATCCAGGATGGCACATCAATGCGAGCTGTGGCAAAGAAGGTTTGCTGTGTCTGTCAGCACAGTGTCCAGAGCATGAAGCAGATACCAGGAGACAGGCAATACACCAGGAGATGTGGAGGGGGTCGTAGGAGGGCAACAATGCAGCAGCAGGACCGCTACCTCCTCCTTTGTGCCAGGAGGAACAGGAGGAGCAGTGTCAGAGCCCTGCAAAATGACCTTCAGCAGACCACTAATATCCATGTTTCTGCTTAAACTGTCAGAAACAGACTCCATGAGGGTGGTATGAGGGCCCGACGTCCACAAGTTGGGCTTGTGCTTACAGCCCAACACCGTGCAGGGCGATTGGCATTTGGCAGAGAACACCAAGATTGGCAGATTTGCCATTGGTGCCCTGTGCTTTTCACGGATGAGAGCAGGTTCACAGTGAGCACGTGACAGACTTGACTTGAGTGTGGAGACGCCGTGGAGAATGTTCTGCTGCCTGCAACATCCTCCAGCATGACCGGTTTGGCAGTGGGTCAGTAATAGTGTGGGGAGGCGTTTCTTTGGAGGGCCGCACAGCCCTCCATGGGCTAGCCAGGGGTACCCTGACTGCCATTAGGTACCGGGATGAGATCCTCAGACCCATTGTGAGACCATATGCTGGTGCAGTGGGCCCTGGGTTCCTTCTGATGCATGACAATGCTAGGCCTCATGTGGCTGAAGTGTGTCAGCAGTTCCTGCATGATGAAGGCATTGATGCTATGTACTGGCCTGCCCGTTCCCCAGACCTGAATCCAATCGAGCACATCTGGGACATCATCCACCAATGCCACGTTGCACCACAGACTGTCCAGGAGTTGACTGATGCTTTAATCCAGGTCTGGGAGGAGATCCCTCAGGAGAACATCCGCTGCCTCATCAGGAGCATGCCCAGGCATTGTAGGAAGGTCATACAGGCAGGTGGAGGCCACACACACTACTGAGCCTCATTTTAACTTGTCTTGAGGAATTTCCACTGAAGTTGGATCAGCCTGTAATTGGATTTTCCACTTTGATTTTGAGTATGATTCCAAATCCAGACCTCCACGGGATAACAATTTTGATTTACATTGATCATTTTTATGTTATTTTGTTCTCAACGCATTTCACTATGTGATAAATAAAGATTTTCAACTGAATATTTCATTAATTGAGATCTAGAATGTGTTAGTTTAGTGTTCCCTTTATTTTTTTGAGCAGTGTATATAACGGCTCCCAGAGATGCGACTCGGTTCATTTGAAAGAGCTGTTCATTAGAATCGGATCTGATTTTCAATATTGTACCTAAACTTCAGCCAATGAAACGGTCGGATTCAGATGTCTCTGCAAGCTGCTGTCAGCCTCGTTAGCGCAGTAGGTAGCGCGTCAGTCTCATAATCTGAAAGTCAAGAGTTTGATTCTCACACGGGGCAAGACCTTTGAGGGACCAGTTTAGTTACTGTGCCTAATCTAAGCCCAGTTAGCAGACTAGTTTAATGTCATTTAGTGACTTTCATCAGCACTGTAAATAGAACAGGTAGTGAACATTCCGTGCAGTGCAATGGGCTGGATCACGCTATCAAATAATTTACTCCAAATTGAGGTGGGAATGTCAATGTTGTAAAATCTCCTCCTGATTGTGTACAGGGCTCTACGAGCTTTTTCTTTTAGTGCATTCACTGCCATGCTGAAACTCCCAGATGCGGTAATGATGAGACCAAGGTAAGTGTACTGCATTGTGTGCTCCAGGGCAGTGTTGCCCAGGGTAAACTGGTGCCTGTGTTCCTGACATCTAGATTTTTTTTGGAAGATCATAATGTTTGTTTTTTTTAGATTTACTGATAGGGCCCAGTTCTGGCAGTACTGCTCCAGCAGGTCCAGGTGCTGCTGTAGCCCATGTGTGCTGGGGGACAGCAGCACCAGGTTGTCTGCATAGAGCAGGAATTTTACTTCCCCATCCTGCAGAGTGAGTCCGGGGGCTGCAGACTGTTCCAGCTGCACCGCTAATTCATTTATATAGATATTAAACAGTGTTGGACTCAGACTGCAGCCCTGTTTCACTCCTCTTTTTTGAGTGAAGAATTCTGTATGTTTGTCGCCAATACTTACAGCACATTTGTTACTCGAATACATTGATTTGATTATATCATACACTTTACCCCCGATTCCACTCTGTAGGAGAGTGTAATACAGCCCTTCGTGCCAAATAGAATCGAATGCCTTCTTAAAATCTACAAAACAGGCAAAGATTTTTCAATTTTTGGATTGATGTACATGTTTGTTAATCAGGGTGTGGAGAGTATAGATATGGTCAGTGGTTCTGTGATTTGGTAGGAAGCCGATTTGATTTTTGTTCAGGACATTGTGTTCGTTAAGGAAAGAGAGAATTCTGTTGTTTAAGATGCTATTAAACACTTTCCCCAGATTACTGCTCACACAGATGCCTCTGAAATTGTTAGGGTCCAATTTGTTTCCACTCTTATGGATTGGGGTAATAAGTCCTTGGCACCAGATGTCAGGAAAACATCCTGAGCTCAAGACCAAGTTAAATAGTTTGAGCACTGCCCTCTGCAGCTCAGGAGTGCTGCTTTTATGCATTTCTGTTCTGATGCTGTCCGGGCCACTGGCTTTTTTAGATTTTAAAGATTTAAGTTGTTGAGCCAATTCTTCTTGTGTTATAGGATGATCAAGGGGATTTTGATTGTCTTTTATGGAACTTTCTAGTAGATGTAATTTACGTTTGATCACTTCATTGTTGGTATTTAGGCAGTTTGGGGGGATTTCTTTGTAAAGATGTTCAAAATGTGTTTTCCAAATTTCTCCATTTACCATAAGTAGGTCCTGTGTTTTGGTTGTGCCTAAACTATTCCACATTTCCCAGAACTGATTTTGTTGAATTGAGTCTTCAAATTCTCTGAGAGTTTTGTTTGTATGGTTTATTTTTTTCACTTAAACTGATTGTTTATATTGCTTTAGGCATTCACAATATTTCTTTCTCAGATCTGGATCATCTGGCTGTCTGTGTTTTAGGTTTGATAGTTTTCTTAGTTCCTTTCAGAGAGTTCTGCATTCTTGGACAACCCATTTCTCGTTCTCCAATTGTTTTGTTTTCCATTTTTCCTTTCGGCCATATTTGCTGCTTTTTGAAAAATACTGATGATTTCTTTGACAGTGCGATTAACATTGCTTTTGTTTTTTTCAAAGGTGGTGTTATTAAAGTTATCAATTTTGTTAGATATAGCAAATGAATTTAGTGCATGTGTGAAGTTTTCATGGCTGTCCAGGGCCCATCTGAAGGTCCTGTGAAGCGGATACATTTTACTGGGCTCTGCTGTTGTCTGATTGGGTTGGTTTGACATTTTAAGATATACATTAATTTGGTTATGGTCTGATAGGGGAGATTGCTGCCTGACAGTGAATGCATTAATAGTGCTGGGTTCTACGTCAGTGATTGCATAATCAACTACACTAGCTCCCAGATTTGAACAATATGTAAATCTCCCCATGGAGTCCCCTCTGGTCCTGCCATTAAGTATGTACAGGCCTAAGGCTCGGCAGAGATGCACTAACTCTTTACCAACTGTGTTTACAATGCTGTTGAGGTTGTTTCTATCTTTGAGGTTAGGTGTGGGGTACGGAAGGCTTTGGCCAAACACATGTTTGTTGCCCTGTGGATCTATATAATCAGGCTCAGTTCCTGTTCGAGCATTAAAATCTCCACATAACAGTACATTACCCTGGGCCTGAAAGTGAGTAATTTCTATTTGGAGGTTGTTTAGGTACTCCTCGTCGTAATATGGGGATTCTATTGGAGGAGTGTGGACAGCACAAAGGTATATGTTTGTTGCTGACAGGCCAATATTTTTATGGAGTTTCAGCCAACAATGTGATTTCCCTAATTTTACCATTGAGATGTGTTTGGCTAGGCCTGTTCTATACCACACTAAAATTCCTCCAGAATCTCGTCCACGGTGGACTGTGTTTAATTTGAGTGAGGGTATCATAATCTCACAGTATCCTGAGGGACAGTGGGTAGGAGTGTCTTTACGGCACCATGTTTCTGTTAAAATAAGGATGTCTACATCCTCAATGTTCTTTAGGAAGTCAGGATCTCTACTTTTCCCTCCGAAGATTGAAGAGTGGAGACCCTGAATGTTCCAGCAACTAATGTGGAATGAGCGCATTAAATATGTGACTTATCAAATAAAAATCTAGATCAGCTTGTCTAGTGGGACAAAACAGAGGAAATATCTAAATTGTTATAGTGCAAACATGATTGTATATTTGAGCTTACTTTGTAAGAAGTCTATTACACAGGTTGTAGAGCATCTCTCCTAGTTCCGTTGTAGTAGAAGGCAAAGCTCTAGCTGGGGGAGGAGAAGGCTGTGTCACTGCTGCAGCGTAGCTCTTTGGCCTTTTTTGTGTAGGAGTCTTCTTCTTAGTGGATTCTCTTTCCATTTCCTTCCTGGTGGTGTGGTGTGGTACAGCAGGTAATGTTGTGGCTGTGGGGAGCTTCACAGGTGTAGGGGAGATTGTAGTAGCCCGGGGGGCTGGTGGGACTTGAGGTCTGCTATGCCTTCTAGGTGACAAATGTTCATACCTTGGTGCGTACAGTGCTGGTGGTCTGGGGATTCCTGGTCTTGTTGATGTGGTGTTGCGGCCCAAGGCGACATCTTTAAGGGTCTTTGCAAAGATCCGTACACTGTCCTTGTGTAGATGGAGTCCGTCGTACATGTCATGTAGGGTGATGGTGGGATGATTTGCCAGATATACATTTGGTAGAGCAGTACATCTTCTGTTGATTTCAGAATTGAGGCTATAGATGATGTGTGGGGGTGTGTCCGATCGTGGTAGCAGGGTGGAGATGACAATGTGGCTCTCTGGGAACTCCTTGCTTGCTTGCATGGCCATTCTTCGAACTGCCTCAGCGGTGTTACTATGCAGTGTATGGAGGTCATTGGTGCCTGTGTGGATGATGATGTGCTGCGGTTTGCCAAGGGTTTCTTTGTTTAGGAGCCGGTGTGCCTGGTCAGTGGTGCTACATCGCTTTGCTGTCACTTGGTGTCCAGGGAAGAGCTTCTGGGGATCCAGAAATTTTCCATTGGAGTCCATTAACATCACTACATGTGGCCTCTGTTCTGTTGTGTTGGTTGTGATGGTCTCAGGGGTAGGTGGGGACTCTGCTGCTGGAGGTGTCTGACTGTCATTTTCCGTTGTTGTATTTTTTATATATGATAAATTAGAGGGGGTAAGTACTTCAGTATGTTCACCAGTTATGTCTGGGGTGGCACTGTGTGCATTTGTGTGATTCATATTTGTTTGTATGTCGGTGGGTGTGCTACTGGAGGTTAAGGCATAATGTTTGAGTTGTTGGAGCTTTTCTGACAGATCTTGTATCTGCCTTGTCAGGGTCCTTTCTTTTATCATCTCATTGTCTTTAAGTTTTGCCAACTGTGCCCGTAGACTGAGGTTCTCCTGTTGAAGCTCTTTCAGGCTTTCTCTAAATTCTGTCATGCAGGTCTGGTTTTCTCTCTTTAGCTGTTGGAACTCCTCTCTCAGCTGCTGAATTGGGTTGCTGGTGGCCTTGTCTGAAAGTCTGGCCTTTGTAGATTCCTTAAACTCAAAAAAGTCCAGTTCAAGCAAAGCGAGGTTTTCTCTCAGCTGTCTTTCTGAGGGGGAGGGGGGTGGGGTTGAGGTGGAAAGTGTTAATGGTGTATCTTGGCTGTCCTCCTCACAGTCTGCGTTGTTCACAGTAGCACCTTCACCCTCTATTTCTGCTTCAGACTTAAGCTGGGAAAAGATCTCCTCAAAAGAGCCCAGGCTGAGTTCGTTTCCTTGGATTAACACTGTGCCTTTGGTGTAGTAGGTTATTGTGAGTACAGGATTGTCAGTGTCCAAATTTCCATCTTCACACACAGTGATTCTTCCCCCTCTGCCAATGCCTTTCTTGTGTAGAAGATCAAGTTGTTTTTTATCCTCTTGCCATTCAGGTGGATGAAGTCTGCATACAAGGTGTCAGGGTTTTCTGCTAGAACTTGTTCCTTGTGTTTCTTTTTTGCCTGGGCACTCTTACATTTAGCAGGGTACTCCAGCTCTCTGCTCTGGGTATGCCTGGTTGCCATGGTGACAGACGTTTTTGTGTATTCCAGCTGCTGCAGGCTCAAGGGGGGAGGACTTCTGGAGCCTCAGGTAGATCAAGGTGTTAACTACTAGCTAGTCAAGCTAGGGATTCTTATGTTTGAGATAGTTTTAAAGTTTAAGATTTTTCAACAGATTTTAAGCAGGTTCTTCAACTATGCAGCATACCTTGCTTTAGTATATCTTGTCCTTATGTGTCAAACGTTTTCTTGTTCTCTCCTTGACGTTTTCTCCTTGTTCATCTGTCCTGCTGTTGTCCACTGGAGTCCAGACTCCACATTCAGTTTGTCCTCTTTGTTGAAACTTTGGTTATATTTTTGATGTTTTTGGTGGATTAGGTCAAAAAAATAAATAAAAATTAGAAGAGAAAGTTGTTTGTAGTCTTATATCCATTTTTTAAAGTTTTCTTCCTCTGTTTGTCCCACTTTAGGATCTAGTTTTTGTTGATATTTCAGGAGCTCATGTTATCTGTGACCTCTCTCTCTCTCTATATACATATATATATATGTATATATATATGTATATATACATATATATATATATGTATATATATGTATATGTATATATATATATATATGTATATGTATATATATATATATATATATATATATGTATATACATATAAATATATATATATCGTGATTTAGGTTTGTGTATACTGCAGTTGCCATTTTTTTATAGAGACATTGTATTGTAATGTATGTAAATCGTTATTTAATAAAAGCAGTCATTTTCCATGTAACCTGATTCTGTTTTCTGAGGGAAGGATTGGCAGACAGGGTGGGATAGGATGGGGGGATACTGGTAATAAGCCGAAACTGGGCCGAGTCAGGTACTTACGGCATACATCTGGCTCAAACTAGGCCGTATTATGGCTTGCCGGTCGAGGGCCGACTCATTTGAGCCGTATCTCAGCCGTAACACTCGGCCGAGTCCGGGCCGAGTTATTCCCAGACTCGGGCCAGAAATATCGGGCCGCGCTGCGGCCGTGATTCACAACCGAGACAACGCCGACTCGGCGCGCCGGCATCGGGCCGACTGGTTTTTTTCCGGCATGCACGATTCGGGCCGCTTGTGGGCCGATACAATTTTGCTAGCTGGGAAAGGGCACTTTTCTCATCCAGGGCAAAAGGACAGGTGCTTGACTGTGCCGGTATTACTTGCACAATATTGCAATTTCAAAGTTTGTGCATGTTTAGAAACTTGAAAAGAATTAAAAAAATATTCCTATGGTAAAGTTTGCTATGTAAATACTATTATCAAAAGCTTTGTAATGTTTTTAAAGCGCGAATATCCGTTTTGCGTCCAATCTACACTGGATAGTTCCGTAGAATCGGTTCGTTGAATTGAACTCGTCAAGGAATCGACTCTTCGTTGTTTTAGAGTGGAATCGGTACACTGACTCAGATCAACTCTTAGAATCAAACCAATTATCATTATTAGTTGTTATGAGTTTTATTATTAAATATCTACTTTTAAGAACTTTTTAAATGTAATGAAATATCTAAAATGATGTCAGACACGTTTCTGATTTCATGAAATGATTCGGTGATGAACACGTGACCGGTTCTCAGGTTGTTAAAGGCAGCGCCCTTAGTAACCGGCTTCAGTAGTGTTTCCGCCTTTCTGCGAGATAGGCGTGTTTTTGAGCGCTCCACAAGTTTCTCTTTTCACAGCTTATCTACAGTACAAAACCACATGGACCTTGGCAAATTCCTGCCTAAAATAACTGAGGGAAGTCTCAGGAAGGTGGCGTGCGCGGCTGGCGTGCTATTTTTGACTTCAGCCGGCTTGATTTATTACCGGCGTTGGCGCAGAACCAACCCGCCACCTGAGCTCTCTCAGCCGGCCACGAATGGTAAACAACCCCCCACCTGGTCCATTAGCTATTAGCCGTTAGCTAATAGGCTTTGTGCACTTTGGTTGGCCAAAATCAGTTCTGTACCCGACACTGATAGATAAATGTATTAATTAATTAATAAAACAACGAATAAATGAGTGATTTGTCGTAAAAAGCAACTTTGTATCCAGATTGTAACATAAACACGAAGTGTTTCAAAACACACCTGATGTCGCACACCCTACGGTCGATTTCTAAACATGCCCTTTTTCAGAACACGCATTATTTAGACGATACATTATGAATCTGTATAAATTCTCCACTTGCTTTAACAATGTCTGTACCACGAATAAATGGATACAAAAACAACATGAATGTATTTATTATTTGGTTTTATTATAGACTACGAAGATAGACTGGATGAGACCAGTGATCTTCAGGTATGTTTAATGTAGGATAAACCCATAACACTACAATTAGATCGTATGGCTTTATATTTACTTTGTGAGTGTGTGTGTGTGTGTGTGTGTGTGTGTGTGTATATGCATTTTTCAGGTCGACATGCCAAACTGGCAACTGGTGGCCACTGACCCGCTGCCCACAGAGGAAGCCGTGATTCCGGTAGTATTTCTTGTGTTTTAGGTTCGGGATGGGAGAGATGTCATGGTCGTTACATCTGACACATTGTTAGTGAATGGAAGCGTTGTGGTTTAATGGGAGGCCCTAAATGGACATGAATTCAAAACTCAGTCGAGGCCCAGTGATGGATCAGGGTCCCTCTCATCTCTAATTTGTATTGTTCAGATTGTTTGATGTGTGCTATGAAACTGTTCTGAAGATTGCTGATCTTTGTGCTGTCATTTTACAGCATTCTGCCAAATGTGAAGTGCAGAGCACATGCAGATTCATCCGGTTCCTCTCAACCGAGTCTTGCCGTTCTCAGTCTGAGGTATTCAAATATGTTGCAGTGTTGCAACTGTGACACAAACGTATCATCCAGTTTACGACCACTAATCTAGGCTTTTATGTTTGTTTCACAGTCAGTGCAGCTCAGACGTCACTTTGTAGGTGTGGTACAAGGGGCAGAGATCCAGCAGTGGTGGTTCACCATTGCCGAGTCCTGTCGTGTGAATCATCTGGTAAGAGAAGATTGTTTACATCATGCTTCATTTTAATCTGATGAGAATGTGTGTGTGTGTGTGTGTGTGTGCGCAGTTGTAGATTTCCAAGTTGACGTTGAAATATTCTTTTGCAGGGTCTCCCTTACTACACCAGCAGTGAGGTTTCTTTCACTGGCATACAGGTGAGAGCTGGTGTCTTATCGTGTCCTTAAACATTCTGAAAAGTGCAAATTTGTCTACATCTGTCTGATCTAATTTTTCCCGCCAGAGTATTTCTGGAACGGTCACCGCACTCGTGTCCTGTCACCACTTGGAGACCCTTGTGAATGTCCTGCTGGCTGACCGTGTGGTAAATTCATGACACTGCCCAGACGTGATGCATTTTTGTCTCCGGTTTGTCCAACATGTTGACCATAATTTCCCTTCGGGGATTAATAAAGTACTCAATCAATCAATCAATCAATTTGTTTTATTCTCAGCAAAGCTTCCACGAGGTGACCAGGGACTGCAGGCAGCTGTGGGCCGACGGACAGGAGGACGCCGCTCACTGTGTGGAGAACTCCAGCTTTCACACACCGGACATGGATTCCGAGAGCGACTCCGAGGGCAGCGACGAGGGCAGTCTTTCTCCCGAGGAAAGCGAGGTGTCTTTCATCAGGTCAGGATCGTCCTCGGGTCATTTTAGTGGTATTTGATACATGACCGACTAAGTTTCACAGAAAGATCCATTCTAACCTCGTTCTTAGCTGCCACCTCAAGGACTGCGGCATCTCAGAGGTCGCCCTGAAGCTGCCTGCAGTCGGTGAGGCGTTCTCCGTGAGTACACCCTGAACCTCTCCCGTCTCTCTGATCACCGGACGTTGCCACACTTACAGATTTCCTCGTGTTCTGACCTTGTGCTTCATCTCCTGTTCAGACCCTGTTGACCAGCGTTCACCTCCAGAATTAGCTGTTTGTGAGCGGCAAAGAGCTGGTGATGCACCTAGCAGCCCTGAACAATCGGGTGACTGATCTCACCGGGTTACCTGAAGCGGTCACCTAAAGAAACAAAGCAGTGTGTATTAAGAATGCGATTCTTTTTTGGACAGGATGTGCTGGAGGTGCAGCTTTCCTACGAGGCTCTGATTCACTTCCTAAAAGGAGCAGCCAATCGGAGCTCAATCGAGCTGGAGATGTCCGAGATGCAGGTAAAAAGAAAGGCTTCTCTGTATAGGGGTACCTAAAGCCCCCCGAAGTTCCACAGCTGGATTGATATTGGATTGTTCTAATACTTTTTAACGTTTCTCATTTCAGCTGCACTTGAACTTTCTCGATGTGCTGTACGAACTCGTCGTCTTCGGCTGGTTCACTTACGACTCTGCACCCGAGTTTGTGAGCGACTTATCGGCAGCTTTGACCTCGTCCTATGATCATTCTCCATTCGAGTGGCCATAAAGTAAAAGTGTCTTATTCTTCTTGCCCAAAGATGGATGGAGGATTCCTGGATCAACTGTTTAAGCACATCATGAGTTTGGACCCGGAGATCTGGGAATTTTCAGCTCAGCGGTGCTTGGCGGTTTTTCAAGTACTTATCCAACATCTCATTTCACCCCACGTTACACACGGTGAAGGAGAGTTTGTATTATCACTGATATCATGTTGGAAATTTGTGTTTTTTAGTTTTTTGTTAATAGGATCAGATGACTGAATTCCTCCGAGTGGTTTTCTCGCAGCCACTAGAGCTTTATGAAGATCCCAAAGGCCTGGCTCATGTGGTGCTGGACCTTCTGAAGCGGCACGTCCAGCAGATGCTGAAGACCACGAAGAAATACTGAGCAACCCTTTAATCTCAAATCAAATCCAATCAAGGTTTATTTGTCACATGCATAGTCATACACAGTACAACTGGCACGCACGCACACACACACACACACACACACACACACATATATAATGTTCTTGTTGCTCAGGTTTCTCAAAGGTGGTAAGTATGCCATTTTTTATCATTTTTATAATGAAAATACACTAACGTTATTCGTGCTTCTCTTTCACAGGTTAATCAGAGTATTTTAGAGCTCTTTTGTCAGTTTCATTTCCACTGATAATCATAATGCTTGTAAGATATTGAGTGTGATTCATGTTAAGTTGTTTATGAGTGATAGTATTTTGACAATAGAAATGAATTATTTAGAGATGTGTTTTGGGTTTAAAGCATTTTAGTACGTACCTTTTTTATTGCAGACTTGTGTATTGTTTGTTTATTAGGGTCTTAACGTCATGTTTTACACTTTTGGTCACATTACACAAGGTTCTTCACTTCCCACGAGTTTATATCAAACACAGCGCTGGACGACTGAGTGTCTCCAATTCACCTCACTTGCATGCCTTTGGACTGTGGGAGGAAACCGGAGCTCCCGGAGGAAACCCACACGGACACGGAGAGAACATGCAAACCCGGAAGCAGAAAGGACCGCCCCAGCCGGACCTTCCTGCTGTGAGGCGACAGCGCTACACACTTTGCCACCGTGCCGCCCACTCGTGTATTGTGTTTTTAATTCTTAGTTAAATGAACTGCTTTTGAATCAATGTTTGCCGTGTCTCATTTTTATTCACAAAATGTACAGTTACATTTTAGATCACATTCTGATTCTACAAGCCCAAAGCAGAAAGAGTTGGGACAGTGTGGAAAATGCATATCAAATACAAACACAGAGCTCCTCACATTTATTTTGACTTGTATTTCATTGCAGACAGGATGAGCCTGAGATATTTCGTGTTTTGTCTCGTCAACTTCTTCTTTTCGTTCATGACTAAACGTCCATTCGTGCATTTCAGGCCCGCAACTCAATCCACATTTTGTACAGCTGAGAACGTACGCATATAAAGAGAAATGATCAAAATGAGCCTTTAAAATGGACCCATTTTGCCCAGCAACATTCGAGGAAACCAGTCACTACAGTCAACCTGACCCAAACCACAGGGTCGGATCTCATGTGACAACAACGCTTTTCACAAAAATGATTTTGTTCATGCAAACATGCACTGATAAGTGAATCTGACACTGATCTCCTAAAATTCTAGTCCAGTGCTCAACAGAAACACATTTTCCATGCTTTTAAAAAGGAGCAGCACATCACCGCTGTCTAAAACCCCTTTACTGGCAGCAACACTTGTCTGTCCAAAGATCTCTCATTGTTCTGTACACCCAGGAAAAAATTTACTGTGAAATTTCATAGTAAAACTGTGAAATATTTTACAGTTCTACTATGGAGTTTTGATGGCAATTTGGCCACTTCATGGTTCTACTGGGAAATTTCATAGTCATCTAGTTCCACTACAAACTAGCACAGTTCGACCATGAATTATTTTACAGTTCTACTATAAACAATTTCATAGTAAAACTGTAAACCTGAGTCTTTTACTGTGACCTTTAACAGTTTCACTGTAAACTTGTTAAACAGTTTTACTCTGAACTTGGTTTACTTTGACTGTAATTACTGTACTTTGACATCAATTATACAATACAACACAATGTACAGATCTCACAACTCAGAATTGTATCTTTGGCTCTTTGACATTTATTTTGCCAGGCTGAACAGCACAAACAAAGATAAACACCCAACTGTGATCAAATAATAGAAACTTAAATCTGTATCGATGAATAACTTAGAAAAAGAAAAACGTTCATGTTCAATCGAGCACAGCACTGTTACAGTGTTTTATGATAACTTGGAACTTTTCTCACCAAGAGCCAATCGGTGTGACTCGTTGACCCAGTTCGCAGGTGTGAATTGGAGTTCAATCGACTGGGAGGGACGTGCTTTATGAATGGCTGACCAACTGGTGTGAGCTCTTTTGTTCCATTTATGAAGCACTTCTCTATTTTTGTCCTAAGGTGACTAAAAGTGACGCTGCGTCTGAAACGCACCGCGGGTGTTAATAATTGAGATTAGAGTCGTTTCATAGACAGCTCCAAGTCGCCTGCGTGAGGAATACACGTTCACGTCTGTAACAGTGGCCAGTGTTGCCAGATTTGTCATCGGCAGGTTTTCGAGCATGCCACTAATCATTCATGACCACTGACTTGTCAGATATCAGCAGTAATTGGACTGCTTTAATGTCGTTGGACTGCTTTAATGTTGTTGGACTGCTTTAATGTCGTTGGACTTCTGAACGTCGGCTGTTTTTCATGAGCCAATCTGGCAACCGCGTCGAAATGCCAACTGGAACGTGTTTGAGGTGAGAGAGCTTCTAGTTCCTTCTAACACTTTACGTGCCCATAAACTAGATCATTTTTAAATCTGTCTGATTGCTGTTTGTTTCTTGCTTACTTGCAAAATCAATTTGTGCAATTTGAATGATTTTCGGACGCTTATAGGCTCCCACTACACTTAGCCTCTACACTGTACAATCAGAGGACTACATGTCCCACAATGAGCTCTACACTGTTAGACATTTCAAAGCGTTTTTACAATAACTTACTGGCAACACTGTTCCATTCAAATTTACAGTACCATAACTGTGTTTGACTTTTACAGTAACTTGATGTTACTGTAATTGCATTTTACAGTAACATCACAGTAAAAACTTGGCTTAACTGTACAGTACTGTAATTATTTGTTAAATTCTTATTATTTAATGATACATTTTAGAAACTCTGTACATTGTACTTATTTTATTTATAGCTTACACAATACTACTATTTAATCCACACAGGCAATTATTGCAACATATCAAATTGTTTATTTAAATCACTGCAAATGCTTAAAGCACTTTTAACAAAAACGTGTACAAAATGTCCTTAAAAACATTATTACTTTCATTCATGCAACTTTCAAAATACATTTAAAACAACACATTTAAAAGAACACAGTGTGCATTAGCTTAACATGTACAAAATTCGTGTTCATTCATATTACAGAAAACACTTTTACTGTTGAATAATTCAGTCTTGAACGCATAGTACAACAATGAACAATGAATGTAGGTGAAGTTACATTAGGAATAACACATGAGCTTCAAAAATGCAGGGTTACAGAAACACAGACTTAACATGAAATGAACCGTGTTCCTAGGTAGGCCCTAGGTAGCAAACGTAGTGAGGTGAACCACCTCTCAACCTGCAACCTGCTTTGTTCTTTTCCATTAACAACCCATTCAGCATTGTTCACCTGTAATCACAGAAATAGAATATTTAACAGCTCTGTGCAATTCAGTACGGTATTCTCAAAATAAATCTAATCTTTCTGAAAAATTACAATGTTTTGTAAGGATCCTGTGGCGACCGTTAAACGATGTCACAGTTAACAGCGTCGCAGGTCTTATTAACAATTAATATTAATAATGAACAATTATTAACTTCAGCTCAGCTAATGTTAACCTCTGACTGATGTTATAAACAGCATGAGAGGGATCACCACTATCCACAGATTAGCTACTATGCTAGCGCTGTGGTGTGGTAAATTTTCCTAAACTTTGCTCTTGACCACAACAGGTTCATAAAGACAATGACTAACGTATAGCTTTTAAACATGAAACTCACAGTCATTTGTGAAATGGAACGTTTACTTGTTTTACTTTGGATAAAATTGCCATGATGCAGTGTAAAATGCTGTTATGTACTGTACAAACTATTTACAGTATTTTACTGCGTGGTATGTGGTTAATAACTGTAGAAATTACAGAAATGTCTAACAGTGTACCCCTTTTAATCTGGTGTTGTTCAGTGTTTGCCCTCCAGGCGATGACGGGCTCTCTCTCTCTCTCTCTCAAGCTGGGAAGTTTAACCATATGGTCACCACCTCGGCCTAAGTGAATGAGTGTGTCATTGGCAAGTTTTCGAGCATGCCACTCCTCAGACATCAGACATCATCAGTAAGTGGACATATTCTGTAATGTGGTGAATCGTGCATGTCACTGTGTGTCACTAGTACAACCTGTAGCGCTTATAAAGCTTTTCTCCCTCCTGCTCTTTTTAGACGCTCCCTTGGTTTGTCCCCGCAGATGAACGTCGCAGTTAAGGAACCGCATCAGCCAACAATGAACCGAGATCATTTTCACATCTGTCTGATTGCTGTTTGTTTCTTGCTTACTTGCAGAATCAATTCGTGCAGTTTGAATGATTGTTGGATGTTTATTGGCTGAAAACGAGACGAAAGAAGCTCGGACATCAGGCGAACATCCAGTGGAAAACTTGGCGGCATGACAAAGGAAATCTTCTTCGGGATGAAATGGCAGCACACACTTCATCCAGGAGCCTCCAGCTGTGCGTCTCTCTGTACATGCAGATGCTGAACCTGCAGTGCAGGTAAGTACGAGTTTATAGTTGTGCGCCTGATTTGTTCCAGACAAAGTCTTTGGTTTTCCTAAAAGACATTGTCCACCTCATTTCATATGTGTAATGTTGTACAGGTGTTGTTAACGTGTACACCTGACGTTCTATACATGCTTCTAGTTCTTATAAACTCCACATGACATTTCAAACATTTATAGATGTTTAGGTTATTTACATATAGTCATTTAGTTCTTTATTTGGAGTAGGATTATGTGACAATCCAGCATCAGATCTCTGTGGTGTAACGTTAACACGTTTACTCTCCGAGTAAAAGCTCCAGGTTCAAGGCCTGGCGGGGAAAGACCTGGTTTGCCTAAGAGTTTGTTGTTTCACTTAAAAGTCATGCACATTAACAAACTAACTCTTACATACATACACACACACACACACACACACACACACACACACACCAGTTAAAATGATAAAGTATTTTACATAATTCATTGTTCACTGAAGAACCCTGATACAGATGAAGTTCTGCTAATGAGCAGTTCTGATTCCACAGTTAGATAGACATACCACTGCATGTGTGTGTAATGTGTGTGTGTGGTGTGTGTTTAGGTGTGTATGTGTATGAAGCAACAGTAAGTTACCTCAGTTCCTCTAGGTTACATTGTGGATCCTCCTCTAGATCCTTGAGCAGTTTTACTCCTGATTCTCCTGGATGATTGTGGTTCAGTTGCAGTTCTCTCAGACGTGATGATAGATTTGATTTCAGAGCTGAAGCCAAAGCAGTAAAACCTTCATCTGTAATACTGCAGCTATTTAACCTGCAGAAGAAAATCATTTAATAAAAAATCATACATCATCTTCTCCTAACTCCTCCTCCATCTCCATTAAGATCCACAACCAGACATCATCACTGAGAAATCTTCAACATGTAAAACTATTCTATTATATTAATGATAAAGTGTTTTATCTTGTGTGGGAAAATGAGTAAAATATCAAACTCATACACACATCAATAACGTATGAATGATCTTCTGTATATACAGTGTGAAAGTGAAGATCTTACTCCAATATCTCCAGTTTACAGTGTGGATTCTCCAGTCCAGCAGAGAGCAGCTTCACTCCTGAATCCTTCAGTTTATTGTAACTCAGGTTCAGATGTTTCAGACTGGAGGAGTTTAAACTGAGAACTGAGGACAGAACTTCACAACTTTTCTCTGTTAGATTACAACCAGCCAACCTGGAGAGGAATAATCATGTTAATGTATGTTAATTATTACAGTAAGTCAGGTGAACAAGTTTAATCTCTCAGAAACTTACTGCCTGATTTGCACATGAAAACAGCATCACTCCAGGGTGTTTTCACTATACTCGGATTGTTTCCCACCATGCCCCTTACCAGGATGAAGTGTTTAATGTAACTGAATGAGTCCTGATGTATAAAACTTTGTAATCATTAAAAACCTGAATTGATTCAACAAATTAATTTCAGAACAATAAACTGCCAGCTATTCAGAGCTAAATTGCTAGGACAGAGCTGAGTTTCTAACAACCACAAGAACTGATAAATTTTGATTAAAATCTCTCAGTCTCAGGATCCTGAATCAGCAGTAGAAGTTTTCTGGTGCTCATGCTGCTGTGGAGTTGATCAGAGATGAATATAAACATGACTTTTGACAAACTCCATAAAACGTCTACTAAAGTTCAGTTTTTATTAAATTTATGCTTCTGAGTGAAACAGATCTTCTGTATCTACAGTGTGAAAGTGAAGATCTTACCCCAGTATCTCCAGTTTACAGTGTTGACTCTCCAGTCCAGCAGAGAGCAGCTTCACTCCTGAATCCTTCAGTTTATTGTAACTCAGGTTCAGATGTTTCAGACTGGAGGAGTTTAAACTGAGAACTGAGGACAGAACTTCACAACTTTTCTCTGTTAGATCACAATTCCACAACCTTGAGAGAAATAATCAGATCAGACTGCATTGCAGATAAAAGTGAAAGCAGTTGAACCGATAAATCAACCAATAGCAGGACTGATCTACTGTACTGATTTACAAAGGGGAGGAGCTTCACATTTCTACACAAAATAGTGGAAGCGCTAACTATAGCCGTGTAGTGACTGAGAATTAATACAATGTTACTCACTGATTATAAATGACAACTTGATTTTTGTCTCCATCCTAAAACATAGATGAGAGTGACTGTGTGTGTTTGTGTGTGTCACCAGGGTATGTTCCTACTTTCTTGCAAGTGTTTTCGAGTAGCACTGGATCCACCGTGGTCCTGACCAGTATGAAGTGGTCTAATCATTTGATCTAAATTAAATGTACATTCCATAATTACTCACTATTTTACTCTGTAAATGTTTCACTCTCACTGCTGTATTTCTGCACAGCACGACTGGGAACTAATAATTATCAGGAAGCTCTACGTAGAAACTGCTGTTACTAACATTTAGGGTTAGAGGTACAAATACTTCTGCTCCTGCTTTCAGGTGAAATTCCACATTCTGTATAAAACTAGTGCACGAGTAAACATGTAATTTACACGTCATGTTTATGTAAACTGAGTTCTGTTTATTCCACGTCTGATTCATGATACTGTCGTATAGCAAAATTATATGATTATTATTGCCAGTGGTGTATAAAGTATCTGAAGTCCATACTTGAGTAAAAGTACAAGAATCTTATTGGAAATGTACTTTGATAGAAGTAAAAGTCATTTTTTAGAATATTACTTAAGTAAAAGTCTAAAAGTATTTGATGTTTAATGTACTTATGTATCAGAAGTAATTTTCTGATATTAAATGTACTTAAGTATTAAAAGTAGAAGTACAAGTAAATGCTGTATAAACAGAAGCAGAAAAATATGAAAATTGTTCTTTTAAGCCTGTAAACCACCTTAACAATTAACCTATTTTCTTCCTTCCATCTGCTTTATATAATCTTGTTTGGGCCAGATCTACTCCCTGTTTGGCATGTGTTAAACAAATATTGGTACTATTACTTTAAGAAAACACTGTTTCTAACTTTAAGCAGCAGCTGAAAAATCATCCATTAAAAGTTGAAAACTAGAAGAAACAAAGAAATCATTTTTTAAACATTATTTTCTAGTTGAGACCATTAAAGGGTTAAAGATGTGCATTTTCCTCAACACCGTGAATCTTTCCTTTGCCAGTGTAATACAGAAGTTACAGAAATATTAGTTGGCACAGGAGTTTTTAAAAATGATGGACGTGTCTTCATGAGTTTTGCACAGAATTAATTCCAAACAAATTTAGTGAAACGTCTTTTTTGTGGTTTAAATGTAATGGAAAATGGAGACTAGATATCTGAACAATGTTAAAGCTATCAATAAGCAATAAAAACAATGATGCAACAGATTTACTTTTTACATCTGTTACAGGGAGTGGGTGAAGGCAGTGGACCCAAGTGCAGAGTATTTATTGTGTGTTTGTATTTATTTATGATTATAATAAAAATAAAGCGTGTAACTAACCAATCATGATGAATATGGCTTTATATGTATTTAATGGTTAAATAATAACAGGGACAGTGGTGAGAATAAGTGTTGCGCGATTCGGCTTGTGCCGGATTCAAACTACTAACCCGTAGCGTTAGAGCGCAGTGACTTATCAACGCGCCACTGAGCCAGACATGGAGAAAAGTGGAGAAAACGCTACAAAAGGCGGTGAGAAAATAAAGGCGTGAAACAACAAACAAAAGAGACGCCTACAACGCTTGCTCAAAGGAAAGTTTTCAAAACTGAAACAAAACTCAAACTTCCCCCACGCTCCCGTGGAGAAATACCCTTATTCTCTTTCGAAAATGTGATGTGCTTGTGTGACAATACTAAATAATTAAACAAAAGAGGAGAAGTGAGCTTCCTCCTCGTACAGCTCAGCAACCTCCCTTTACTTTTCTTTTGATTTCTACTAGGCTATTTTATTTTCTGTTATTTTCCTTTCTTTCCTTTTGTTTTCTGTTATTTCCCTTTCTTTCCTTTTTCGCTTCCTTTCTTTTCTTTTCTTTCCTTTTTCTCCTTTACATATACACACCTTACCGTTCACACTGAGGTAACGGTGCGACGCTGGCTACTGTCTGACACCGGGTTTGAATGCAGTGCCGCACAGCTGAGCCTGGTTGGCGCTGATTGCCGCTGATTCTGGGGATTGGAGTTCTGACGCTCCGATCCACCAGCTCTTCCCCTGCACCGCCCAGGCCCCCTGCTGGCAGCTGATATCAGTGTGTTTGGTGAGGTTATTTCTGTGTCTTTGGGTAAATGTTGGGAACTTGGGGTGTCTTTGGGAACTTTCGTTTGCACTTGCACATTAATGTGTTTAACTTACTTATCTAACTTACAAGTGCAGATTCGCCAAACCTGTGTGCAGTCTGTCACACATCTCACATCATTTAGCTAAAAAATCGTTTTATTTTGAAGCAACAAATAACGAATTTGCCTAAGTCAAATGTATCAAAGTAAAAGTAAACATTTTCTTTGGGGGATATACTCCATTTAAATACAAATACTCCAAAAAACTACTTAAGTACCGTAATGAAGTATTATTACTTCGTTACTATACACCACTGATTATTGCAGTGTTTTCATCAGAGTAAAATTCATTCTCCTGAAAATATAATTACACATCAGTCAGATCAATTCACTCCATGTTAACATCCTGAGATCTCAGCAAAAGTAAACTAGTGTACTGTCACGAATGCAGGCTGCATGACTGTGCTCCCAGAGATTGTGTATGTGCCACTCCCTCTCATGTTAAAAGAGTGTTGGCGTTCAGGCTCGAGCCAACGCCAATTATAGCATTAAAGTAGTTTTGACTTTAGCCTTAGCATTATTCATGTGTGTGTAGATTAGCTTTAACATTAGCAATTAGCAGTTATCATTAGCTTATGTCATATGTTAGTGTGTCTTGTCTTGTGCTACCCTGTTTTGTGTCTTTTGTTATTATTAAACGTCTTGTAAAGCACCTCTGCTTGTGTCCGCACCTCTCTTGTCCTGTCCTAGCCCAAATTCATTACATGTTGTCACAGAAGGGGCTAAGGTGAGACAGAAGGGGCGGACACACGCTGAGATGCAGACAAACTTAGGATTTATTAGTAAACCAGAGCTAAACACAGGAGCTAGTAACATATCTAGTAACGAGAGCTAAACACAGGAGCTAGTAACATATCTAGTAACGAGAGCTAAACACAGGAGCTAGTAACATATCGAGTAACGAGAGCTAAACACAGGAGCTAGTAACATAGCTAGTAACGAGAGCTAAACACAGGAGCTAGTAACATATCTAGTAAGGAGAGCTAAACACAGGAGCTAGTAACATATCTAGTAATGAGAGCTAAACACAGGAGAAACCCAACATACCAAAACACATGGAGCACGGAAGCACGGAAGCACGGAAGCACGGAAGCACGGAAGCACGGAAGCACGGAAGCACGGAAGCACGGAAGCACGGAAGCACGGAAGCACGGAAGCACGGAAGCACGGAAGCATGGCACAAGGAAGACAAAACAGTTCACAATGTGTGTGCTCCAGTGCACCTCTTAAATGGAGGGCAGCTGGAGCCAATTAGTTCAAATGAACCAATCATGAGCTAGGGCGTGGCAGGAGACAGAGTGTGCTCACGGAGAGGGGGCGTAGCACATAGGAGCAAAGTGTTACACATGTATTTTACCGCTGCACCACCTGAGTGCTCCCTTCATGCTAACACAAGTGTCTTTATTTAAAAAAACTGTCTATTATTAATGCATTTCTCTCTTTATTACTGAATTTCACTATTTAGTCCTGATGTTTTGGGGCTCTGTGGTTAGCATAAGATTTTTACTCAGTAAAATTAGCAGAGTGCAAGTTAGAAGGTGGTGCAGAAACAGTGAACATTATTATTTAAGTTATTAAATAAAATTATAATTTCAGACACATTTTTATATCAGACTGCAACACTAATAGTAACACTAAATATACAAAACTGAGAAGGTGTTAAACTACAGTGTTTGTGTGATGAACTTGTGAATTAAATGTTTATTAATAAATGACTCACTCAGCTTTTCTCGATACTTTCACCACTGGCAGCATCTTCAGAAGACCTTCATGTGATGGGTAATATTTACTCAAATTAAACTCATCCAGCTCCTGATCTGAGTTCAGCAACACAAACACCAGAGCCGACCACTGAGCAGAAGACAGACGGTGTCCATAGTGATAAACAGAACCTCTTCTGTTCAGGTATTTTTGGACTTCCTGCACTAGAGAATCATCGTTCAGTTCATTCAGACAGTGGAACAGATTGATGGATTTCTCTGGAGAGGGATTCTCACTGATCTTCTCCTTGATGTACCTGACTGTTTCCTTTTTGTTGTAAGAGCTACTTCCTGTTTGTGGCAGTAGGCCTCGTAAGAGAGTCTGATTGGACTCCAGTGAAAGACCCAGGAGGAAGCGGAGGAAAAGATCCAGGTGTCCATTCTCACTCTGTAAGGCCTTGTCCACTGCACTCTTCAGAAAGTCAGACATGTTTGTATAGTTTCTAAAGATGTTAAAGAATCCAGTGTTTTGCATCACCAGCACATTTCTGTTTTTGTTGATGAAGGTGAGAAATACATATAAAGCAGCCAGAAACTCCTGAACACTCAGGTGCACAAAGCTGAAGACGTGACCCAGGTGCAGTCCAGCCTCTTTTTTGAAGATTTGGGTGCAGACTCCTGAGTACACTGATGTGTTTTTGACATCAATGCCACATTCTGTCAGGTCTTCTTTATAGAAGATCAGGTTTCCTTTCTCCAGCTGTTGGAAGGCCAGTTTTCCCAGTGACAGTATCATCTCTCTGGTCTGGTGTGGATCAGGGTCAGATTTCCCATGGTACTTTTGTTCCTTGTGTTTTATCTGAAAGATCAGAAAGTAAGAGAACATTTGAGTCAGAGTTTTGGGGATCTCTTTCCCCTCGGCTCCATCCAGAACTCTTTCTAGAACAGAGGCTGAGATCCAGCAGAATACTGGAATGTGACACATGATGTAGAGGCTTCTTGATGACTTTATGTGTTTGATGATTTTACTAGCCAGGTTCTCATCACTGATCCTCTTCTTGAAGTACTCCTCTTTCTGAGGGTCACTGAACCCTCGTACCTCTGGTACCTGGTCTACACACTCAGGAGGGATCTGATTGGCTGCTCCTGGTCGAGTGGTGATCCAGAGGTGAGCAGAGGGAAGCAGGTTCCCCTTGATGAGGTTGGTCAGCAGCACATCCATTTTTACTGACTTTGTTACGTTACACAATCGCTCATTATTTTGAAAATCTAGAGGAAGTCGACACTCATCCAGACCATCAAAGATGAACAAAACTTTATAAGCATCACAGTCTAATGATGGCAGACCTTTGATTTCTGGGAAAAATTGATGAAGAAGTTCCATCAGACTGAGATTTTCCTGCTTCCTCAAGTTCAGCTCTCTAAAAGGAAGTGGAAATATGAAGACGACGTCCTGATTTGCTTTTCCTTCAGCCCAGTCCAGAATGAACTTCTGCACTGAGACTGTTTTTCCAATCCCAGCAATTCCTTTAGTCAGCACAGTTCTGATGGAAGTGTCTTTAAAGAGGTCGTTACATTTGATGGGAATCTCCTGTGCTGCTGGTGTCCTGGATGCTGCTTCAATCTGTCTGACCTCATGTTCATTATTGACATCTCCACTCCAACCCTCTGTGATGTAGAGCTCTGTGAAGACCTCATTCAGAAGTGCTGAGCTTCCATGCTGGGAGATTCCTTCACTGATTCTTTTACATTTCTCTCTCAGGTTGGATTTGAGTTTTTTCTGATACACAGAGACTAATACTTCTAATAAACAAACAAAGATGATCAATATTTTACTGCATGAGCAACAAACACAGTATATAATTTAATATTTGAATAAATAAAATGTTTATAATTACAATATTTTTTTATTTAAAAATATAAACCTCTATGATCATAACTGGCTTATTCAAAGAGTTGTGACCAATATCATAGTTAGAATTCTCATCTAACATCAAGTACCTGGTGCTCATAAAATGTTATATAATAGAATATAATGACCAATTAAAAGCCTAGATGATTCTAGAACCAAGATGAATATGAAATATTTTTTTTATCTAATGTTAAAGTAGTAAATAAGCTAAGTACAGTCATGTGAAAAAAGTTAGGACATTCCATGAAAACCTTTGTCTTTTTGAACATATTTAAACGTATGAAGATTTAAGCTTCATTTGAACAGAATTGAGAGATGCAGTTTATATTATTAAACAAATAAAACTGAAAACATTACTTTTAAACACAATCTGTAAAATGTAATGAACAAAAATGGTAATTTATTGTGAGGAAAAAGTTAGGACACCCTGTGCCCTAATAGCTGGTATTTCCCCCTTTGACTGAAATAACCTCAGCTACACGTTTCCTATTACTCTCTGATATCGACTGGGAAAAAGTTTTTCCGGCTCCTCCATGCAGAATTTCTTTAGCTGTGTGAAGACCCCACATCATCTCAATAGGATTAAGATCTGGACTTTGACTTGACCATTTCTCCATTTCTTTCTTTTGATTCATTCCTTAGTGAATTTACTGGAATGTTTTGGATTGTTGTCATGCTGCATGGTCCACCTCAGATTCAGCTTCAGTTTTTGAACAGATGGTCTTACATTTTCCTCAAGCACCCTCTGATACAGTGAAGAATTCATCGTGGATTCTATAATGGAGAGTTTGCTCCAAATCATGACATTTTCACCTCCATGCTTCACAGTTGGTATGAGGTTCTTCTGCTCAAATGCTGTGTTTGGTTTGCCCCAAACATGTCTTCTGTTACTGTGCCCTAATAATTCAACTTTGGATTTATCTGTTCAAATCACATTGTTCCAGAAGTCCTGGTCTTTGTCTAGGTGTTTCTCTGGTAATCTTTAGTCTTGCCCTGATGTTTTTTTGACAACAAAAGGGTTTCCTCCTTGCTCAACTCCCATGAAAATCAAACCTATGCAGTCTTTTTCTGATGGTAAATGCATGTACCTTGACATCAACTGTGGCAAGAGCTACCTGTAGGTCCTGTGATGACATTGTATGATTATTGGAGACTTCTTTATGCACCTTGCATTCTGCTCTTGGGCTGAATTTGCTAGGACAGCCTGACCTGGCCATGCTGGCAGTTGTTTTAAATGTTCTCCACCTGTAAATTATTTTCTGGACAGTGGAACGGCTGATTTGTAATTGTTTTGAGATAGTTTCAAATCCCTTCCCAGACTCATATGCATTTACAACCTTCTTTCTGAAGGCCTCAGAGAGCTCTTTAGATCTCACCATGGTGATAACACTCACTTCAATAATCAAGAGCAAACCAAACAAATGTCTGAGGTTTAAATAAAACTCCAATGTCCTCTAATGATGGTCTAATCATTGCAGCTGATGTGGGGCACCTGATTCTAATTTTAGATATTTTAAGTAGTAATAAATGTGGGGGTGTCCTAACTTTTACCTTACACTAAATTTCCATTTTTGTTCATTACATTTTACAACTTTAACTTTTTTTTTTTGTTTAGTTATATAAGCTCCATCTCTCAGTACTGTTTAAATGAAGCTCAAATGTTCATATGTTTAAATATGTTTAAAAAGACAAAGGTTCTCATGGGGTGGCCTAACTTTTTCACATGTCTGTATTTAGATCTCTTACTCCTCTGCAGGGTGTTAGCAAGGTCTGTCTGGTTCATGAGCTTCAGAACATTCAGTGTGATCTTTAGCATCCCCTCTCTGAAACTACTCAGATCTTCCACATCCTTCACCTCGTGCTCAGAGCATGCTGGGTAATCTTCATTCAGGAGCTTTTTGAACTTGTTTAGCTCATTCTTTAACATGTTGATGACTTTGAGCTCCAGTTTCTGTTGAGGAATTTAGTGGAACAGATCATCACAATGAGCACCATGACGTAATAAAAAAAGATGAGTGATGTGACCATATAAGGAATGATGTAGTTAACATTATACTGAAACTAGTTGTTGTAATACATTTATGTAATACATACATGTGTGTGCCACATTGTTTTATTTTCTTCTGCATGTTAAGTTCAGTAAATGAATAAACAGTAAATGTTCATTAAAATGTGCAAGTTCTAAAATAGAATTTCACCTAAACCAGTCTCAACCATTAAAATGTGGAAGGTCTTGTGTTTAATACCCCTAATGAGTCACTTTAACTCCTTATGGCAAAAAATAAAGAACATTTAAGTCTGTAAAAAGCAGAACAACATCTAAGGAGGCCTAAATCCAAAATCAACATAAAATCCCTCACAGATTTCATTAAACCAACAGAAAACTAGATTAGCATCATAAATATTATTACACACACATATATACAAACCTTGAAAATGGATTCCAGCTGATCTCTGTAAGTATTTAATTTCTTCTTTTTTGGTCTGTTAATAAAAAAGACAAATAAGCAATTGTGCAGCTTTTCTGTCTTTATTATACAACACAAATAAATATACAGTACAGTATACATGGGCTAATTCAGGAGTACAAATTTAATAAAACAATTAGCAATTTATCACTGTGTCAAAAATACACAAAAAGCATAAAGGGTCAGCTCCAAAAACAAGAACAAGGTAACAAACAGCTAGCTTAACTAGCATCTAGTTTAGTTAATCTTCTTTTTTTAAAAATGTTTTAAATGTCTGCAAAATGAGCAATGCTTGAAATTAGCAATTTGTTCATGATCTTGAATTTGATTCTTGTAGACTTAATGTCAGCTATTCAGTCTAGTCTTGGACTTAACCAAAGAGGTCCTGCAGTCCTACACAGTTCAGATTGTCCTCAATCCCCAGAGTCTCTGAAGTGGTTTAAATGGTCCATTAACCAGTTACTCTTCACTTTTTTTAACTTTACGTAGTTCTGATCTGTAATCATCAGCCCACACTCCCATAGTTAAATCAATTTACTAATTACATATTCTACATACACAGTGAATTCTAAAAGTGTTCAGAGCTGGGGGCTCGGTTGCTGCAGTGGTATAAGGCACTAACACACAATGAGTTTATACTGACCTAGCATCAGTGGAACATCCTCCATCTTTAAATTGACGTGTATGACCCATTGACTGATCACTCTTCATGGAGACACAGCTGGGTTCAGGTGAATCCGGTCTCATACCCTCCATCACACTGGGGTACAAGTAAAGCCAAACATAAATAAACTATATAAAAAAGCAAAAGAGCACCTGAAAATTTCAGTTCAGGGAAACACTACCAAGGACATGGCACAGTAATCAGACAATTAGCTTAACTAGCAGCTAGTTTAGTTATACAGAACTGAGCACTAGCATGTTCCAACATTCAGTTATTAAAACATCAGTTGAGTAAGTTTAATGAGTTTTATTGGGAGGAATTGGAAGTAAAAACACCAAAACATGAGATGATAATGACCTCAGATCAGTAGAACATCCTCCATCTTTAAAGCGAAATGGATGTCCCATTGACTGGTCGCTCTTCATGGAGACACAGCTGGGTTCAGGTGAATCTGGTCTTGTACCCTCCATCACACTGGGGTACAGGTAAAACCAAACATAAATAAACTATACAGGTGCTGGTCATAAAATTAGAATATCATGAAAAAGTTGATTTATTTCAGTAAATCCATTCAAAAAGTGAAACTTGTATATTATATTCATTCATTACACACAGACTGATATATTTCAAATGTTTATTTTTTTTTATGTTGATGATTATAATTGACAACTAATGAAAACCCCAAATTCAGTATCTCAGAAAATTAGAATATTTTTTGATATTTTATGACCAGCACCTGTATAAAGAAGCATGAGAGCACCTGAATATTTCAGTTTTCAGAGAAACACCAAGGATATGACAAGGTAATCAGAACACTAGCTTAACTAGCAGCTAGTTTAATTAAAGCTTAGTGGTTAAGGTACCGGACTAGTGATCAGAAGCTTAACGGTTCAAACCCCACAATCGCCAATTTGTCACTAAGCAAAGTCCTTAATCCTTAGTTACTCAAATTGAATAATTTGCTTTGGATTAGAGTCCTAAACCACAGTTTAGATTGTGAAACATTTGTTTTGTCCTTAAGTTTATAGTAGAAGAGTCTTAGAAGGGGTTTGGACGGTTCTTCAACTGATCACTGTTTACATTTACATTTACATTTACATTTACATTTTCAGCATTTAGCAGACGCTTTTATCCAAAGCGACTTACACAATGAGCAATTGAGGATTAAGGGCCTTGCTCAGGGACCCAACAGTGGCAACTTGGTGGTAAGCGGGGCTTGAACCGGGAACCTTCTGTTTACTAGTCCAGTACCTTAACCACTGAGCTATCACTGGCCCTTTTAAAAGTTTACTTTTAAAAGATCATTATTACACAGTTATTTTAACTCTTGTGTAATCATTCTAAACTTCACTTGGTTCTGATCAGTAATCATCAGTCCATACTGAAACCTCTTTGGTCAAAACCCAGTTTACTGATTACTTATAAATTTTCAGTGCACTTAACTATGATATAATTGTGAAACCATTAACCTTTTTACTATTGAATTAAAAACATCTAAGTTTTTCCACAAAAATTGAGAAGAAAATTTTAAAAAATCTCTTATTCACTCCAAAGTGAGTTCAGGTGAATCCTGTTTGCTGATTTGAAAGAGGTAGCACTTTTTCCCCATGACATAACTAAAATTATGGGTTTCTTTATAATTATATATAGAGTGTACACAAGATCAGAAGATCATTTAAAGACACTAATTCCAACCTTTCTCTAGTAAAGTCTGAACTCTTGATGCAATGCTCTCATACATGTTTATTATTTTGTATAATAAACTAATAAATTACTATTAAATTATTATTTTATGTTTATTATTAATTGTGTTTCTGTTATTTTGTCCACCGCCCAGACGAGGTCACAACATCGGTGTAAAGTTACATTTTACTATCCAGACGAAAACAAAGAAGCAGTTTTCAGAAATCTCTTTATCCTGTTTTCATTAATCGTGGGTTTGTGAGTTCATGTAAATGAAAGAAAAACACAGCAGAAAAAATATCCGTGTTGGTGTGGACAGGGCCTAAATAACGGTGTTAAATGATGTTAATCCAACGATGTTAAGTTCATATACAGAAAAAGGTATCAGGTACTAAAAACGTTATCCTAAACATTTCTTTATGAAATTCAGATTTATAACATTCACATATTAGAGTATTATATTCTTATACTCACCGCGATTATCTGGAAAACCTCTTTACATTTCTCTCCACACTAAATGATTTCACTTTCACTTTAACCAAATCGAGTTCAATGCCGCATTCAACTGCTCCTCCAGATCTCTCACTTTCTGAGTTCCAAGTCGCGAGTACAATGATAATCTACACTTGAGACGATTTTAGTTAGACAAACAGAATTAGACAGTAATCAAAATTATATTTTTCTTCTGTCAGACTAAACAGTCTTCATTCGTTACTACTGAAGAAAAGAAAAACAATCGTATTCAATTAAAACAACAATTTTATATTGGACATTCGCCTGACATTCGACTTTCTTTCGGCTCGTTCTCGGCTAATAAACATCCAAATATTAATTAATTAATTAATTAATTAAATTGCACGACCTGATACCTCAGTAAACAAGGAACAAACTACAATCAAATTTGTTTAAAAAGGTTTTTCTGTTAAATTTTATTTAACTAGGGTGACCATATTTTCATTTGGGAAAACCAGGACACCTTGGAGCCGGGGGGCGGGGGGGCACATATACTGTGGCATGCACTCACTTAACATAGGCCCACGTAATCCTACAATAACATGATATTTACAGTTGGTTTATTAAAAATGCTTTTCAGTAAAAGTCAACAACAAAAACTCTTGAATTAGTTTACTCTGCACACCACCCTCCTTCCAATCAAAGTACTGAATAATTATGGGGAAGATTTTCACCGCACCGTGATTACTCCCATCAGTGCTTACACCACAAAATGGGATGTTTTTGAGCGCTTCGTGCGCCACTTCTACAGAATGAGGTGCCAGAACACCGTCAACAATAGCCTCGGTCTTAGTTCGGGCACAACTAAACTTTTTGGCTGTGTCTGAATCGGGGAGGGTCTTTTTCAACAATGAACTTGTGCAGTCCATAGATCGATAACTGTTGTGATGTTTCACTATGTGAAATGACCATGCAGCCTCCGCTGCATTCACTGCATCCTCGTTCCCTGGTTTGACAAAGTACTGTGTGATCGAGCTAGCACTACTCTCGCCTCGGACAGCTGTTTTATGCTTCTCGGTGTCCAGGTGGCTTTTCAGATCCCTTGCACCTCCATTGGACACCGAGACATATGTGCCTGCTTTGCACACTGTGCACAAGGCTTCCCATTTGTCTCGACCCGGTCTGAAAGCGGGGAAACTCTTTTGTAAATCGTCGGTAAACATACACTTGCGCTTCGGCATGTTGCTTGCGTACTGACAGTCACGCTGTCTACATTGTGATTAAGAACAGGGCTGCCCTCACTGACGCGGCTGAGGGATTACGTCACACGCAGCGCCGTGCGCAGTGCCCTAGTGCCTGTAAATTTAATGGTCCAATGAAGGTAATTTAAAAACCAGGACATTTCCTCACTTTTTAAAAAAAAAAACGGGACGCCCGGGACAGGACGTGAAATACGGACATGTCCCGGGAAATACGGACGTTTGGTCACCCTAATTTAACGTTATTTGGTAAATGTGAGGCGCATCTGCGCTGAAATGCTAATTAAGTGCTAAGGGAGCGTCTATAAAGTGCTGAGGTGTAGTAATGACCCAGTGGCATGTACCATCTAATACACCTGTATTAAATCCTGCAGTATGGTTACAGTAAACATTGACAAACGCAAATTTTGATAAGAGAAAGGTTGTAGTAGTTAACTAGTCTCCTGTACTAGTTACTACAACCACAATATAAGTGAAAAGTCCTACAGCATGAGTACAGTAACAAAACAAATAATTTAAAAAAGTTAACAAAAATAGTAAAACGCAAATTTTTAAAAGACAAAAGTTGTAGTAGTTAACTAGTCACCTGTACTAGTTACTACAACCACAGAACAAAATAAAAGTGCCCCAGCATGGGTGCAGTAGGTAATCAAACATTTTTAAAAATTGACAAAATTCATGAAACGCAAATTTTTATAAGACAAAAGTTGTACACTGCAAATTTTTGTCTTCTTACCAAGATTTAAAATCTTACATTAGGAAATTTAAGATTGATTATCTTGTTTCAAGAGTTATTCACTAGTTTCTTACATTTGGTCCCATGGTATAGTCTTAAATTCATCATGAATGTGTCTATCTTATCTTACTTAGTCAAGAAATCTTAAATTTAGTGTATTGTTGGTAAAACAAGTAAAAAATACCTTAGGAATCCATTTATACTCTTTTATTCCACAATACAAAACTAATTTCAAGATTTAGCCACACAAACTGAGTTTGATTCATACATTACATTTCTTGATTTAAGTTCAATTTCTTAATTTGAGAATAATTCACAGTTACATTTGTAAAAACATTTTTTATTGGTAAATGGAATTCATAATTAAAATTAGAAGAACAAAGTAAGCAAACCAACAAAAGATTGGCTTTGACCACTTTTCAACAGTGGAATTGGATCAGCAAAACAAACAGCCTACAACTGGCCAATACTGACCTAGCTACAGCAAACTAATGTACAGTATGAGGACATCTCACCCAGAGTTCATTATACATCCCCAGGGCCGTTCCTATGTACAAGGACATCACAGAGAGTATATTTTATTGGCACAAACACACTATCCTTAAAATTTACTGGAAAATATGAGGTGTGATCTAAAAGCTCATGCACCAATTCTGTCGCCTGGGCAATAGCAGGAACTGCAATTTCATATGCCAACAAATTGTTATCAAAATGCAATGTTTCATAATGCTGATACTCAAAAGCAACAAAAGAAGAATCTACTAAAAAGATGTCTTTCACCAGTCCAAACACAGGCAAAGTATCATTCACATCTGCAATAATCAGAGACTTCCCACTGATGTATTTATTTCCATTGAGAATTAGCCACTTCACAGAGACAACAGATTGACTGATGTCCATATTAAAAAAATCTCTAAATTTTGCCTTAACATAATCAGTATTTGAAATATCAGTAACAGGCCCCAATTCTCTCTCGGTTGCAAAAATGGGATGTTCAATGCCAATTTCATGTTGACAACATTCAAGAAATTGATTATGTTTGGCAAGTGACTTACACACATTTTTAAAATTCAACTTTGGAGCCCACTGTTTGAAATAACTGTGCTTGGCCTCAAACCGCATGCACATAGTTCTTATTAAAGGACCCAGGGATTGAATTTGACTGGGCAAATGCAACATGTAATGTTGCTTGGGTATTACATTAGTTTCGGGAAATAAATGTTTGAACTGACTAAGGTGTTCTTCAATCATAAGTTTAAGCCGTATTACTGTCTGTAAAGAAATAATAGGAGCAAGAACAATCTGTACAATTTCAATCAGCTTAACAATAAATGTAACATACTCATCGTCCAAGTCATACAGAATAAAAGGTAATACTTTTAACAGTATTAACATTTGCCCACATGATTGTTTCAATTTGTTGTCACTTGCTGTCAAAGTGCTGACACTAACAGGGCAAGGTTTATCACGTATATCAAGAGGCGAGTAAGGAAAATTCTGAATGGCTGAATTGAACACATCTAATTCTAGATTACCTGACAGTATAAGACGTTTTAACACAAGCTTCATTTCCATTGGTGCAACACCTTCAAAAATGACATGCATTATGTCCTGTGGAGTTTGCCTGATTAGGTCAAATGCAGGAACATCAATAAGTCTGCTTTTTCTATTAATTCCGTAAGTAGTTTTGAGGGAGGACTTTAAAGTATCTGTGCTTGCCTTGTCTATTTCAAGACATTGCCTAATATGCCTTTCTAGTGTTCTTCTGACAAAATTATTCTCATCAAAATATATTTGCATATCCTCAAAGGTGCATTCACAGTGTCTGCACTTGCTATAGGCAAAGCCAACCCCTTCTTTAAAGCCAGCAAGCTCATGTTGAGCAAGTGTATCTCCACATACTGCTATCACAGCTCCAAACAAGTCCATTTCACCATGTGGTGTTTCAACCTTGACACCGTTATAAAGCAGAATAAGATCTTTTATAATTCTTTGTAAAATAACATCTATACCCCATTTAGAAACATCAACAGATTTTGCAATAGCAAGGAGTTGTATTGCTGCTAACTTGGACCTAAATTTTGGATCAATATTACCTAAACTGTAGTAAACCATTAACAACTTATTTGAAGAAGTATGGGGCCCTAAAGGGTTACATATTTCAATCTCGTCTGAGTACAAAATGATCTGCAAAGCATTAGGCCTCACAGAATATAAAGGATGAGATGTAAAAAGAGACCCATCTGAAAAGTCATACAAGAATCCCTCTCTGCTTCTCTGTGGTACAGTGTTCAACATGGAGAAAATTCTGGAATTGGTCAGTAGCTGCTTTAGACTTTCAATTAGTGGTACATAGTAAAAACTTTTGTTTCTTATGGCCATAACCTTTGAACTACCTTGCTTAACCAAACAAATCTTCTGAGAGACAACTACTTCCTCTGGGCAGACTGGACTGAAGAGTTCACAAATAGTCCTATTCTGTCCATATGCTGTGGTTGAGAAAGGATCTTCGAAAGTATCAAAAGTATTCAGAACCTCATTTTGAAGCTGAGTGGTTGTCTCTGGATGTCTGTCAAAAACGCTTCTCATTCTTATCCTTAATGTATCCAAGAGAGTTGCTTGGTACTGTTGCACCCCTCCAATGACTCTGTTGACGGTCCTCTGTGAAAAGTCATAAATTGGGCTTAATTTTTACTAATATAATGTCATGACATCACAGAATTAAATGCAACACATTCTGATGCATTAGAAATAGCCTACTTTACAATTAGGCTATCAGTTTATCAATTATTATTACATTCACTCTTTCTACATGCACTTTTTAAGCAAAACTGACCTGTGACAGATGGCATTCTTCCCGGACACTGATTGCAAAAGCTGCCGCAGACTTGCCAATATCCGGTTCGGTTACAGATGTTCCAGCTCCATTATTTTCCTTTCATGAATAAAATCGAATATCTCAGTCATAACAAATGCACTCAAATCCATAATACAAATTAAATTTCAAATTAAGTTTCATAGCCTACAATACATTTTATAGCATACATTTTGACTGTCTTCTCCTCACTTCACCATACAGAAATCATAAATCTGCCTCATGGATTAAAATTAACTTAAAAAAATTAACTTAAATCAAAACTTACCTGAATACAAGAATGGGAATCAGGAGGAGTTTCCATACAAGTTTCAATTTGACTGCCGTGTGACTGTTCCTCCACAAAGTACGTTCTTGCAGGAGTAGCGGCTTCAGAAAAAATAGATGCACCAAAGTTCTCTGACCCAAGTGCAGCTGAAGTAGGTGTTGTCCCCCATGCCATTGGTGGGCATCCGGTCGCCAAATACAAAGGGTGTGTTCGTTTAAGATGGCGATAAAATGAGTTGTAAACTCTAAAATCTTGTTCACAACCATCAATTCCACACAGAACCCAAAAATCTTGACTACGGCTATGCGTGACATTTATGTGGCTGAGGAGCGATTTTATACTTAACGCAACAAAAACGAAACAGATCATACACCGCCACACTGCCATGATTCACTCCAGTAGTCTTTAGTAAGGCTCGTTTTGGTGCTTGTCTGTGGGCTTGGTTACACCTGTGCCTCCTATTTGCTAACCAGAAATATGAATTCCCTTCAAGACTTTTTTACAACAACTTATGTCGTACAATTTTGTATATGAGAAAATATTTGCACATGCTGCTCACGCCTCTGCTCTATGACCTGCTCTCCGCTCACCGTCACATCAAAATGACGTCAGATATATAAATCGAAGAGATTTGGCGCCTGATACATTTTGGGAAAAAGCAGCAGTGTTCAACAGAAGCCGTCTGAAAAGTGCACTTCGGGGTAAGCACGGATTTAACATTATGTTCACGATATATTTGGTATAGTATATTGTATGTTACAGCATTGTATACATTTGTTCCGATATTATTTAATATTTTTAATATTTTACCTGCTCTCCTAGCTTGCAGACTGAGGAGCTTAACGTTATTATCGAAAACTAGTCATAGTCAGCAAGTCTACACTACTAAGCTAGATGTTTTTGCTAGGTAGCATTAGCTAACTTATCTATATGTTTTGTCCTCAGATATCGGCTCACATTTGAGAACAGCGATAGAGAGAAAAGCCACTTTCTTCGGTATGGATGATTTAGACGAGACTACACTGTCGGTGCTACGGGGTAAGTTGTGTTTAAACTAGACTATTTCAAAGCATGGTGTCAGTTTGTACATTAATGGAATCATGTGCAGATGGAGAAACACCAAGTTCACAAGCTAACATGTTGGCATTTCAGAAAAGTGTTGGATAAACCTAAATTAAATAGTTGGCAATTCTAAGAAATTCCTGTTAAGTTAGGGGTTATTTGCTGATCAGAATGGACGATGTGTTAGAATTATTCGTGCATTCATCTCGTTTTGTATGTATTTTAAAACGATGTTTGCCGGGTTTTTTTTTTCAGTTAGTCTAGTCATGCTGCTAGCAAATATCCATAGATATGTACAGTTGTAGGCTATGTTTCAATGAAAAATTCGTACCAAAACATATGTGATGTGATACTAATGCCAGGCATGTTACTGATATTTTTAAAGCTGCAAATATTGATGAGGAGGTTCTGAAAACCCTAAGTCGGGAAGATTTGAAAGACCTCTTTCCTGGACCAGAGAATTTTCTGAAGAGGAAGAAATTATGGGACATGATTGGTCCAAAGGTAATGCGTCTGTGGAGGAACTCAGGAGGTTTATGGAAAGCATAAAATTTTATTTTATTTTAAAGAATGTTTTGTGGGTGTTGTAATTCGTATAGGATGGTGATCCTGATCAAGACCGAGGAAGTGGGAATGTGTCAGCTACCTGTGCAGTGTTGACAAGCCAGCCTCAGACCTCTACCCCTGTTCATGAAATCACAGCCAAAACGGTGAAACTGCCAGACCCACCAGAGTATGTAGTGTACACTGACTCAGAGTTGGACATGGTGCGCAGCCAGTATTTTGATTTGCTCCGCAATGGAAAGGAAAAAGTTTGCAAGATGTCAAAGGAGCTAAGTTGTAGGCTCATCAGAAACACAATCACCAGCATGGTTGCCATCCTGCGTGCTAGTCCTCTGGGAAAAGAGGAAAGATACCCCTCAAAACTTGAGCTGAGAGCAATGTCACAGAAGATCGTTGACTATTACCCTATGCTACGTGACACTTCAGATCTGCCATATGTAAGTTATTTTGCATCTAAACCATTTAAGGGCTTGGTGGATGACATGGCAGCTTAACTTAGCTTAACTTTCCTTTGCCACAGCTGACGATTTACTCTAAAATGTATAAACGACTGCAAAATATGAAGTCTCCAAGAAAGAGGCAGGGCCCAAAGCCACAAAGAGGGTCTGCAAAGAGATCACTCTTTGAAACAAGTACAGAAGAAGAAGGTACTGCAAGTTCTTCAGCTTCAACTGCTTCAACTGTCATTCTTCCAGAGAGCGATGTCAGCAATGATGACTTAAGTCCAGGTAATACTGCATTCGGTATTGTTTGTTTTTATTTTGTGCGTGTGTGTTTTCCCTTGGATTTATATTTTTGTTAAAGAGCTTACCTTTACACTGGCACTTTGAATATTTACCAATGAGTTTTAATTATTTATTTATTTTCCCTATTCTTTGGCTGATCAAGAAAATATATTTAGAAATTATTAAACTGTCTGAACTCTACTGTTGTATTTTAGAACATCAGGACAGTCTGAAAATGCAGGCAAGGCACTACAAAACACTCTTCAATATGTACAGCAAACCCAACTCAAAACCCAACCCAAGTGATGTTGCTCAAATTTTGGACCTTGAGTTTGATGCAAGGCGGGCCTTCATTGACTCAAGTGTGTTGAAGGAGGAAGACAGGATTGCGAAGATATTTGAAGCATATCCATGTTTCAAAGACCCTCAAAATGTAAGTTTCATATCTCACCCTTTTTGTGTGCTTGTTTCTGTATAATGATATCAGCTGCACTAAATGCACAATTTTATCCTAGGCAATGGATGAGCTGCGTCGCATCTTGGGTGGCACCAACCCCAAATACATTGATGAAACAAAGAAAAGATGGGAAAACTTCTGTGCCAATGTCCAGTTCTATGGTGTGTGGAAGAAAGTCCTGAAACCCCCTATACCCTTGAATATGCATGATGGTATGTTGCAGTTTTATTCCAAATCTGAACCCTGCAAAACTACTGTAATCCTTCAGCTTCCAATTTGTGTCTGCAGGACCTCTGATACACAGGTGTTTTTAATTATTTAAAATAATTTATCTAATTATGCCTCTTCCAGCGGATTTCACCATTGCCATTTTGACTGGTCTCCCATCACTATTTCCCTCACCAACTTCGCCACCAAAACGGCTCGGGAATCCCAGTGAAGCACTATTGCATGTCCTTCAGGTGAGGTTATTGTGCATTTCAGTTACTATATTGATTTTTCTCTTAACGTCTTCAGACATTTACAATTTTTTTCTTTTTCTTTTAAATTAAAGGCAAGGGAGGATCCATCGCTTTACTTGGAGAAGCGTCCTCTCACCAGTCCAGTGTTACTGTTTGATGGAAAGGTCTGCATCCTTGCCATGGGAAACGTACCTGTAAGCACCATACCAAAGGAGGAGTTCTTTGATGGGATGTTGATGTTAATGGCATACTACTACACGATGCACCTGATGTACCCAAAATGTGTTGCAACCCTCCTCTCAGTCATTCAAACTGAGGTACTGTGTGATGCGATCCATGATCGAGATGCTACAGGTGCATATAAGAGGGCAATGGCGGAGTGGAAATCATTTATTGAGAAGTAGTTGCACATGGCCTGTTTTTTTTTGTTTACTAGTGGGGAAACTCATGTTCAAATGCAGTTGTTCACTGTCTATTTAAACCCCCCTCCTCTCCCATGTCTCTCTCTGTCAATCTTTTTCTTTCCCTCTTCTCTCTTTCTCACACATTCTTTCTCTCTACTCTCTCACACTCACTCCTCCCTCACCTACCCACAAACAAGTGGTTTAATAATCAAGCATTCACAAAGTGGAAATCCTTTACTAAGATGTAGTTGCATAACTTGGTCTATCTTGCTGTTTGCTCAGTATACTGAGATGTATCTTCATTCCATGTTCTTGGGAAGTTGACTGTACTAGTGGTAAGGTGATGTTGTGCAGTTGTTCACTGTCAATTGCTGCAAAGTACTGTGTACTTCAATTGTTTAGTGTGTATTAAACAAGTGTTTGATAGTTTTACAGTACTGTCAATAAATGTTGACAGAATTTTCACTTGTTTTGGTGGTGATTTACTTATGGGTTTCCTGTTTTAATATTTAATATGTAAGATATGTAAGACATTAATATGTAAGATTAAAACCTAGTTTCAAGTCAAATGTGGTTTTTAAGAGTACCTGTTTCAAGATGAGACAACTTGTTTCAAGTAGTCATACTACCCTAGTACTAAGTATTTTACACTTAAATTTGAAAACCTATATTAAGAATTCCAAAAACTAAATAAGTATTATTTGCTCATATTCAGAATATTATACTTGTTACTGTGGTCTAGCAAATCTGTTTTCAAGTAATTTTATCTAAAAATGAGTATTTTTGACTTATTTTAAGCTCTTGGTAGCCGGTCAGAGCAATCTAATTTCAAGACTTGAACAAACTTATTTTGAGAATTCTTGTCAAGTAAAATTATCTTGCTGCATGGACAGATAATTTGGCTAGTATTGATTAACTTTATGCTTGAATTAAGTATTTTTTTCTTATATTTCAACTAGCCTTTTTTACAGTGTAGTAGTTAACGAGCAACCTGCAGGGTTATTATCGTTAACGAAAACGAACGAAATAACGAAAACTGAAATTGAAAAAACATTGTCGATAACTGAAATAAATAAAAACGGTAATTAAAAAAAAAAACGATAACTAACTGAAACTGTATTATGCGTTTACAAAACTAACTAAAACGTACTAAAATTATAGAGAGAATAGCCTTCGTTTTCGTGTTTGTCAATTTATTTATGAGCATTGTGAACTGATATTAAATCGATTATTTCCACTCGAGCAGTTTTACGTTAGCTGCCTGCACCGTACTGTACCTCATGTGGCCTTTCCCAATCCGCTCCCTCCTCACTAACACTCCACTACAGAGGGACACTCCACGTGAACGCGCAAACGGAGGCGGAGTGGAGAGGCGGAGTGAGTAGGGAGCGGATTGAGATTGGTCCCTGACGGCACTTCTTGTTTACATTCTGTTTCTGCTCACCACGCTAGTAGGGTGGCCAGATTCATAGTAACAAAAAGGAGGACATAACACCCCAAAAAGACGGACGTCATATTAGAAACAGGGGGACACGCTACTGCAACACACAGAATGAATCCAGAACCCATATAACAGAGTTTTTGACCAATTTAAGCAAGAATTCTATAACAAATGACTGTTTTACTCACTAAATGTTGTGTCTACTTTTTATATTTAAGTCCGTTCCTCGCTGCCTCCAAAAGTTTACTTTTTGGCATTTTCACCGCGTTCCTGATCATGGAAGCTGAGTGACTGTCTCAGGTAGAGATGTTTACAGGACAGAGCAGGCGGGACAAATTCAACCACCCAATCACAGACTAGCATTTAGAGGGTGGACCTTCTCCGATTGGCCAGTGGTAGCACTGTAAGCAGTGAAAGGAGGCTCTTAAACCAATGAAATACAAAGCATTTGTTTTGACATGTACCGGAGCCAATGACAGATAATATTGATCAAAAATGAAACCAGTTCACTCCAAAAGGAGGATTTTTAAGTGTCCGTCCTAGCGTTGCGTGAATGGAGGACTGGCAGCTGAAAAGCCGGACTGTCCGGCCTAAAACCGGACGTCTGGCCACCCTACACGCTAGCCTGTAAAATGATGACAGCAAAAGTTAAGTTGATGTTTTTCTCAGATTGAGCTCCCTGATGTGTGTCTCATGAATTAGTTTATATTATTATTAGGGCTGTCGTAATCGCGTTTATCGCATTACATTTTTAATCGCGATTAAAAAATTTAATCAAGATAAAGATTTTAATCAAACTATTTTTATTGAGCTGTTTGTGTCATGTTAATATGTGTCTCTGTGGTAATTTGCGTTTCTTAAAAGTGCATGAAGCAGAACGCTGATTAACAGAACAAAATAACCACAGCCGGACACGGTCATTTCAGATATCTTCCCTACACACTCGCTCCCTGCGCCCCTATAGTACACTTAACATTCTCAAAGGGCCAGACAATATATTTGTAATTCACAATACATGGCCGGTGAGACGTTAGAAAACAACATTCTTTTTCTTAGAATAACCCCTTTTTAAGGAAAAATAGTTCTTGTGTGAATTACAAGTGCAGGAAAAACTACAGCAGATACAAAAGGTGCACCGGGGCCCATGGCAGGGGGGCCTCCACAACATGAACTCAACCACTCACCTCACTGCCCCCACACATTGGCTGCACTTGCCAGGTCGTCATTATTATATTACAATATTTTTGTTAAGTAAAATTAAAAGAACTGAAACTGTGCAGTAAACATACCAGAGGCAGGAATTTGGACTTAAAGTGTAACGTCTGAGTGAGTACTTTTAAATAATTCTGATCAGCATCTGCAATTTGTTGAGGGGGCCCAACATTTTTTATCGCGTGACAACCCTAATTATTATGCTCATGTGTGTCCTTAGTCTATTGACTATTTTCAGCAGCAGTATTACACACATTTTGTACTTAAGGCTGCTATCTTGTGGACTGTTACAGTTTTTGTGGACAGGTGGTTGTTCAACAGTAATTGAATACATTTTTTAAATGGTATCTTTTGTTTAGTTTTAATTACACAATACTTACTCTGACCTTTTTGAATCCAGCACCTGAAAAATAACCCAAAGTATGAAAAAACTAAAACTAATATTAAAACTAATAAAAACTAAACTAAAACTAAGCATTAAAAAAATAATAAAAACTAATAAAAACTAGCAAACCCACTCTAAAAACTAATTAAAACTAACTGAATTAGAGAAAAAAAAAAGTCAAAACGAAATAAAACTAAACTATAATGAAAAATCCAAAACTATTATAACCTTGGTAACCTGTACTACTTACTACAACCAAGGCAAGGCAAGGCAAGGCAAGTTTATTTGTATAGCACCTTTCATACACAGTGGCAATTCAAAGTGCTTTACATAAGGAAAAAATTAATTAAAAGCATTAAAACATTCCTGAGATCTAAAACCTCAGAAAGACTTCTTGCAAACATTTAGTTACAATTAAGACAACATGAAATTCAAACAAGAGAGATAAAAAATTAAGAACGTGAAAAATTAAAAGAAAATATTGTAAAATATACCCTACAATTTAGGGAACATGAAATTGTTAGGTTTTTAACATAACATCATTATTAAACATAAATTACATCCAGACCACATGGTCTATTGTTCAAAATGACGCCGTGACCCGGATCCCCCCCACCCCTGACTCATACCGAAGGGGGGAGGCGGAGCCCGGGGCTTTTTAGCACATTTCATTGGCTCCAACAGCAGCGGCGGAGGAGGAGCCTAGACTAGTTTAAAAAAGGATGGCGGGCTCAGGTCTGCCTCTTTCTTACGTGGTTTTTCTAGACTGCAGGAGTAAGGAGCGCCGGTCGGCTTAGCTCTGATATATATTCACAGATTATTTTTACACTTAATAAAGTGTTTTAAAGAGTACTTTCTGGACTTCTCGACTGCTTTCTTCAGGACCTTTTTGAACCAAAAGATTCATCCTAACAAATGGTAGCAGAGGATGGTTCAAGAGGTCTGAGAATTGCATCAGAATTAATTCAGCTGACTGAGGTAAGACCAGGAATTCTGAAAAAATCTTTTGTACTCAGTACAAGGGCGCGCCTACTTAAGGTAAACAGACGTTCTCTGTATATATATTAGCTGCATTTATTATTTAGCGTACTGAGTGTGAAAGTGAATCTCAGAATCCGTAAGTGTCTGATTAAATTACTAAAGTATCATTAGATAGTTTAAAACTGTGAATATATGTTGGAGCTAAAAATGTGTGTTTCCTGATATCTGAATTTGAACCAAACCGGTTAAAATAAATGTTAAGGGCGCCATTGTGTATGGAACACTATTGGAGGGAAAGGGGAGTCTGTCTGCTATGGGAGCGAGACTCGTCTAATTCGAATTGTTCTACATTTTAATTAGCCTGTCTGTTATGGGAGCGGGGCTTAATTAATTTGATAGTTCTAAATTATAACGAATTTGTCGGTTATGGGAGCGGAATTCGTAATTCGTGTGGGAAATCTTGAAAGAATCTGCCGGTGCTGGAAACGGGATTCGATCTATAAGATTGTCCTATATACGGGCTTGTCTGTTAGGGCAACGGAGCGCCGTTTAATCTTGAAAGAATCTTTTGGTGCTGGGAACTAGATTTGATCAATAAGATTATTCTAAATTCGGACCTGACTGTTATGGGAGCGGGGTTCGGTTAATTAGACTACTTTAAATTCTAAATCAGGTTCGAAAAACAGTACATCAGGAGTTTTGTTTGTCAGTAAGTCTCTGTGTATGTTTGTCTGTGAAACCGTGTGCTGGATGTGCAACGTGGTTTCTTTTGTTGTCGACGCCATTTTGTCTTGGGAATGCAACGTGGTCTCCCGTCTATCCGCCATTTTGTTTCTTGAGAACGCAGCGTGGCTTTCTGTCTGTCCGCCATTTTGGCTCTGGGTTGCGCAGCGTGGTTTCTTTTGTTCGGCGGCCATTTTGGACCAGAGAGCTGAGCGTGGTTTTCTGTCTGTCCACCATTTTGGCTCTGGGAGAGCTGAGCGTGGTTTTCTGTGTATCCGCCATTTTGGCTCTATGTGAGCAGCTTGCCGTATCTTGTCCATCGGCTATCTTTGTCTTTGTACGCCTGGATTGGGTAAGTGCTGCAGTTAATTTTATAATCAACTTTATTTTTATAATCTTAAGATAACTGAGTTAAGATGAAGTATTTATGGTACCTTATTAAGTGTGTTTTAAGGTAGATAGCGTTCTTGAACTTTAAGGTTCTTAAACCAGGAAAGGGGGTACTTAGAGTGGAATCCATCCATGTGTGATATAGGACATTTTCACACATAATTAAGGAAAATCTCCTTAATCAGAGTTGTTATAGTGAATAAGATTAAAATTATGTGAGTACCACAGCGCTTGTTAGTCGTGATAGGTGATTTGCTGGGTGTATTGGTGCATGTATTATTGAGAGATTGCTATATTGTTTCTTTGTTTAATGTATGGGGTAGTGCTGGACAGTGATTTGATGTCGATGTATGTCGCGATGGAAAATGTTTCAATAACGGTGATATGATTTTTGGGCAAATTCGATCGGTGCGCATGCGTCGGTGAATGATGACGTACGCCGCATGCACGAGACCAGTGCTCAGTGTTAAGGCTTTGTTTACACTGGTTACAGTAACAAAGTAGTTTTTAAAGCACATTTCACAGACTGTAATTTAGCTTTTGCTTAAGTATGTTTTGTATTAGTAATTGTTACATTTTGAATAGCATCTGTTACCGAGCAAAATAAAAATAAAAAACGCTAAAGAAATCACGAATTCAGTGAGTTGCGACAGGGAGTCGAGTCTTTTGTCTCGGTTCCTTTTGAAGAGCCGCGTATTTACATGGCGACTCCCGGAAGAGTCGGTTCCTTTGTTTCGGTTAGAAGAGCCGATTCATGGATTCGAATCATTTTACGACACATCGCTAGTGTTTATACAGTTTGAAAAAGTTTTATGTCATTTGAAATGACGCATTACACATCCCTAACTGTTTTAATTGTTGTATCAACATGTTTCTTCTATTGCATTTGAGTTAAGGACAACGTTTCTACTGTCGCATTTGAATTAAATACTACTGTTGTGAGGTTTGTATCCACTCCTGTTTACATTACACAGAGGAGACCCCCTGCTGTTTACTCGGTGAGTACATTTTAAATGCGTTACTTTCTACTTTTTGCTTGAGTGGATTTTCAGAGTAGTAACTTTGCTCGTAATTAGGTGGAGATTCATTAAGGTAATAGTACTTTTACTTGAATACACTTTTTGGTACTCTTTCCACCTCTGATTAAGACATGTGTTGATATATTAGATTATATATTGTCAAAGCTTATGTTTATTTGAGAGTGAGGTCGTGTTTTTCTCTGTATACAAATGCTGAATACAAGTAAAAGGTAAAAGCTATTATATTACTGTTTCTAAAATATTGTGTAGTTGTGAAGAGTGAGATTTCATAGCCCTATAAATCTTATGAGGTGTGATCATTTGTTTGCCTCTTGAATTAAATTGGAAATAATGCCTGAAGGTACCACTATTTCTGTACAAGACAGGGACTCTGATCCCTTCTGGATTTGTGCAGAATTTTCTTTCTGTCTCTGTCTGCTACAGAAATATCCGTAGTTATACTAAGTGATCTTGAGGGTTATACTTATCTAACTCGGTTAGTGCCAAATTATGTTCTATAACTGAAAGGAACACATCTCACGTATCAAGTTAATGATTGTATAAACACTACAGTGTACTTTTGTTTACAGGTCCAGCTAACACCAGACTTTGATTGAACTAACTTTAAAATTCTGTGCTTTCCAACAGGATAAACACATTTAGAAGGTTTATTTAATATTTTATTTTCAAGATTTGATTGTAAAATTTGAAAAAGGGGGGAGTATTATGGCAGGAATAAGAATTTATGTTTAATATGCCGCTTTGTGTATGAAATCCTGTGATACATTGTGCTGGGGCAGCTGGACTGGCAGACCTACGGATATGCATGCAGATTCAGGTACGTATATGCATGCAGATTCAGGGACGCCTGGTGAAGGTAATCTTCAGCCTTACCTCCTGTTTAGAGAAAAGCGAGTTGTAGCAATCTGTAGTATCTCTCAGCGCTGCTGCTTGCACGGACTCAGATGAGATGGACTCAGGTGAGATTAACCTTTTGCGACCCTGCGGTCACATATGAGGACATTACATTTTGGTTTTGTTATGCCTTATTCCTTGACCTGCTAAACTTCGATCGATTGTCCCCATTAGTGGACACTTTTGTCTGCCAGCTAGTGGTAGCAAAAGTACTAGAACACTAATAAAGTTTGTTTGCTTCTTTATTAAGATTTTGACGTTATGTTTTGCACTTTGGTTACATTTATGACAGGAGCGGTGGTTGCTCATTGCACGGGATTCAGGTTATATCGGGCACAGACATGGACAGTTCAGTGTCTCTGGTTCGCCTCGCTGGCATGTCTTTGGACTGTGGGAGGAAACCGGAGCACCCGGGGAAAACCCACACGACAATATGCGGGCTCCGCGGAGGGGGGACCTTCTTGCTGTGACAGTATGCGACGGTACTACCCACTGAGCCACCGTGTCACCCAACTAATAAGGTTAAAAACAAAAGGAATAGGGAAAATGCATTGAAAAAATCAAAGCTCGGGTCTCAGGAGATTAAATATAATTGCTTACACGGACTCCGGTAAGATTCAATTTAATTGGTAATATTTTTTGGAAATTGTTAATTGGCAATTGTTAATATTTGATGCTTGTGTTGTATCCGATGAATCTTTTCTAGCTAATTGATCAGGTCAACTCACTCATTTTATATTATATAGTTTATTGAAGAAGTTAGATTGGTTCAATGTGGTGCAGTAAACCTTGTGGCAATACTATGCATAATCATAGATGAGTGCAATTTAAAGATTGAGGGAATAGTGAGAAGAAAATAACTTGTTAGGAGAGAAGTACATGAAGGGGGGTGACTGGAGACCCAGGTCATAGGTTTCACAGACACACAGCAACCCAGCGGGGGGTTGAGGCCATAAACTGCAGGCCCTGCATGAGTAAAGAGAAGTCTGATATTTAAGCTACTGTGTACGGGCTGAGGATGGTGGACACTTATGCAGTACCAAAGATGATGTAAAAATTATGAATACCAGATCTTGCAGATGTGTGTCATGGCTGTTGTTGCATTCTGATGTTTGAGTAAAGCAGTGTTTAAGAGGCATATGGGGTGCTGAGGTACAGAATGCCAAAGTAATGACATCATCAGACAAGAGGAAGGGAAAGCTGATGTGAGACTGGATGGAGACGTTATGCAGTGAAATCTCAAGACCGTGTGGGACAGTAGTGTGTTTTAATAGACATCCACCTGAAGATCTGGGTTCCATAATAAAAAGTGAGGGGTTCGGTAACATCTTATAGAGGTTTTGGATGTATTTTACAGTAAGGTATTAGAATAACAATAATTCGTGTAGAAAAAGTTTTGGTTACAAGAGTAAATTAGAAAGAGCTACAAGTGCTTGTGTTTTAGTGAGAGTAGGGATGCAGGTACCATAGTGATGTGGGGTTAATGACATTTGTAGGGAGATGTAACAATAATACAATAGAGATAGTATAGGTTGGTAGTACTTTGCAGTGAGTTAACTAAATGGAACTGTTTAAGTAGAGTTTAATGTGATTCAAGAAAGTGGATCAAAGCGCTGGTGATGATGAGCATGAGGGATTGGCTGACTAGGAGCAGGAGATGATCATGTGAGAGTCTGTTGGATTGTGGGAAATGGAGTCTATATTGTTAGAAGCAGGAGGTGTGTTAGTACCAGTGACCAAAAGTTGGAGTAAAAATCTGAAGAATAAATAATATAAGTCAGGGGTTTGTAGGATAAATGTTAAGGTGTGGTTCCTCTTTCACTGACAAAGGTATGGTGGGCATGCCTTGACTCCTGGTGAGTCCAAAGGATCCGGTGTGGTTAGAGTCCATGCCAGTTTGGTTAGAGTCCAAACTCAAAGCCTGGTACCAGGTCAGTTGATCCGAGTCCAACTGTGAAAGCCTGAACGGGTTCAGGTCGGTTGGTTAAAGTCCAACCGTTTGTGTGGTAAGTTATTTTCTGATCCGTGTCGAGCAGTCGGCCCTGAAAACCAATATAGCAATTGCTTTGTGGAATAATCAGTGGAATTGATTAAGTTTCCTATTGCATGGTTAGCAATTGGTTACTAAAGTCAGTGAGGCTAGAACTGGTCAGGGAAACTACTTACCGGGGTCTTGGTGAGGTCAGTATGTGTAGGATTGGTAATTTTAGTGATATGTTGTTGTTGTGGTATCCCGTGCATCAGGATATTAATAGAAAAATTTGTGATAGAAGTAGTGAGTAGAGGAAGCAGAGGGGGGCAGGATCCACCAGTTATCCAGATGGTGTTGGCTGATTTGTCGAGATATCATGTAGATGATGAGGAGGAGGATACCCTTGAAGGTGGGCCGGAAGACCCACTTCGAGCGGCATAAGTGCTACTAACTCTGCTTAATTAAAGGTAAAACCGACCAGACAAGACGAGGAGAGAGGACCAGCACTACTAATCACACACCGTGATGAAGGAAGGAGACTCGGAAGGACTGGCAGAGGCAGACACTGAGGGGACTGGAAGACCCACTCCAAGGGACAGAAGTGCCACTAACTGGACCTGCCTACAGGGAACTAAACACAGCAGAAAGCCCGACAAAACCGACTATGTGGAAGAAGAGTCCAGCGGAATCAACGGAGCGGAACAAGACGAGGGGGGAGAATTTTGTTAGACTAGGAGAAAAAACATAAACATATAGTTCGCAGACACATAGACCATCTTTGAAAACACTAGTTAAGTGCAACACACATAGTTTAGCTACAAAACGCAAGGGGTTAGTTCAGGATTGTTTACAATGTATATATGTTTGGTACTCTGCTATTTTTAGGAAATGTTTGTGCTGCTGTGGAAACAGGTAAGACCGACAGGGGAGAATCCATAAGACATTAGGAGTCATGCAGAGACACAGGAGCTATGGGCCCCTTCTGAATATCTGCAGCTCCGTCTGGTGGAGGACAACCTGAACGGACTTCCTGTAGAAGCCACGCACCCATTGTGTTTATTTTATTTTTCTTCTCTTTTTGATTTCCTATTTTTTAAATTACTTTATTTTTGATTTCCTGTTTTTATTATTTTTTGTTTGTTTGTTTGTTTCAGGGTTAGGAGCTGTTGCGATAGGTACGGTTCCTTTAGTTTAATTGGTAGCCTTTTTATTTTTAGAAACGTTTTATTGTATAAAATTCAGCCCAGTGGCCATGTAGTCAGAAGGGGTTAAATTGGGGGGTTGCTGACGGCTATCCTTATCTCCTGGGATCTAGAAACACCTAACCTATAGTTAAAAGTTATTGTGAAAGCATTAAGATGCTTTCAAGGGGGGCTTGTTAGGTTTTTAACATAACATCATTATTAAACATAAATTACATCCAGACCACATGGTCTATTGTTCAAAATGACGCCGTGACCCGGATCCCCCCCCCCCTGACTCATACCGAAGGGGGGAGGCGGAGCCCGGGGCTTTTTAGCACATTTCATTGGCTCCAACAGCAGCGGCGGAGGAGGAGCCTAGACTAGTTTAAAAAAGGATGGCGGGCTCAGGTCTGCCTCTTTCTTACGTGGTTTTTCTAGACTGCAGGAGTAAGGAGCGCCGGTCGGCTTAGCTCTGATATATATTCACAGATTATTTTTACACTTAATAAAGTGTTTTAAAGAGTACTTTCTGGACTTCTCGACTGCTTTCTTCAGGACCTTTTTGAACCAAAAGATTCATCCTAACAAAATTCAAACAAGCGAGATAAAAAATTAAGGACATGAAAAATTAAAAGAAAATATTCTAAAATATAACCTACAATTTAGGGAACATGAAATTAAAACAAGAGAGATAAAAAATTAAGAACATGAAAACTAAAAGAAAATATAGTAAAATATACACTACAATTTAGAAGAGCATGAAAAAGAATATGGTAAAATGAGGGTAATGGCAAAAATTTCAAGCTCAATCATAGGCACAAGAAAAAAGAAAAGTTTTTAACCTGGATTTAAAGATTTCTACATTTAAGGAACATCTAATATCTCCTGGCAGTCTGTTCCAGTTATATGCAGCCCAACAGCTAAATGATGCTTCACCATGTTTAGTTTGGACTCTGGGCTCAACTAGCTGACCTGAGTCCATGGATCTAAGAGATCTACTGGGTTTATATTCTCTAAACATTTCTGAGATGTATTCTGGACCGAACCCATTCAGTGATTTATAGACCAGTAGCAGCACTTTAAATTATATTCTGTAACTAACCGGAAGCCAGTGTAGAGATTTTAGAACTGGAGTGATGTGCTCAGTTCTCTTCGTCTTAGTTAAAACTCTAGCAGCAGCGTTCTGAATGAGCTGTAACTGTTTAATGGTCTTTTTGGGAAGTCCAGTTAAGAGACCATTACAATAGTCCACCCTACTGGAGATAAAAGCATGGATCAGCTTCTCTAGGTCTTGTTGGCACACTAGACCCTTGATTTTGGCTATATTTCTAAGATGGTAGAAGGCTGTTTCGGTGATGGTTTTTATATGGCTGGTGAATGTGAGATCTGAGTCTATTAGAACGCCAAGATTTTGGACTTGGTCTTTGGCTTTTAGAGCCCGGGAACTGAGGTGTTCACTGACACTGGTCCTCTTTTCTTTGCTGCCAAACACAACAATCTCTGTTTTGTCCTTATTTAACTGTAGAAAATTCTGACTCATCCAGTTATTGATGTCCTCCAGACACTGACACAGTGAATCTATTGGGCTGTAATCATCTGGTGAGAGAGCCAGATATATCTGTGTGTCATCTGCATAACTATGGTAATCAATGTTGTTAGCCTGTAGCATTTGGCCTAATGGCAGCATATAAAGATTGAACAGAAGAGGTCCGAGAACTGATCCCTGGGGGATTCCACATGTCATAGCCACCATGTCAGATTCACAGCTGCCAATAGTGACGAAGTAACTCCGGTCTTCTAAATAAGACCTGAACCAATTAAGGACTGTTCCGGAAAGTCCAACCCAGTTTTCCAACCTATCCAGCAATATTCTATGATCTACAGTGTCAAAGGCAGCACTAAGATCCAGTAAAACCAGAACTGATATTTTACCCGAGTCAGTATTCAGCCGTAGATCATTTAACACTTTTATGAGAGCCGTTTCAGTGCTGTGGTGAGCTCGAAAGCCTGACTGAAATTTGTCAAAATAACCACTGGAATTCAAAAAACTGCTGACTTGATTGTAAACAACTTTCTCAATGATCTTAGCTATGAAAGGAAGATTTGAGATCGGCCTGTAGTTGTTTAACACAGACGCAACCAGAGTTCTCTTTTTTAGGAGTGGCTTAATGGCAGCTGTTTTCAGTGACTTTGGGAAAACGCTTGATTCTAGTGAGCCATTAACTATTTGTTGCAAATCAGTTTTTACAGAGTTAAAAATAGTTTAAAAAAATTCAGATGGCAGTATGTCGAGACAACATGTCGATGATTTAAGATGCTGAACTGTTTTCTCCAGTGTTTTTTGGTCTATTGTATTAAATTGTGACATAATAGTCATGTTATTTCTAGGTGTCTGTAGGGGCAGCATGGTTTCATCGTTTGACTGAGTGGCGGTGATGGTCAGTCTAATAGTTTTGATTTTTTCACAGAAGAAATGAGCAAATTCATTACATTTCTCTGTGGACAGAAGTTTTGGAGGATTTGTAAGCTTGTCGACCACGTTGAATAGAGTGCGGGTGTTGTTGATGTTCCTGTTAATGATCTTAGAGAAGTGCAGCTGTCTAGCCCTGCATAACTCCGAGTTAAAACTACAAAGGCTTTGCTTATAGAGATCATAGTGGATTTGAAGTTTAGTTTTCCTCCACTTACGTTCAGCTCTCCTGCATTCTCTTTTCAGAGCTATTACCATCATTGTGTTACGCCATGGTGCTTTCTGTTTGCTCAACGTTTTCATGACTTTTACAGGGGCAACCACATCCATGACAGTCAATATTTTCACGTTAAAGTTATCCAGGAGTTCATCAACTGACTCTGCAATTAAAGTTGGTGATATAGCTATGGCCTCCATAAACTGAGAACTAGTGCTTTCATTTATGTACCTTTTCTTAACAGAAACAGAGCTAGTTTGAGCATCTGGAGTGATCAGCATTTCAAAGAGGACACAAAAATGATCAGAGAGGGCCAAGTCCTTGACCATAACAGAAGAAATGTTAAGACCTTTAGAAATAACTAGATCCAGAGTGTGCCCTTGAGTATGTGTAGGCAGTAGGTATTCAAAAGACATAAAATTGCCAAGTACAGCCTCTTTGCACTGGAATACATCTTTAAATAAGGCAGCTACTCCTCCACCTTTCCTACCACTTCGACACACATTCATAGAACTGAAGTTTGCTGGTGCTGTTTCGTTAAGAACAGTAGCACTGCTGCCTTCTACTAACCATGTTTCAGTTAGAAACAGAAAATCTAAACTGTAGGATAGAATTATGTCATTCACTAAAAATGATTTGTTGGCTAGAGATCTAATATTAAGCAGAGCTAGCTTTAAAGGAACCACAGGAGCCCCTGGGGCAGCCCGAGGTTGTTGTGGTACAGGTAAGAGGTTAGACTGGTTGACTTGATATGCTGAATGCGTTCTATTCTTTCTATTTCTAATCAACACAGGAATAGAAAACATTTCAGGCATACTGGGTCCAAGCTTACTCTCCAAACTGTTGTCAGTATCATATCTGCTATAGCAAGGACCCTGAACACATCACAACGAGTTATCATTGTTTTGTATTCTGAAGCTGCTATCAGTAGCACTCGCTGCACATTCTGAACTCTGTACAGCCAGAAGAGATGAAGTACAAGGCTGCTGCTGACGGTGCTGAAGTGGCCTCAGAGAACGGGGAGGGGGCTGTGGACAGGGGGGAAGGGGTGCCCTGCGCTTTTTGGGTAAAACCTGTGGACTGGCTGAGAAGGAGTGTGAGAATTTAGTCCCAACACACACCAGTTTCTCCATTTTCTCTGTGAAATCCATATGTGGAGGCGATGTTGTTGAGAGAGAGAAGTTGGACGATGACTGTGATGTCTCTGCTGTTGACTGCTGTGTCACTGCCTGATGATGAAGGTCGTAATAGCTTTCGTCAAGAGTCAGAAACTCCAGTGATGGGGATTGTATGTTTGATGGTCCTTCATGGTTGAAAGCAGGTGAGGGAGGTTGAGGATGCACGTATTGTGTCGAGTCAGTCCAAGAAGTAGATGGGTGGCGAAGAGCAAAATGGAGGTTGTCCTTTAGTGCCTTTACTCCAGTCTTGCTTAGGTGGGTGCCATCTGGGTTAAAAAAAATAAAAAATAAATAAAAATTCTGTGCATCCCCAGAATAAATTAAAATTGTCAATACAATCCATACCTTTCAAACTGCAGGTTCTGCTTAGCCACGTGTTGAGGTTGAGTAGCCGTGAAAACATATTAGATCCTCGGGCTGGGAGAGGCCCACTGATGAACTTCTGAGCAGTCAGCTTCTCAAGTGTATTAAACAGTTCAGTGAAGTTGTTCTTTAAGATTTCTGACTCCTCTCTGCGAACGTCATTTCTGCCCACGTGCAGAATAATTCGGTCGATCGCTCCATGCTGGGAGAGGATGTTGGGAAGTTCCTCATTTAATTCCGAGACAGTCACATTCGGGAGACAGCATGTTAGCATTGATCTGCTGCCTATATTCTTGATAGCAGAGTCACCGACGATCAGAGTTTTCGGAGCGTTCTCTGCGTCAGGCAAGGGCCTCTGCTTAATAAGCCTCGTGTTTTTGCTAGCCTGCTTTGAGACCCCTTTAATAGTCAGCTTCTCTGGTTTTGATTCGTTACCATTACCACTGGGGGTAACCTCGATCAGATTTCTGAGCGGTTCAAAACGATTCAGCAAAGGGATCGGTTTTTGTTGCGACCCTGCTATTTTCCCACGGGGTGCAATTGTGCTAGCTTTTGGAATAGTTTTAGCTTTCCGAGCCCATGATGAACAGTCTGGCGTGGAAGACATTAAGACAGCCACCTGCTGTTTGTGCCACCGACTTATTCTCTCACATGGCTCGTTTCTGTTCTCCTGTTTTGACCGACTTCTGTCAAGCTTCGGGAAGTCTGTTAAACTCTCTAGCCTTAGTTTAGCTGGTTGTTCTGTGTTAGATTTTGACTCACCCTCGAGTGATCTGGAACCATTTCTCCTATCTTTTCCAGGTAGGATTGTGAGCATTTTTGTCTCCAGCACAGCGATTTTCCGTAGGAGTCTGTAGCAGTTGAAGCAGCACGAAGAACCCGCTGTAGTGATAGGAGCCATGGTAGTCCTGATAACTGTGCCCGAGTTTAGTCTGACGGCTAGTGGAAAACTCCGTTAACTAAATGTGTAGTTTAATGTATTCCTGTAATGTATTTCTGTAATTCTGTGCCTTTCCAGCCGATCTATTGTCGGTGTCTGCTGATTGAGCTCTATATTTTAGAAATAAAAGATAAAAAATAACTAAAATAACTAAAAACTAAAAGCAAGCAGAGAGCAGACAGAAAGCGTGCAGCCAGAGCGAGCGTCAAGGACAACCTTGAATTAAGAAAAGCTTTGGAAAAATATTGTTGTGTTTCTGCGCTGGTTACTTTGGAACTGCTAATTTTGGTTTCTTTTGATGGTAGGATTGAAGTATTGTTGATGGAAAGAGAAGGTTCTTGGCATGGTTGGTGTTAGGTTTATGTATGCTTAATGCATCAGCTGAGGCTGTGAGATTAATAAAACAAAGCTTGTTTCTTCTACAAAGTTTAAAGCCTCCTCTATTTCTTTACACTTCACACATCAGCTGTAGTGTTTACATTTTTTTTAGCAAAACTTGATATTTCTTAGTACTGATTTCCAATTAATATTTTTTTAATATGTATTTTAATATTGACAAGAAAATGTCAGTCAGTTTAACAAATGTGCAAAAGTTGAGTTGACAGGAAAAATTTCAGGGAAATTATGTACCAAGGGTTTTTTTTTTGTTGTTTACTCAACTAAATATGTCTTTTAGTGTTGACAAAAAAAGTCAGTCAGTATAACAAATAATTTACAAAAGTTTAGTCAACAAAAAAAATATGGGGAAATTCTGTACCAAGTTTTTTTTTGTTGTGCAAGCAAACATTTTTTTACAGTGTACCGCTGGCCAGGTTTTTACCTGGTTTAGTTCTGGTTCGTAGCGACTGGTGAGCGGTCTGTATGCTGGAATCAGCATAACAGAGATGTGGTCTGATGTGAGTAGCCATGTTGGTAGAATTTAGGGAGCACAGACTCGAGATTTGCATGATTAAAATCTCCGGCAATAATAAACAGTCCATCTGGATGAGTGTTGGCTAATAGCTCCATATATTTCACACAATGCTTTCTTCACGTTCACGCTGGGGAAGGGTTGAACAGCTAGTGATATCATAATATATCCATTTTTACACTTAGCATTGATTGATAACTGGAATTCTGTGTTCAGCTCTATTGAGGATTGTGCTGTTGTAAACTGCATAGTCATAGCAGTCAAGGAGAGGAGCGAGGGAAACCACTGCACAAGGGACTTCTATTCCAACCAGATGTGTTTATTTTCACTATTTACAGATGCTCCAAGTTACTCAATACTATTTACAAACATATATAAAATATTTACAAGCTGGGTGAAAATGTTCACCAGGACTACTGGGATTCTTTACCACCAGAATCACTTCAATTCACAGTCCTACTTATGGTACCTGAACAGACCTCCTCCTTTCTCTCTCACACTCAGAATGAGCTTTTATAGCGTGCTTGTGTAAAAAAGTAAAGTGCAGATGGGATGACGGCATGATCAAGGTCGTCATCACAAGGATATCAATGTTTTTCTCAGTTCTGTTGGTACATTCATTAAAAAGTCTCCATATTGAAATTATATTGCTAATTACACTTAGCATTGATAGTTTGTTGATATTCTGTATTGATATTGTATTGTTTATATTCAGATGTATTGGGAACAAAAAAAACACTAAAAAAACTCTCGCACACACCAAAGGATATGGGTGATAACAGGACTTTTAGGAGCTGCTAACTGAGCTACTTGGCTAACTGTTTGCGTCACATTAATGTGTACTACATAGTGCACTAGATTGTATATTAGAAAATAATTTATGTTCCTTACTTAGTGCACTAGATAGTGTACTAGATAATAGACTTATGTTTTTTTACATAATGCTTCAGGTAAAATATTATTTAACGGATTTAGGTTCCCTCGAGAGGGCACTAAATTGTATATCAGATAAAGGATTTATGTTCTCTACATAGTGCACCAGATAGTATTTTAGATATGAATTTATGCTCCCTACATAGTGCACTAGTAAATATAACTTGATGATGATTTATGTTTTTTTACATAATGCTTCAGGTAACGTATTATTTAACGGATTTAGGTTCCCTACATAGTGCACTAAATTGTATATCAGATAAAGGATTTATGTTCCCTAAACAGTGCACTAGATTGTATATCAGATAACGGATTTATGTTCCCTACATAGTGCACTAGAAAGTATAACTAGATGATGATTTGTGTTCCTTACATAGTGCACTAGATAGTGTATTACATAATAAATTATGTTCCCTACATAGTGCACTAGATTGTATATTCGATCATAGATTTATGTTCCCTACTTAGTGCACTAGACAGTTTATTAGACAATTGATTTATGTTCCTTATTTAGTGCACTAGACAGTATGTTAGACAATTGATTTATGTTCCCTGCATAGTGTGCTAGATTCTATATCAAATAACGGATTTAATACACGATCGGGAAAAGTCTGCGTCACCTGCGTGCACGTGTGCGTGCGTGTGTGTGCGCTCTTGGCCGCTCGTTCTAGATTCCGAGAGATTTTATCTGACTTGCGGGCATCAGGGAGCCGCTACGTATGTGCGGGAGATTCCCGGAACTTCCGGGAGACTTGGGATGCCTTGTACATTTAAACAAGTCTCCATATTGCTAAAATATCAATTACTACACTTAGCATTAAACGCTAACTGAAACTCTGTATACAGCTACATCAAGAATAACAACATTTACCTCAGGTATGTTGGTACATTAGTGAAATACTTCTCCATATTTCTAATCTAACAGTAATTACAATTAGCATTGACTACTAACTGAAATACTGCGTTCAGATAAATTGGAAACATTAACATTTCACTCAGGTATGTTGCTAATATATCAATTATTACACTTAGCATTGGTCGCTGACTGAAATTCTGTGTTCAGCTATACTGAAAATATCAACATTTCCCTCAGTTCTTGGGTATATTGGTAAAAAACTATTAGCATTGATTGCTAACTGAAATTCTGTATACAGCTACATCGACAGCTACAGCCCCTTGAACAAATATTCCTTCAGCATAAAGTAAGAGTTTGGGTACTTATTGACTCTGTAACACTGTAATACACAGAAAACAGTCAAACTCAGATGATCACACTGTAAAAGATATCAGAAAGAAAGAACAGAGTTAGAGAAGCATGCTGTAAAACTAAACATGACATTAGAGAAACTGCTTGGAAGAACATCTAGGACAGAGTGTAGTACCACTTAGTGGTGGGCAGATCGAACCAAATATGGATATTATCGATACCAACATTGGTATTGATATCGGATCAATACTAGTGTGATGGGATCGATACTTTAGTTTTACATTTCTTCGCTACATTCAGCACGTTTATCCCGTTTCATGAGAAAGTAAAGATCATGTGTGTAGAGACTCGTTCCTCTCACACCTTACATGCTCAGCTTAACTCCTCACCTCCTGCTCTGCTGTGTTTACTGTGGTACCGTCACGCTGTTATGTTGTTAAAATCCTAACACACATCGGTACATTGGTAGGCATTGGAAGATTGTAAGTGTTTGAATACTTTGCTTTGCTTTGCTTTTACCTCACATTATTCCATATTAATACGCCACTGTCAGTTTGCACTGTCAGTGCAGAAACTTTCTGATGCAGGGTTGGAGGCGAGGGAAATGATGGCTGTAACTGGCCACCGAAGTAAATCTTAACTGCAGTCTTACTGGCACCCTAACTTCAGAGAGCTGCAAGCAGATGCAGAAAAGTGCAGGAAACTGGACAACCTGTTTGGCAGTGAGGAACTACAGCATAGCCAAAGAGCAGAAAAATAGTCCAGCGCCTCTGCTTCGTTAGTAACGCCGTTTAAGAAGAGACTGTGGGCTCATCTCAAATGTCGCCTATGCCCTACTTAGGGTACTTCCTAACAGTACAAAACATTTCTTTTCATGGTTCATTTACCTTTTCAACATATTAAAGTATTTATACATGCGATTTATTTCTTTGCTCATTGGAGCAATGCTTAAATTTGGAACAAACGTGAATCATGTGTGAATAAAAGTGTGTAAAAAGCATATTTACCAATGTTAAAGGTTTAAAGACTGATTTTATTTCTTGCAGTTTAATGAGACAGGATGGGGAAATCCAATAGAACCATTTAAGAAACTGTAAACTTCAAGAAATATTGTAGAATTTGTAATTGTGTGTGATAGATGAACAGAACTATTAATCCCAAAGGAAAGTGTTGGAAACACACACACACATAAATAATAAATTATTTATAAAAATATAAAAATGAAATGTGCATATGTGGGATGGGGGGTTTGATATGTGTAGCGCTTGTAGTGGGCTGGTCCAGAAAAAAGTCCAGGGCTGAATTTTGTTCTCAGTCCAGCCCTGACTCTTAATAATGAGACTTAATCATACAACATATTCAGTGCAATCATGCATGAATATTACAGTGTATTCGGTCACTATTAAAATGGTACAAATGTATTTACCCAGCAAACACAACTACGTGGTATGAGTTGATATGATGATAACGTTATAAGAAAGTAAAGCACCATAAACAAGAAATCTGAGCTTTATCTTAATTTATCTACAACCCTACTGAGAGCAGCTATTTACAAAAATTTATGTATTACAAGAATTCACCTAAAAGTCATGAAAATTCATTCAGATTTAGCAATTTGATGATGCATAAACCTTAATCATTAAAAAGTATCTGCATCAGATCAATACTAGCCCTGTATTTACTTGGTATCGGATTGATACCAGATTCTGCAGTATCACACACCACTAGTAGTCCTCTCTAAAGCTAGCTGAGAGATTCAGGGCTAATGGAGGTTTATTACTGCTGAGCTGCTGTTCAACTCCAGTCCAGTTGGTGGCGCTGGTGCGTCTTAAGTTGTTCTACCATCCACCATTAACCATCATAAGAAGAACAAGAAGCTGCTGTGTTTGTACTGTAGAGCCTCATCTGTAAGTAAAATATGTATTTAATTATAACCCTTATATTTCATTATAACTACATTCTAATTCATAATAAAACTAGAGTTCATAATAAAACATCACTGAGAATTTGAGGAGCTTTAACTCCAGTTTTATTTAATCAAAGTATTATCTGCTCCTCGCTGTTAGTATCGCACATGATTCAGTAGTGATGAACCGATTCATTTGAACCGATCCGTCTAAATGAATAAATTGAGCGGAACTGATTTGGTTTCTTCATGATTAAATCTCACATTTTTATATAAACACGTGATATTTTTAAACTTTGTTAATAGTGGAACTTTGAATTATCATTGCGCCATTATCACTGCGCCATCTACACTAAATGTTTTACTGCGCGTCTAAACCATGTATTACGGTACCCGAAGCGTTGAAGAGGGTAAAACTGTTTACAGTTTAATAAACATTATTTACCGTGTTCTGATCCACTCAATTCAAGAAGAGCATCGACTCTGTTATTAATGAAATACATTTTAGACATTTTTACTGGAGGAATTTGTTGTGATTGGATCTCAAACTCATGTAAAATGTCTATTCGGTTGTGTTAATACCACTTTTTAAAAATCCTATGATCATGAAGAACACTTACTCTAGTACTCATGTTTGTGATTTTGAGATAATTTTACTGTAGGAATTTGAAATAATGGGATGACAAACTTAAGCAAAGTGTCAGTTTGGTTGTGTACAGACCAGCTTCAGTTCATAACAATAACAACAGCCAGTTACTACAGTCTAAAGAAGTCTGTTTTAAGACAGTCTAAAGCCTGTCTGTCTGTCTATTAGAGCTTTAATAATGCAGTCAGCAGAAGAGGGACAAGTCACCCCTGTGGATCCACAAAATGAAGAATTCCAGGAAAAACTAATAAAAAAGGAGGAGGATGAAGATGATGATGATTTCTTCTGTAAGTAAATGTGGAGCATGATGCAAGTACAGTGTGGTATAGTACAGTATGGTACAGTACAGTGTGGTATAGTACAGTATGGTACAGTACAGTATGGTACAGTACAGTGTGGTACAGTACAGTGTGGTACAGTACAGTGTGGTACAGTGCAGTATGGTACAGTGCAGTATGGTACAGTACAGTGTGGTACAGTACAGTATGGTACAGTACAGTATGGTACAGTACAGTGTGGTACAGTACAGTATGGTACAGTACAGTGTGGTACAGTACAGTGTGGTACAGTACAGTGTGTTACAGTACAGTGTGGTACAGTACAGTATGGTACAGTGAGGTACAGTACAGTGTGGTACAGTACAGTGTGGTACAGTATGGTACAGTACAGTATGGTACAGTATGGTACAGTACAGTATGGTACAGTACAGTGAGGTACAGTATGGTACAGTACAGTATAGTACAGTGAGGTACAGTACAGTATGGTACAGTACAGTGTGGTACAGTACAGTATGGTACAGTACAGTATGGTACAGTACAGTATGGTACAGTGAGGTACAGTACAGTGTGGTACACTACAGTATGGTACAGTACAGTGTGGTACAGTACAGTGTGGTACAGTACAGTATAGTACAGTATGGTACAGTACAGTGTGGTACAGTACAGTGTGGTACAGTACAGTATGGTACAGTACAGTATGGTACAGTATAGTACAGTACAGTATGGTACAGTATGGTACAGTACAATGTGGTACAGTACAGTGTGGTACAGTATGGTACAGTACAGTGTGGTATAGTACAGTACAGTATGGTACAGTACAGTATGGTACTGTACAGTGTGGTACAGTACAGTGTGGTACAGTATGGTACAGTACAGTATGGTACAGTACAGTATGGTACAGTACAGTATGGTACAGTACAGTTAGTATTGGAGTCACTAATCAGTAGAAATAATAAGAGAAAGTGGATAGTGGGATTAGAACCTGTACTGTACCGTACTTTCCTGTGCTGCTACACTCCAGTCTGGATTTAAGCTTTAATCTAACTAGGATTTATTTGTGATTGGAAATCAAACCCACAACCTTCAGTTTCCTCCAGTTGTTGAGTTTCTTCTTCTCATATTGATGAATTTCAGGTGAAGTCACTTTAATCCCTCCGGAACTTGTTGCTTCTGTGGAACTGCTCTTCTCAGAGGACCAACAGTGTGGAGGTTTCCAGATGAAGCCTGTGAAGAAGGAAGAACCTGAAGATACAGATGAACTCAGTAAGACTTTTTTTTATAACATTTTTATAAAATAATTTCTCCTAATTTGGTCGTGTCTGAATTACTTGTAATATTTGTGTATTTTAGTGCATAAGTGAGCAGGTGAGTGAAATGAGGAGACAGAAGTAAAGAATATTAAACAGATAATGCTGACTGTACAGTGTGTAGACTAGTATATAATTACAGAGTAATGCCAGGTGAATACAAGTGGCTGAATGATTGGGAAATGAATGAGAATAAATAAAGTCGAGTAGATAAGCTGATATGTTTAATATATACATGATTGTTTGTGCTGATGGTCCTGGAGAGATGAGTCTGCAGCTTCCGTCCAGATCTTAACTGTCCTTATTGTGGGTATCAGACGTCTGATGACTGGGGTGTACTTGGGGAGCAGGAACAAAGACAGGTGATCAGACTGACCCAGGTGGGGGAGGGGTGTAGCTTCTGATGAAACTTTGGACGTCCAGATCTTAAACTGCAGTGATTAAAGTCTCTAGAAACAATAAAGACTCTATCTGGGTTCACAAAGGTCTTTTATAGCTGCGTTAGCATTAGCATCTGGAGGGATATAAACTGCAGCAGTAACAATGCAGGAAACCTCTGGTGGTTATAATACCTGGTTATAAAGGGTCTACACGTTATAACCAGGTATTCCAGGTCAACAGAGCAGTAGGTATTAACTATGACAGAGTCCATGCACCAGGTTTTGTTTACATAAAGGCAAACACCACCACAGAAGCTCTTCATCAGTTCCACCACGCTGTGGTTTAGCTGCAGTCCATGATCCTCTTCTGTGTCAGGGTCCAGATTTTTATTTTCTCATGGCATATTGGCAAGGATGATACAAGGCAGTTCGAATTTCGTAGTTCGTAGTTGAATTTGAATGGACGGTCCAAAACAACACTTAAAGCGGTATAAATGAATGTCCATCAGCGTCTGTCTGTCGTATGTGTAGTTCACTCGAGTGATTCAAGTGAAAACGCAGTAAATTGGCAAATAAATAAACAGTAACTCACTAAGCCTGGTGAGACGCTCAGGTGCATGCGCCGCCATCTTTCCCAAAGGCGGAAACATGTATTGTGGTCAGATGAATCAACATTTCAGGTCTTTTTATGGAAAAAATGGACAGCGTGTGATCCAGACCAAAGACAAAAAGGATCCAGACTGTTATCAGCAACATGTGCTGCCTTCAAGACGTCGTCTTTTCCTGGGATGTTCAGCATTTTTTAACAAGACGATTAAAACCACTTGCTGCACACATTACAAAGGCGTGGCATAAGAGGGTACAGGTACTGGACTGGCCTGTCTGCAGTCCTGACCTGTCCCCAATAGAGAACAGTCCCAACTTTTTTTGGAATGTGTTGCAGACCTGAAATGCAGGAATGGATGTTTATTAATAAATGAAATGAAGTTGAGCAGACTATCTCAACTTCATCCTGTCTGACATCAAATAAAAGTCAAAGTAAGAAACTCTGTGATTTATTATTTTCCATTTTCCATACTGTCCCAAGTATTGTTTTTTATTTGGGGTTGTATTATTGTTATTATTATTAAATCTGCTGAAACCCTGTTTGAACAAAGGTTTATGGGTCGTCTTTTTTGACAGATAGTATAGAAGTACGTGTCTGTTAGTTCTAACTTAAGTGCTTAATACCAACAATAACAACCTTATTTTTTTTCTTCACAAAACAAAAACATTTCAGGTGAAGGATCTTTAATCCCTGTGGAACACGTCACCTCTGAGGAACATCTCACCCCAGAGGACCAACAGTGTGGAGGTTTCCAGATGAAGCCTGTGAAGAAGGAAGAAGCTGAAGATAAAGATGAACTCAGTAAGATATTTTTTATCTTGAGTAAAATAAGATTTGGATTGAATAGAATCAGAGGCAGCTGGGATGAAGCATCATACAGTGAAAGCTTGTATTGTGCTCATGCAGATCAGTGTGAGCAGGAAATGATGAATGCAGGATGAATCACGTTACAGGACTTTAGCATCAGATCTCAGTTTAACATTTACTAACAATCTTTATTATTTATAATGTTATAAATGTATTTGATTATTTATAATGTTATAAATGTATTTGATTATTTATAATGTTATAAATGTATTTGATGATTTATAATGTTATAAATGTATTTGATGATTTATAATGTTATAAATGTATTTGATTATTTATAATGTTATAAATGTATTTGATTATTTATAATGTTATAAATGTATTTGATTATTTATAATGTTCTAAATGTATTTGATTATTTATAATGTTCTAAATGTATTTGATGATTTATAATGTTATAAATGTATTTGATGATTTATAATGTTATAAATGTATTTTATTATTTATAATGTTATAAATGTATTTGATGATTTATAATGTTATAAATGTATTTGATGATTTATAATGTTATAAATGTATTTGATTATTTATAATGTTATAAATGTATTTGATTATTTATAATGTTATAAATGTATTTGATTATTTATAATGTTATAAATGTATTTGATGATTTATAATGTTATAAATGTATGATGATTTATAATGTTATAAATGTATTTGATTATTTATAATGTTATAAATGTATTTGATTATTTATAATGTTATAAATGTATTTGATTATTTATAATGTTATAAATGTATTTGATTATTTATAATGTTATAAATGTATTTGATGATTTATAATGTTATAAATGTATTTGATTATTTTCTGCTTCAGAACTGAACAAGGATTTCTGCTGCTCCTCGTGTCCACGTTCCTCTACAACCCAAAATCACCTCCACAATCACATCAAGAGCTGCAACCATGATAAATATGAGACTCTGGTGAAGATTAAGACTGAACATGAGGATCTGACGCCCACCAGAAGCTCCAGTAATCAGCAAACGTCCTCTGGTACTGTCAGCATTAACACGTCTCTCAGTCTCACACAGAGAGAAGGAAACGTCTGCTCACAGTGTGGGAAGAGCTTCAGTACCCGGGGTACTCTCAAAATACACCAGCGCATTCACACTGGAGAGAAACCATATCAGTGCTCACAGTGTGGGAAGAGCTTCAGTACCCGGGGTGCTCTCAAAATACACCAGCGCATTCACACTGGAGAGAAACCGTATCAGTGCTCACAGTGTGGTAGGAGTTTTAATCATCAGAGTGATCTCAAAAAACACCAGCGCATTCACACTGGAGAGAAACCATATCAGTGCTCACAGTGTGGAAAGAGCTTCAGGGACCAGAGTAATCTCAAAATACACCAGCGCATTCACACTGGAGAGAAACCATATCAGTGCTCACAGTGTGGAAAGAGCTTCAGGTACCAGAGTAATCTCAAAATACACCAGCGCATTCACACTGGAGAGAAACCGTATCAGTGCTCACAGTGTGAGAAGAGTTTTAATCATCAGAGTGATCTAAATAAACACCAGCGCATTCACACTGGAGAGAAACCGTATCAGTGCTCACAGTGTGAGAAGAGTTTTTATACACAGAGTGATCTCAAAATACACCAGCGCATTCACACTGGCGAGAAACCATATCAGTGCTCACAGTGTGGTAAGAGTTTTAATCATCAGAGTGATCTCAAAAAACACCAGCGCATTCACACTGGAGAGAAACCGTATCAGTGCTCACAGTGTGAGAAGAGTTTTAATCATCAGAGTGCTCTCAAAGAACACCAGCGCATTCACACTGGAGATAAACCTTATCAGTGCTCACAGTGTGGAACGAGTTTTAATACACAGGGTGCTCTCAACAGACACCAACTCATTCACACTGGAGTAAAACCGTATCATTGCTCAGAGTGTGGGAAGAGTTTTATTCAAAAGATTCATCTCAAAATACACCAGCACATTCATACTGGAGAGAAACTGTATCAGTGCTCACAGTGTGGGAAGAGATTTACTCTAAAGAATATTCTTAAAACCCACCAGCGCATTCACACTGGAGATAAACCGTTTCAGTGCTCACAGTGTGGGAAGAGTTTTAATCGTCAGAGTAATCTCAAAACCCACCAGCGCATTCACACTGGAGAGAAACTGTATCAGTGCTCACAGTGTGGAAAGAGTTTTAATCAACAAAGTGCTCTCAAAACACACCAGCGCATTCACACTGGAGAGAAACCATATCAGTGCTTACTGTGTGGAAAGAGTTTTAATCAACAAAGTGCTCTCAAAACACACCAGTGCATTCACACTGGAGAGAAATTATAGCAGTCCTCTCAGTGTGGGAAGAGTTTTATTACACAAAGTAATCTTAAAACACCCCAGCACATTCACACTTAAACCGTGTGAGTGCTCACAGTGCTAACCCTAGTTTTGACAAAAACATTTGAAGTTGTCTCACAAAAAAAACTTATCTGATTGTAAAAGTGAACTTTTAATATCACTAACATAATAACAGAACAAAATCTAAATACTGATTATATAGATTAAACAGCTTTAATACTCAGAAATCAATACATGTGATTTAAGCATGCAGTACAAATGTTCTTTAGCTTTGTGTTCAGGATATTGGTATAACATCATTCTTAACACTACATCTCCAACACAGTATTAAAATAGAAATGATACATAACTGGTAGACTTACCCAGACAGTCTGTCTGAGGATTTTATTCATAGACATTACAACATGTTGGATAATCTTTGCTAGAATTCACTTAGCTTAGTTCTTTTCCAAATTGGATAGATCTGAGATAAAGCAGACCCTAGGTAAGAGGGGTCAGCATGAAATAGACAGATAAAGAGAGAAAAATAAAGAATAAAGAATAATTCATGGAATAGTCCTTTAGCAGCGTTCTGCTACATCAGTGTCTTCAGATAGATCGATGCTTTATCCAGCCAACTGTGGGGAAATAAAACACAAACTTTTGGAATTTTCTGCCCTCCAGTAAACTGAACTGTAATACTTTTAAACTTGCTAAAAGTTGAAAGTTGAACAATTCCATGTAAAACACCTTAGTGTGAAACAATAAAAGTCTAAATATTACAGATTATATATGTATATATTCTGTAATATAATATTACATATTACATATAATACAGTTGGTGTTAGACAAAGGACTCGATGTTTCAATCCCAAGTAGTTACAGTTGAGACCTTGCTAGGACCACCCAGTGATGTTACCCTACACGACACATCATCAGTTGTGTACCCCAGTATCTTTAGGTGTTTCGGCCATTAATCACAAGACACCCTCCTCTGTGGCAGGCCCACCACAGGCTGATCAGACCTGGGTGTGTGTCGCATAGGAACTGGGTGGTCACTTTGCCCCCCATGCCATTTCCTTTCTTCGCACCCACAGCCAGTGACTACTTCTCTCAGCTGTGGTGGCAAGCTCTTTGATGGTTCTCCTCTGAGCTTGCCCTCTGACACCCACCTCTTTCAGGAGCCTTATGGTGGAGTTAGCCACAAACCCCCTACAGCCCACCTCCACTGGACACACCAACACTGTCCATCCCCGTTCTTCTACCTGGGCTGCAAGGTCAGAATATCGCAACTGTTAGGATGAATCTTTTGGTTCAAAAAGGTCCTGAAGAAAGCAGTCGGGAAGTCCAGAAAGTACTCTTTAAAACACTTTATTAAGTGTAAAAATGATCTGTGAATATATATCAGAGCTAAGCCGACCGGCGCTCCTTACTCCTGCAGTCTAGACACACAACCACGTAAGAAGGAGGCCGAGCCTCTCTTCCCCGCCGGTTTTTAAACTCAGCTAGGCTCCTCCTCCTTTACTGCTGGTGGAGCCAATGAAGTGTGCTAACAAGCCCCGGGCTCTGCCTCCCCCCCCCCTCTGTAGGAGTCAGGGAGAGAGCCTAGCCGGCGACATGTTGGACAAAAGACCACGTGGCCTGGATGTCGTAAAGCTTGGAAAATGCCGTAAAACTTCCCATATTAAATGTACGTTTTTATGTTCCGAAAAACCTAAAATCCCCCCTTGAAAGCATCTTAATGCTTTCACATTAACTTTTAACTATAGGTTAGGTGTTTTCTAGATTCCAGTAGATAAGGATAGCCGTCAGCAACCCCCAATTTAACCCCTTCTGACTACATGGCCACTGGGCTGAATTTTTTACAATAAAACGTTTCTAAAAATAAAAAGGCTACCAGTTAAACTAAAGGAACCGTACCTATCGCAACAGCTCCTACCCCTAAAACAAACAAACAAACAAACAAAAAATAATAAAAACAGGAAATCAAAAATAAAGTAATTTAAAAAATAGGAAATCAAACACGAGAAAAATAAAATAAAATAAAAACAATGGGTGCGTGGCTTCTACAGGAAGTCCGTTCAGGTTGTCCTCCACCAGACGGAGCTGCAGATATTCAGAAGGGGCCCATAGCTCCTGTGTCTCTGCATGACTCCTAATGTCTTATGGATTCTCCCCTGTCGGTCTTACCTGTTTCCACAGCAGCACAAACATTTAAACGATGAAACACAGAGTATCAAACATATATACATTGTAAACAATCCTGAACTAACCCCTTGCATTTTGTAACTAAACTATGTGTGTTGCACTTAACTAGTGTTTTCAAAGATGGTCTATGTGTCTGCGAACTATATGTTTATGTTTTTGTCTCCTAGTCTAACTAAATTCTCCCCCCTCGTCTTGTTCCGCTCCGTTGATTCCGCTGGACTCTTCTTCCACATGGTTGGTTTTGTCGGGCTTTCTGCTGTGTTTAGTTCCCTGTAGGCAGGTCCAGTTAGTGGCACTTCTGTCCCTTGGAGTGGGTCTTCCAGTCCCCTCAGTGTCTGCCTCTGCCAGTCCTTCCGAGTCTCCTTCCTTCATCACGGTGTGTGATCAGTAGTGCTGGTCCTCTCTCCTCGTCTTGTCTGGTCGGTTTTACCTTTAATTAAGCAGAGTTAGTAGCACTTATGCCGCTCGAAGTGGGTCTTCCGGCCCACCTTCAAGGGTATCCTCCTCATCATCATCTACATGATATCTAGACAAATCAGCCAACATCATCTGGATAACTGGTGGATCCTGCCGACCTCTGCTTCCTCTACTCACTACTTCTATCACAAATTTTTCTATTAATACCCTGATGCACGGGATACCACAACAACAACATATCACTAAAATTATCAATCCTACACATACTGACCTCACCAAGACCCCGGTAAGTAGTTTCCCTGACCAGTTCTAGCCTCACTGACTTTACTAACCAATTGCTAACCATGCAATAGGAAACTTAATCAATTCCACTGATTATTCCACAAAGCAATTGCTATATTGGTTTTCAGGGCCGACTGCTCGACACGGACCAGAAAATAACTTACCACACAAACGGTTGGACTTTAACCAACCGACCTGAACCCGTTCAGGCTTTCACAGTTGGACTCGGACCAACTGACCTGGTACCAGGCTTTGAGTTTGGACTCTAACCAAACTGGCATGGACTCTAACCACACCGGATCCTTTGGACTCACCAGGAGTCAAGGCATGCCCACCATACCTTTGTCAGTGAAAGAGGAACCACACCTTAACATTTATCAGTAATTATTTCAAATTATCTACAAGAGAATTCTCAACATACCACTAAAATTGCCAATCCCACACTCTCATACTGACATCACTAAACTCGTAATAACTTCCTTCCATGGCCCAAACATCCCTTCTAGCCACTTAACCCATTCATACACACATACAATCATACAACAGACAAACATATAAGCTACTTACCCAGCCCTCACCGCAGCCACCCCACTCCCAACATCGGGATACACGGCCACGGTGAGCTTAGACACCACTGCCGCAAGGCTTTCTGGGTAAAGCCCGTGCCGGCCCCCAGTGGCGACGCTACACTGCCCCCTCCCTAATGGTCAACCGTCCCGGTGACCCACTCACCAGCGTCCACTGGGTGGCTCCATGTCCGGACCGCACCCCATTACACTGCCGAGTCGCTCTTCCACCCACTGCTGGACCGGGCACCCTGCCCCTGCAGCCACCTGGGCTAGCGCACTCGGACAGACCGAGCATATTGGCTCACCAAACCATCAGAGCCACCCAAACACCACGATCCCACTTCTGACACCAATGTGGCGCCGGCGAGTAAGGAAGGTTAGCGTCAGGGCCGCAAGTGAGCTGCCTTTGGCAGTTCATTCAGTGTTTTAGGGACAGACACCCATTCATACACACATCCCTTCTGAAAAATGTCCCCTGTTTATCGGTTCTGGTTTGTTGCTCCTGAAACAGGTATAATTGTCTTTATAAGCTTTGATGTTGGTTGGAGTTGGTTCCTGAGTTAGTGGGTGAGACATGGATAAATTCTCTATGTGTTAAATTAGACATTTTAGACCGCTTTAAACAACCTTTCGAGCAAAATCTGTAACACGTATTAAGACAAAGATAGACTGATACACCCTAGAACAGAAGATTCCTGCCTAGTCGAAGAATACGAGTATTCTTTTAACATTCACTGGCACAACTCACTCGGTTGTCCAAACACAACTCAGACAAAAGAACGTAAACCTCAGTACAACAACAGTGTCTACTGGAAACAAACAATTACTTCACCGCGACCGACAATGGCCCTATGGAAACAAACATATACTTCAGGGCAATCGACAGTGATCCCCTGGAAACAAACAATTACTTCACCGCGACCGACAATGGCCCTATGGAAACAAACATATACTTCAGGGCAATCGACAGTGATCCCCTGGAAACAAACAATAACTTCACCGCGACCGACAATGGCCCTATGGAAACAAACATATACTTCAGGGCAATCGACAGTGATCCCCTGGAAACAAACAGTCACTTCACCGCGACCGACAATGGTCCTATGGAAACAAACATATACTTCAGGGCAATCGACAGTGATCCCCTGGAAACAAACAATTACTTCACAGCGACCGACAATGGCCCTATGGAAACAAACATATACTTCATTCATACTGCATTAACCCTTCCTGCTATATAAAATTCCCCTTCAAACAGTTCAAACTGATCAGAGCAGAAGGTGCATACACATTACATCTAACATTTTCTACACTTATTATTGTTATTCTAATACCTTACTGTAAAATACATCCAAAACCTCTATAAGATGTTACTGAACCCCTCACTTTTTATTATGGAACCCAGATCTTCAGGTGGATGTCTATTAAAACACAACTGTCCCACACGGTCTTGAGATTTCACTGCATAACGTCTCCATCCAGTCTCGCATCAGCTTTCCCTTCCTCTTGTCTGATGATGTCATTACTTTGGCATTCTGTACCTCAGCACCCCATATGCCTCTTGAACACTGCTTTACTCAAACATCAGAATGCAACAACAGCCATGACACACATCTGCAAGATCTGGTATTCATAATTTTTACATCATCTTTGGTACTGCATAAGTGTCCACCATCCTCAGCCAGTACACAGTAGATTAAATATCAGACTTCTCTTTACTCATGCAGGGCCTGCAGTTTATGGCCTCAACCCCCCACTGGGTTGCTGTGTGTCTGTGAAACCTATGACCTGGGTCTCCAGTCACCCCCCTTCATGTACTTCTCTCCTAACAAGTTATTTTCTTCTCACTATTCCCTCAATCTTTAAATTGCACTCATCTATGATCATGCATAGTATTGCCACAAGGTTTACTGCACCACATTGAACCAATCTAACTTCTTCAATAAACTATATAGTATAAAATGAGTGAGTTGACCTGATCAATTAGCTAGAAAAGATTCATCGGATACAACACAAGCATCAAATATTAACAATTGCCAATTAACAATTTCCAAAAAATATTACCAATTAAATTGAATCTTACCGAAGTCCGTGCACGCAATTATATTTAATCTCCTGAGACCCGAGCTTTGATTTTTTCAATGCATTTTCCCTATTCCTTTTGTTTTTAACCTTATTAGTTGGGTGACACGGTGGCTCAGTGGGTAGTACCGTCGCACACTGTCACAGCAAGAAGGTCCCCCCTCCGCGGAGCCCGCATGTTGTCGTGTGGGTTTTCCCCGGGTGCTCCGGCTTCCTCCCACAGTCCAGACACGCCAGCGAGGCGAACCAGAGACACCGAACCGTCCATGTCTGTGCCCGATACAACCTGAATCCCGTGCAATGAGCAACCACCGCTCCTGTCATAAATGCAACCAAAGTGCAAAACATAACGTCAAAATCTCAATAAAGAAGCAATTCAATACACAAAGCGGCATATTAAACATAAATTCTTATTCCTGCCATAATACTCCTGCCATATTTAAACATAAACTCTCATTCCTACCATTATACTCCCCCCTTTTTTCAAATTTTACAATCAAATCTTGAAAATAAAACATTAAATAAACCTACTAAATGTGTTTATCCTGTTGGAAAGCACAGAATTTTAAAGTTAGTTCAATCAAAGTCTGGTGTTAGCTGGACCTGTAAACAAATAATGTCGTTATTGAGCAGTGGAAGGTGTGCAACAGCTTTGTCGGCAGTGTCACCTCTGGCGTTGTCCTGTAAAATTGGAACAAAACTTTAGAATATGCACAATTTACAAAATGACTCTCTGTTTGGGCGGCAGAATTGCATCCACAAGTTGTGCAACAAGGTATGGTGGGCGATTTCCAAATTTAAATTAGTCAAAACAAGACACTCTCCCACCAAATACAACCAATTGTTCGATTCCATATGTGAAAGTTTAGTTCAGAAGCAGTTTTGCTTGCAGCCAGTCTAGAGGCTGTTATTAAAGCATGTAGTTCAACAGTTTAAGCCAATAAATTGAATAGGAGGGACAATGACACAAAGTATCATTTGCTAAATCTTTAACTAAGCCCACTTGTTTCCTGTCTGTTGCAGCATCACTGGATGCAAATCCTTTCACAAACATTTCCAATTCAGGATTCCTATCAGGCCCAGAAAAAATAGATAGAGTAATACAGTCATGATGTTCACCATCTCCTGCAATTAGTAAAAAGTGGTAGGATTAAGTACATTACAGCATTTGATAATAATGTTCAATTTTTAGAAGTACACTGTAGTATTTATACAATCATTAACTTGATACGTGAGATGTTTTCCTTTCAGTTATAGAACATAATTTGGCACTAACCGAGTTAGATAAGTATAACCCTCAAGATCACTTAGTATAACTACAGATATTTCTGTAGCAGACAAAGACAGAAAGAAAATTCTGCACAAATCCAGAAGGGATCAGAGTCCCTGTCCTGTACAGAAATAGTGGTACCTTCTGGCATTATTTCCAATTTAATTCAAGAGGCAAACAAATGATCACACCTCATAAGATTTATAGGGCTATGAAATCTCACTCTTTACAACTACACAATATTTTAGAAACAGTAACATATTAGCTTTTACCTTTTACTTGTATTTAGCATTTGTATACAGAGAAAAACACGACCTCACTCAAATAAACATAAGCTTTGACAATATATAATCTAATATATTACCATATGTCCTAATCAGAGGTGGAAAGAGTACCAAAAAATTGTATTCAAGTAAAAGTACTATTACTTTAATTAATCTTTACTTAATTACAAGTAAAGTTACTACTCTGAAAATCCACTCAAGCAAAAAGTAGAAAGTAACTCATTTAAAATGTACTCACCGAGTAAACAGCAGGGGGTCTCCTCTGTGTAATGTAAACAGGAGTGGATACAAACCTCACAACAGTAGTATTTAATTCAAATGCAATAGAAGAAACGTTGACCTTAACTCAAATGCAATAGAAGAAACATGTTGATGCAACAATTAAAACAGTTAGGGATGTGTAATGTGTCATTTCAAATGACATAAAACTTTTTCAAACTGAATAACCACTAGCGATGTGTCGTAAAATGATTCAAATCCATGAATCGGCTCTTCTAACCGAAACAAAGGAACCGACTCTTCCGGCAGTCGCCATGTAAATACGCGGCTCTTCAAAAGGAACCGAGACAAAAGACTCGACTCCCTGTCGCAACTCACTGAATTCGCGATTTCTTTAGCGTTTTTTATTTTTATTTTGCTCGGTAACAGATGATATTCAAAATGTAACAATTACTAATACAAAACATACTTAAGCAAAAGCTAAATTACAGTCTGTGAAATGTGCTTTAAAAACTACTTTGTTACTGTAACCAGTGTAAACAAAGCCTTAACACTGAGCACTGGTCTCGTGCATGCGGCGTACGTCATCATTCACCGACGCATGCGCACCGATCGAATTTGCCCAAAAATCATATCACCGTTATTGAAACATTTTCCATCGCGACATACATCGACATCAAATCACTGTCCAGCACTACCCCATACATTAAACAAAGAAACAATATAGCAATCTCTCAATAATACATGCACCAATACACCCAGCAAATCTCCTATCACGACTACCAAGCGCTGTGTTACTCACATAATTTTAATCTTATTCACTATAACAACTCTGATTAAGGAGATTTTCCTTAATTATGTGTGAAAATGTCCTATGTCACACATGGATGAATTCCACTCTAAGTACCCCCTTTCCTGGTTTAAGAACCTTAAAGTTCAAGAACGCTATCTACCTTAAAACACACTTAATAAGGTACCATAAATACTTCATCTTAACTCAGTTATCTTAAGATTATAAAAATAAAGTTGATTATAAAATTAACTGCAGCACTTACCCAATCCAGGCGTACAAAGACAAAGATAGCCGATGGACAAGAGATACGGCAAGCTGCTCACATAGAGCCAAAATGGCGGATAGACAGAAAACCACGCTCAGCTCTCCCAGAGCCAAAATGTTGGACAGACAGAAAACCCCGCTCAGCTCTCCCAGAGCCAAAATGGTGGACAGACAGAAAACCCCGCTCAGCTCTCCCAGAGCCAAAATGGTGGACAGACAGAGCCAAAATGGCGGACAGACAGAAAATTACACTGCGTTCTCAAGAAAAAAAATGGCGGATAGACGGGAGACCACGTTGCATTCCCAAGACAAAATGGCGTACAGACAGAGCCAAAATGGCGGACAGACAGAAAACACGCGTGTGCAAGAAACAAAATGGCGCCGACAAACAAAAGAAACCACGTTGCGCATCCAGCACACGGTTTCACAGACAAACATACACAGAGACTTACTGACGAACAAAACTCCTGATGCACTGTTTTCGAACCGGATTTAGAATTTAAAGTAATCAAATTATTCCAGCCCCGTTCCCGAAACAGACAGGCTAGTTAGAATTTAGAACGACCGAATTAGGCTAATTCCGTTACCGAAACAGACGAACTAGCCGAGTCTCGTTTCCATAACAGCCAGACTCCTTTGAGATTAATAATCAAATTACCCGAATTCCGTTACCGAAACAGACGAATTCGTTAGAATTTATTACACTCGAATTAGGTTCGCTTCGTTACCAAAACAGACAAGCGTCCTTTCCCTTCAATTGTGTCCCGGGCCCAGCCGCTGCCGAACACATGGCGCCTTTACCATTTATTTTAACCGGTTTGGTTCAAATTCAGATATCAGGAAACACACATTTTTAGCTCCAACATATATTCACAGTTTTAAACTATCTAATGATACTTTAGTAATTTAATCAGACACTTACGGATTCTGAGATTCACTTTCACACTTAGTACGCTAAATAATAAATGCAGCTAATATATATACAGAGAACGTCTGTTTACCTTAAGAAGGCGCGCGCCTTGTACTTGATTTTTTCAGAATTCCAGGTCTTACCTTGATCAGCTGAATTAATTCTGATGCAATTCTCAGACCTCTTGAACCATTCTCTGGCTACCATTTGTTAGGATGAATCTTTTGGTTCAAAAAGGTCCTGAAGAAAGCAGTCGGGAAGTCCAGAAAGTACTCTTTAAAACACTTTATTAAGTGTAAAAATTATCTGTGAATATATATCAGAGCTAAGCCGACCGGCGCTCCTTACTCCTGCAGTCTAGACACACAACCACGTAAGAAGGAGGCCGAGCCTCTCTTCCCCGCCGGTTTTTAAACTTAGCTAGGCTCCTCCTCCTTTACTGCTGGTGGAGCCAATGAAGTGTGCTAACAAGCCCCGGGCTCTGTTTCCCCCCCCAACAGAGGAGTCAGGGAGAGAGCCTAGCCGGCGACATGTTGGACAAAAGACCACGTGGCCTGGATGTCGTAAAGCTTGGAAAATGCCGTAAAACTTCCCTTATTAAATGTACGTTTTTATGTTCCGAAAAACCTAACACAACCTTTTCCTTTCATAAGCCTCATCAATGGCTTCCTCCCAGGGCACCGTGAGCTCGATGATATAAACACGGCGACAGGAGTTGGACCACAACACCAGGTCTGGGCGCAAGCTTGACACAGCAATGTTCGGTGGAAACACTAGGCTCTTGTCAAGGTCAGCCCGCAGTTGCCAGTCCCTGGCAGTACCCATAAGGCTTGAAATTATGGGAGGGGCTCTGGTTGGCTGTCTTTCACCCTCCCGGATAAAGGCTATTGACGTTTATAATATTACATATTACTAGAGGTGGAAAGTAACGAATTATATTTACTCGCGTTACTGTAATTGAGTAGTTTTTTTGTGTACTTGTACTTTTTAAAGTAGATTTTACAACCTGTAATTTTACTTTTACTTAAGTATTTTTTGTATTAAGAATTGTAATTCGCTACATTTTAAATAACATCCATAAAAAAAAATTTTTTTTAAAAGAAAACAAAAAAAACTTGACATCAAACCTAGACTGTATGATCCTGCTGCTGAGCATTTTTGAAACTGTTCACTGAGTTAACGAGTCAGAAAAGACTCACTCCGTTTCATTATGATGTTGTGCATAAACAACTCCATGAATCGGTTCATTTGGTGAAGCGATTCAAATGTATGAACCAATCAGAGCTTTAGAATTTAGATTCTGGGCAGAATTTCAATCTTTTTCTTCATTGGTTGTTGTATAAATGACACTTTAGTGAACGAATCACCAATTTAAGCTTTTTACCGAAAAAGTCGTGAGAATAAATCTAGTTTTCATTAGTTAGGTGGATGAAACAGTTGGGTCTGGATTTATATATTCTGGAAACATACAAGATGGTTTTATATAAAGTGGATTATATCCCTAATGGAACAACACATGGATATAGATCAGGTAAGTAGATAAGTGGTTATGATTTTCTGCTGCTATGTGATTGATCTGGGTTGCGGTTCTGCTGTTTACGGTTGGCTTTCATTTTGCAACCATAGCAACCATTTAGCAACCATAGCATTATGAAATATTGTGATTATTAATTAATTAATGAATAATTAGCGCACGCCACCTTCCTGAGACTTCCCTCAGTTATTTTAGGCAGAAATTTGCCAAGGTCCATGTGGTTTTTGTACTATTGATAAGCTGTTAAAAGAGAAACTTGTGGAGAGCTGAAAAACACGTCTGTCTCACAGAGAGGCGGAAACACTACTGAAGTAGTGATGGGTCGGTCGCGAACGATCCGGCTCTAAGAGCCGGCTCTTTAAAGTGAACGACGGGATCCGGCTCCTGACTGAGAGAGAGAGAGAGAGAGTGAGAGAGAGAGAGAGAACTCAGCGCTTTCCACAGCCAGACATTACACGCTGGAAAGATGAGGAAATTGAGTGAGAGGAAACAGTAAAGTTTGGACACGAGAAGCCCCTTTTACAGAGAAGTGCAGGCTCACTGAACCAAGTGTTCACTGGGAGACCAAGTGTTCAGTTTACCCACATCTTATACATGTGATGGCACATAGACTGTGTATCTGTCCCCTCAGAGAGAATCTTAACAGGGCAGATCATAACAGAAAGGAGAAACAGGATCTACCCATCAAAGATGAGCTCCTTGGTTTTTCTGAATGCCAATCTTTACTTCTTCTTCTTTTCCTTGGCCTTTGTCCCGTTCGGTTGCGGGGTCGGCTCTCGGCGGATCATGATCCGCGCATTGATTTGGCACAATTTTTACGCCGGATGCCCTTCCTGACACAACCCTCCCTATTTTATCCGGGCTTGGGACCGGCACTACAATGCACTGGTTTGTGCATCTAGCGGCTAGGTATCTATAGGACAATTCAGTGTTTTCAATTAGCCTGGTGGCATGTTTTTGGACTGTGGGAGGAAACCGGAGCACCCGGAGGAAACCCACGCGGAATGCCAATCTTCACTAAATACTTACAAATACCGTCACCTGGATGCTGATTTTTCTTTTTGTTTTGCACATTTTCATTTATATTTTGTTGAGTGTGAGTGATGCTTCGTTGATTTTGTTTCACTCTAGATGCTTGTTTATTTTGTTTTGTTTCTTAGGATTTTACACTTTGGTTACATTCATGACAGGAACATTCACCTCACTTGCATGTCTTTGGACTGTGGGAGGAAACCGGAGCACCCGGAGGAAACCCACGCGGACACGGGAAAGACATGCAAACTCCACACAGAAAGGACCCGGGCTCTTCACCTGGGAATCCCACTTTAGATGCAAACGTATAAATAATATACACAGTCAGATCTTTTGGTCTAATTGAGATGGGTCTTTGTTTTTGTATTTTATAATTTATTGTTATGGCACTCTGTTCCATGTTGAGTATATAGATAAAGCAATTTAAATAATAAACATTTGATAAAATGTTTTTTACATTAGTAATTCATTTTACATGTAAATTGGTAATAAATTAATTTAAGCAACAAAAAAATCTAAGGAGCCACTTGGGAGCCGAAAGAACCGGCTCTCTAAAAGGAGCCGAAATTCCCATCACTATACTGAAGCCGGTTACTAAGGGCTCTGCCTTTAACAACCTGAGAACGGGTCACGTGCTCATTACCGAATCATTTCATGAAATCAGAAACGTGTCTTATTTCGTTTTAGATATTTCATTACATTTAAAAAGTTCCTAAAAGTAGATATTTGATAATAAAACTCATAACAACTAATAATAATAATTGATTTGATTCTAGGAGTCGATCAGAGTCAGTTTACCGATTCCACGCTAAAACAATGAAGAGTCGATTCCTTGCCTTGTTCCATTCAACGAACCGATTCCACGGAACTCTCCAGTGTAGAATGGAAGCGAAACGGGCATTAGCACATTACAAAGCTTTTAGTAATAGTATTTACATAACACACTTTACCATAGGAATATTTTGTTTCAAGTTTCTAAACATGCACAAACTTTGCAAATTGCAATATTGTGCAAGTAATACAGGCACAGTGGTACAATACAGCATTTAGTGCGTGTGCGCGTGTGTGTGTGCGAGTTACGTGTCACAGTCTAAGTGTGTGTGTATGTATATACAATACAGCATTTAGTGCTCCCCCCCCCCCCCCCCCAAAACATTTTGCGATGCCTATCAACATTTATGATACAATATATTTTTATTTCCGAGGGCCCTCCATTTTAAGGATCCTCTGACTATTAGGGACTTTGACCCCAGGGCCTCTTGGGGGCCCTAGCCATACTTTTGGGGGCCCTAGCCATGCTTTTGGGCCCTAGCCATGCTTTTGGTCCCCTTATGAAAATGGATGAGGCGTTGTGGCACTGCTCTGACTTCGACTTCTGGCTATTAGGGGTCCTAGGAAAGAGGGGGGCATATTTTTAGAGGGCCCTGGTTATGAGAGCCCCTACCAGGGGGCCCTAGAGAAGAGCAGGGCATACCATTAGAGGGCCCTTGATCACGAGGGCCCCTGCTATGGGGCCCTTGACTTCCATAGAAGTCGTTTACCATGGCTCCTTGACTTTCTAGGGACCTACAAATTGCCAGGCAAGCTACCATATTTCATAACAGACGTTTTGTTGCAAATATGCGATTCAGGACCTTACTTAATGTTTCTGAATTTGTATTGTTTCAAAATTATTATGTTCAATTTCTCTTAAGCACAGAGACACAAATTAATTTAGCAATTTTGCAATTATTTAAATCTAAGACAAGCAATTTCAAGCTGTTTGAATGCATACACACACTTAACTGAGCTATTTGATGTTCTTTTCATGCCTGACAATATGTCCAACAGTGAGCTCACTTTAAAGGCTAACTCACTCGCTGCAGCATATCCTTCAGAACTCTTTGCCCAGGGGCCCAGACTATCCTTAATCCGTCCTTGTCTGTCTGTTTGTCTATCTGTCTATCTATCTATCTATCTATCTATCTATCTATCTATCTATCTATCTACCTACCTACCTATCTATCTATCTATCTATCTATCTATCTATCTATCTATCTATCTATCTATCTATCTATCTATCTATCTAAATTTCTTTCTTTATTACCTTCTTGTGATGATCTGTTCCTCTAAATTCCTCAACAGGAAATTGAGCTCAAAGTCATCAGCATGTTAAAGCAGTGTTTACCAGAACCAGAATCAGAACCAATCAGATTTAACATCATTAAACAAGTTTATAGTTTATTTCCAGAGGTGGAAAGTAACGAATTACATTTACTCGTGTTACTGTAATTGAGTAGTTTTTTTGTGTATTGTACTTTTTAAAGTAGATTTTACAACCTGTAATTTTGCTTTTACTTAAGTATGTTTTGTATTAAGAATTGTAATTCGCTTCATTTTAAATAACATCCGTTACTGAGTAAAAAAAAAATAAAAATAAAAAATAAAAAAAACTCGACATTAAACTGTTTGATCCGGCCCGCTGAGCATTTACGCATTTGTGTTCTTTAGAGTCGGGCTTGCGAACTGAATCACTGAGTTAACTAGTCAGAAACGACTCACTCTGTTTCATTATGATGTTGTGCATAAACAACTCCATGAATCGGTTCATTTAGTGAAGAGATTCAGATGTATAAAGCAATCAGAGCTTCACATTCTGGGTGGAATTTCAATCTCTTTCTTCATTGGTTGTTCTATAAATGACAGTTTAGTGAACGAATCACCAATTTAAGCTTTTTACCGGGAAATCCGAGAGAACAAATCTAGTTTTCATTAGTTAGTGGATAAGACAGTTAGGTATGGATTTATATATTCTGGAAACATACAAGATGGTCTTATATAAAGTGGATTATATCCCTAATGGAACAACACATGGATATGTAGATCAGGTAAGCAGATAAGTGGTTATGATTTTCTGTTGCTGTGTGACTGATCTGGGTCGCGGTTCTGCTGCTGCTTACGGTTGGCTACGATAGTAAAGCATTATGAAATATTGTGATTTTTTATGTTCATTATTTTTGAGTATTTATTTAAGCATAAATGTGATTGTGAGATTCTGCTGGTTTGTTTTGGATTTTGATCATGTTCCTATGACGGTGTAAGACCCATTATATTTTTTATAGGTGCAACCGTAACCACCTAACCCTTCTATTGAGGATAAACAGAAATAATGCTGTTTTGAATTGACAACAGCAGTTGCAGTGTGTTAGGTGTGTAGAGGTTAAATCCACACATGAACTGCTGATATGCTGCATGGCTGGTGAGCTGTGTGTGATCTGCTGTATCATTCATCTATCAACTTCTGTTAGAAAATAATGTTCCTCCTTCTGTTAAAAAAGTAACTAAGTAACGTTTACTCTGAGTACATTTTAAATTACTGAGTAATCTTTTTACTTGAGTAGATTTTTAGACTAGTAATTTTACTCGTACTTAAGTAAAAAATCATTAAAGTAATAGTACTTTTACTTGAGTACAATATTTTAGTACTCTTTCCACCTCTGCTTTTAGGCTATGTCTGGAACATGGCTGCCATCTTGAAAGCCCCCATATTGGATCAAGGGCAAGTTTTTCCAATGGGAAGGTGGTCATGTAGCACATCAAATATGCCAAGACAGAGACAGACTGTAAACTGTTGCCTGTAAACTTTAAAAGCTCTGGTTAAGTATAGACCGCTATATGTTAAGAGCCCTTGCAGATAGTCAGGTGGCTAAGTGGGTAGCACTTTCGTCTCATAGCAAGAAGGTCCTGTGTTTGATTCCCAGGTAGGGATGTTAGGGTCCTTTCTGTGTGGAGTTTGCATGTTCTCCCCGTGTCCGTGTTGGTTTCCACCGGATGCTCCGGTTTCCTCCCACAGTTCGAAGACGTGCAAGTGAGGAGAATTAAAGACACTAAATTGTCCAAGACTGTGTTTAATATAACATTGTGAAATGATGAACCTTGTGTAATGAGTAACTACCGTTCCTGTCATGAATGTAACAAAAGTGTAAAACGACATTAAAATCCTAATAAACAAACAAAAAACCCACTGTAATTTTGGCTTTGTGTTTGTTTTGCCATCAGTTTTGTAAAGATTGTTCATTTTTCTCCTTCTTCCTTACCCACTTTCCCCATTGTGAACAGGAAAGAAGGCAGCCATACATTCATACATGTAGGTATTATTATGTTTAGCCTATTAGGTAAAAAGTGGGTGCTTCCCCTTGTATTTTTTTTCTTTGTTAGTTAGTTTAGGCCTGATTAGGCAGTTTAGCTGTTTTTCTTATTTGTTTTATTTGGCACTGTCTACAGTTTACTTTGTGAGTGGGAGCTTTGTTGGATTTTAAGTTCCAGTGTGTACATTTGTGTTCTCTAATTAATACACTTTGTTTGTAAAAACCTGTAACATTTAAAGACCTGCTAAGTGAAGTTGATTTAGCTGGGTATGAATCTGGTTTTCTGCTTATTTTTACACCTCTTCACTGAGTTATGTACCAGCAATTACTGTACCTTTAAACCATGGCTAACCATGTACATGTAACAGATATGGTAATATGAGCTCATGTGACCATGGTAAAAAAAAAAATATTTGAGATGTTGCCCTCTTGTGGCACTTTTATGTCTTTGGACTGTGGGGAAAAATACTTAGCATCTGGAGGAAAACCATGCAGACAAAGGGAGAACATGCAAACCTCCTCTTGTGGAACTTTTGGAGAATTGTAAAAAAAAAAAAGTAATATGATATAATACGAGATCTTGTGATCATGTTGAAAAAATTGTGATGTTGCCTTCTTGTGGCACTTTTAAAGAACTGTTAAAAATTAGTTATGATATGGCAATATGAGATCTTGTTAACAAGGGTAAAAAAAATCTTGTGATGTTGCCCTCTTTTGGCACTTTTGGAGAATTGTAAAAAAAAGTAATCTGGAATGTTAAAACACTATATTGCCAAACGTATTCACTCACCCATTCAAATAATTGAATTCAGGTGTTCCAATCACTTCCATGGCCACAGGTGTATAAAATCAAGCACCTAGGCATGCAGACTGCTTCTACAAACATTAGTGAAAGAATGGGTCTCAGGAGCTCAGTGAATTCCAGCATGGTACTGTAATAAGATGCCACCTGTGCAACAAGTCCAGTCGTGAAATGTCCTCGCTACTAAATATTCCACAATCAACTGTCGGTGGTATTAAAACAAAGTGTAAGCAATTGGGGATGACAGCAACTCAGCCACAAAGTGCTAGTCCATGTAAAATGACAGAGAGGGTCAGCGGATGCTGAGGCACAGTGCGCAGAGGTTGCCAACTTTCTGCAGAGCCAATCAATACAGACCTCCAAACTTCATGTGGCCTTCAGATTAGCTCAAGAACAGTGTGTAGAACACTTTTGGAGAATTGTAAAAAAAATAACATGAAATGGTAAAATGAAAACCATGTTGGTAAAAAATTCTTGTAATGTCGTGTTTGGTTGTTCTCTCTTTCTGTCATTTTGCAGTACAAGTGGCTGCTGATTGGTTGCAGCCTGTTTTCCACTGCAACCAATAACAGATATGTCCCCAATCCCAATCCGCTCCCTACTCACTCCGTCTCTCCACTCCGCCTCCGTTTGCGCGTTCACGTGGAGTGCTCGCCACATTAAGGGCTGTTCCAAAGTAATTAGGACGGAGGGGAAGTGAACTGTAAAACCCTTCAACAGCGAGTGAACACAAGAGCACACTCGACCACCACACTCCACAGAAGTGCAGCTAGGAAAGGTGAATGGAGGAAACACCTCACAAATGTAAAATATTATATTAAATTATCCTCATAAGGTGTTAGGGAAAATGTAGGCACAGTCTTCTTCAGTCTTTTTAAAGAAAGTAATGAAATCTGTGATCGGTGAACTTAAACTTCATCAATGGCAAAATTATTTTACCCCAACAATACCATCACTAACATTATTATCATATTTACAGTTTTTTTCTCAGTCGCTTTGGTGCATTTCTCACATCACTATTAACGTTTGCACAACAGTAAGTGCATTTCTCAAAACAATTAGTACAAACTGCAAAACCTAGTTGATAACTTGCAAAAGCGTGTCACTTGCTCCAAATGAAAAGTTAATTCCTCAAAAGCAAGTATTCATGTCAATGAAAGTGTCAGTGTCATCAAAAAAAAAGTCCTGACTAAATTGTTTATGAACAAGATAGTCAAATGGCTTTGTCATGTTTTCATTATGACAGTTCACTCTGTAAGTGTTTTCCAATGCAAAAAAGTCAGATCATGGTGACTACCTGAAAATGCTCAAGACAGCACTATACACTATTAGCACACCCATCTGAAATCTACAGTTAAGTTACACATTACTGTATTTAGTGAGGTAAATGAGTACAAGACACTCAATATATATGCTTCACATTTTTACTGAATATGCTCTTTGCAATTCTAATTTGTTCACAGCATTGTGCTATAGCAAAGTACAAACTTATTTACAACAAACATAAGAAACACCCTTTGGGTAGAGCTGTGCACAACTGTAAACAATATTGCAGTACATATTGGAACTGAATTGGAACATACAACATACACAGTACTGCAGAGAATTGTATGGAAGCAATTGATGCATGTCCAAAAGCATTTGTAATTTGTTGGAAGGGATGAGAAACTGCTACTATGATGTGCACAAATGACTAAATCTTGTGGAGGCTGAACTAACAGTTATGAGAATTTTAATTCTGATCAGAGAAATGCACCAAAGCAATTGAGAAAAACTGTAACACCATTTTTTGGAGAATTAAAACATAACTATACATTTATACTAATTATAAAGTAGCAGGTGCTTGCGTCTCCTGAGCTCGTATTTCCGCTTGGAGATGCTGAAATGATAACGGAGCGCAAGACATGACGGCAAGGCGAGAAAAGCATCTATCTGTAGCCATGGTGACGGCAGCTTCCTTCTTCCGCTCGAAAGCAAAGAGGGCGTCCCAGATTTCACTCCTGAATTTAGACCCTCCCCTTAATTGGAAGCTCCCTTCACAGCACAGTGTGACTTCATATGGAGTGTGACTCTGTAGTGGAGTGTTAGTGAGGAGAGAACGGTTTGGGAAAGGCCGATGGTGAAGTGACTAAACATAAGCAGTACAAGTGGCTGCTGATTGGTTGCAGCCTGTTCTCTACTGCAACCAATTACAATGTATACTTTTAAAGCACTGGTTAAGTAAATACAGCTACAGGCTATGTTAAGAACACATGCAGGTAGACAGACCACTGTAATTTTGGCCTTGTGTTTATTTGTGGCCACCAGTTTTCTTGTGAGCATGGTACAAAAAAAATCTTGTAATGTCTCCCTCTTGTGGCACTTTTGGAGAATTGCTAAAAAGAAAGATGATAGATAGATAGATAGTAGATATAAGTCACAACACAAATAAAACAAGTCACAACGCAAATAAAAAGTCACAACGCAAATAAATTAAGCCACAACACGAATTAAAAAAATCACAATGCAAATAAATTAAGCCACAACACAAATAAAACTAGTCACAACGCAAATAAAAAAAGTCACAACGCAAATAAATTAAGCCAAAGACAAAGACAAGACAAACATAGAGTCTATACTTTTAAAGCACTGGTTGAGTAAATACAGCTACAAGGTTATGTTATGAGCACATGCAGGTAGACAGACCACTGTAATTTTAGCCTTGTGATTATTTGTGGCCAGTTTTCTTGTGACCATGGTAAAACAAAATTGAGATATCGCCCTCTTGTGGCATTTTTGGAGAATTGTTATGAAAACTAATATGATATGGTAATATGAGGTCTGTTGACCATGGTAAAATAAATATTTGTAATGTCGCCCTCTTGTGGCAGTTTTGGGGAATTGTAAAAAAGTAATATGATGTGGTAATATGAGATCCTGTGACCATGGTAAAATAAATATTTTCTGTTTTCATGTATTTGTGTTTGGTTGTTCTCTCTTTCTGTCTTTCTGCCTTTTTGCAGTACAAGTGGCTGCTGATTGAATGCAGCATTTTATCCACTGCATCCAATGAGAGATATGGTTGAGTGACTGGGGGCGAGGCTTCCAGTAAAAAACACAGCCAGAGACTGGCATGATTAAAAAAAAGAAAATGATGTCAATACAAAGATAGAGTCTATACTTCTAAAGCACTGGTTGAGTAAATACAGCTACAAGGTTATGTTATGAGCACATGCAGGTAGACAGACCACTGTAATTTTAGCCTTGTGATTATTTGTGGCCTGTTTTCTTGTGACTGTGGTTAAAAGAAAAATTGAAATGTCGCCCTCTTGTGGCAGTGTTGGAGAATTGCAATAAAGTAATATGATGTGGTAATATGAGGTTTTGTGAATATGGAAAAACAAAAGATCCTTGTAATGTCGTCGTCGTCTTGTGGCAGTTTTGGAAATCTGTAAAAAAAATTACCATGACATGGTAAAATGAGTTCATGTGACCGAATTGGTAAAAACAATCTTTTAATGTCGCCCTCTTAAGGCACTTTTGAAAAATTGCAAAAAAAAATAGTGATATGATATTGTTATGAGCCTGTTCTTTACTGCAACCATTTAGAGACATGGTGGAGTGACTGGGGGCGGGACTTTCAATATGAAAAAAAAAAAAAAGGAAAAGAATGTCAAGGGCAGTTGTAGCTTAACGGTTAAGATACTGGACTAGTAAGCAGAAGGTTGATGTTAAAACCTCATCACTGCCAGGCTGCCACCGTTGGGCTCTTGAGCAAGGCCCTTAACCCTCAATTGCTTAGACTGCAAAATGTAAGTCGCTTTGGATAAAAGCGTCTGCTGAATGCTGAAAATGAAAATTTAAAGACAAAGCAAGAGTGTATACTTTTATTAATTGATTAATTGATTATTTGTGGCCAGTTTTGTTGTGACTATGGTAAAAATAAATTGAAATGTCACCCTTCTGTGGCACTTTTGGAAAATTGTTTTAAAAAGTAATATGATGTGGTAAAATGAGATCATGTGACCATGTTGGTAAACAAAAATCTTTGTAATGTCGCCCTGTTGTGGCACTTTTGAAGAATTGCAAAAAAAAAAACAAATAGTGATATGATATTGTTACGAGCCAGTTCTCCACTGCAAACAATTAAAGACATTTACATTTTACATTTTCAGCATTTAGCAGACGCTTTTATCCAAAGCGACTTACACAATGAGCTGAACACAATGAGCAATTGAGGGTTAAGGGCCTTGCTCAGGGACCCAACAGTGGCAACTTGGTGGTGGCAGGGCTTGAACCGGCAACCTTGTGTTTACTAGTCCAGTACCTTAACCACTGAGCTATCACTGGCCCCACCAAAGACATGGTGGAGTTACTGGGGACGAGACTTTCAATATAAAAGCAGCAGGCGACCTGTATACTTTGAAAGCTCTGGTTAAGTAAATACAGCTACAACGTATGTTGTGAGCACATGCAGGTAGACAGAACACTGTTATTTTGGCCTTGTGTTTATTTGTGGCCACCAGATTTCTTGTGACTGTGGTAAAAACAACAATTGAAATGTCGCCCTCTTGTTACATTTTTGGAGAATTGTTACAAAAACTAATATAATATGGTAAAATGAGGTTTTGTGAACATGGTAAAAAAAGATTGTTGTAATGTCGCCCTATTGTGGCAGTTTTGGAATTGCACATTGAAAAATTAACATGATATGGTGAAATGAGTTCATGTGACCAAGTTGATAAAAAACAATCTTGTAATGTCGCCCTCTTGTGGCACTTTTGGAGATTTGCAATAAAGTAATATGTTGTGTTTATATGAGTGTGTTAATCTTGTGACCATAATAAACAAAAATCTTTGTAATGTCGCCTTGTTGTGGCACTTTTGAAGAATTGTAAAAAAAAAAGGTGGTGTGACTGGGGGCGGGACTTTCAATATAAACAAAAAAAGAAAACAATGTCAAGGGCAGTTGTAGCCTAACGGTTAAGCTACTGGACTAGTAAGCAGAAGGTTGCTTGTTCAAACCTCATCACTGCCAGGCTGTCACCGTTGGGCTCTTGAGCAAGGCCCTTAACCCTCAATTGCTTAGACTGCAAAATATAAGTCGCTTTGGATAAAAGCGTCTGCTAAATGCTGTAAAGGCAAAGCTAGAGTGTTTACTTTTATTAATTGGTTATTTGTGACCATTTTTTTTGTGACCGTGGTAAAAAAGAAATTGTAATGTCGCCCTGTTGTGGCACTTTTAAAAAAATTGCAAAAAAGTAATATGATGTGGTAATATGGGATCTTGTGATCATGTTAAATAAATCTTTGTCGCCCTGTTGTGGCACCTTTGGAGAATTAAAAAAAGAAATAGTGATATGATATTGTTACGTGCATGTATTAGTGTTTGGTTGTTCTCTCTTTCTGTCTTTTTGCAGTACAAGTGTCTGCTGATGTTATGAGCACATGCAGGTAGACAGACCACTGTAATTTTAGCCTTGTGATTATTTGTGGACACCAGTTTTCATGTGACTATGGTTAAAAAAAAAATTTAAATGTCGCCCTCTTGTATCACTTTTGGAGATTTGTTATAAAAACTAACATTATACATTATTAGATAATATTATGGTAAAATGAGATCATGTGACCATGCTGTTAAAAAATCTTGTAATGTCGCCCTCTTGTGGCACTTTTGGAGAATTGCAAAATAAAAAATAGTGATATGATATTGTTACATGCCTGAGGGACACGTTTTTTTTTCTTTTATGTATTTGTGTTTGGTTTTTTTTTTTTTTTTTTTGGTTGCAGCGTTTTCTCCACTGCATCCAATGAGAGGCATGGTGGAATGACTAAGCATCAGCAGTACAAGTGGCTTCTTATTGGTTGCAGCCTGTTCTCCACTGCAACCAATGAGCGATAGGGTGAAGTGACTGAGTGCGAGGCTTCCAGTAAAAAAACAGCAGGAGACAGTTTTGGAAAACTTAAAAAAAAAAATTAACATGATATGGTAAAATGAGTTCATATGACCAAGTTGGTTATAAAAAAATCTTGTAATGTCGCCCTCTTGTGGCACTTTTGGAGATTTGCAAAAAAGTAATATTATGTGGTAATATGAGATCTTGTGACCATGGTAAAAAAATCTTTGTAATGTCGCCCTGTTGTGGAACTTTTGGGGAATTAAAAAAAATATAGTGATTTCATATTGTTACATGTCTGAGGGACACGTGTTTTTTTTGTTTTCATGTCTTTGTGTTTGGTTGTTCTCTGTTTCTGTCTTCCTGTATTTTTGCAGTACAAGTGGCTGCTGATTAGTTGCAGCCTGTTTTCCACTGCAACCAATCAGAGATATGATGGACTGACTGGGGATAAGCAGTACAAGTGGTTGCTTATTGGTTTAAGCCTGTTCTTCACTGCATCCAATTAGAGAAATGGTGGAGTAACTGGGGGCGGGGCTTCCAGTAAAAAAAACAGCAAGAGACCGCCACGAATAAAAAAAGAAAATGATGTCAATACAAAGATAGAGTGAATACTTTTAAAGCACTGGTTAAGTAAATACAGCTACAAGGTTATGTTATGAGTACATGCAGGAAGACAGACCACTGTAATTTTAGCCTTGTGATTATTTGTGGCCAGTTTTCTTGTGACCATGGTAAAAAAAAAAAAAAGAAAAAGAAAGAAATGTCGCCTTCTTGTGGCACTTTTAAAGAATTGTTATAAAAGCTAATATGATATGGTAATTTGAGGTCTGTTGACCATGGTAAAGCAAAAAATCATTGTAATGTCGCCCTTTTGTGGCAGTGTTTTAAAAAACTGTAAAACAAATTAACATGATATTTAAACTTAGATCATGTGACCATGGAAAAAAAATCTTGTAATGTCGCCCTCTTGTGGCACTTTTGAAGAATTGCAAAAAAAAGTTATTATAATTTATATTATATAATATAATATAATATTATGTGGTAATATGAGGTCTTTTAACCATAGTAAAAAAATCCTTGTAATGTCGCTGCTTTGTGGCAGTTTTGGAAAACTGTAAAAAAAAATTAACATGATATGGTAAAATAAGTTCATGTGACTGAACGGGTAAAAAAAAAAAAAACATTTTAATGTCGCCCTGTTGTGGCACTTTTAAAAAATTGCTAAAAAGTAATATGATGTGGTAATATGAGTTCTTGTGACCATGGTAAAACAAATCTTTTTAATGTCGCCCTGTTGTGGCACTTTTGGAGAACTGTAAAAAACAAATTGTGAGATAATATTGTTACGTGCCTGAGGGACACGTGTTTTTTTGTCTGTTTTCATGTACAGTATTTGTGTTTGGTTGTTCTCTCTTTCTGTCTTTCTGTATTTTTGCAGTACAAGTGGCTGCTGATTGGTTGCAGCGTTTTCTCCACTGCATTCAATGAGAGCTATGATGGAGTGACGGGGGCGGGACTTTCAGTAAAAAAGCAGCAGACGACCGCCACAAATAAAAAAAAGAAAGAAAAGAATGTCAAGACAAAGATAGAGTGAATACTTCTAAAGCACTGGTTAAGTAAATACAGCTACAAGGTTATGTTATGAGCAGATGCAGGTAGACAGACCACTGTAATGTTAGCCTTGTGATTATTTGTGGTCAGTCAAAAAAAAATTGAAATGTCGCCCTCTTGTATCAGTTTTGGATATTTGTTATAAAAACTAATATAATTTTTTATTATATAATATTATGGTAAAATGAGATCATGTGACCTAGCTGGTAAAAAAAATCTTGTAATGTCGCCCTCTTGTGGCACTTTTGGAGAATTGAAAAATAAAAAAATACTGATATGATATTGTTACGTGCCTAAGGGACACGTTTTTTTTTTTCTGTTTTCATATATTTGTGTTTGGTTGTTCTCTCTTTCTGTCTTTTTGCAGTACAAGTGGCTTCTGATTGGTTGCAGCCTGTTCTACACTGCAACCAATGAGCAATAGGGTGGAGTGACTGAGGGCAGGGCTTCCAGTTAAAAACAGCAGGAGACCACCAGAAATAAAAAACAAAGAAAAGAATGTCAGGATAAAGATGGAGTGTATACTTAAATCATATACGTATGAAAGCTCTGGTTAATTAAATACAGCTTAACGGCTATGTTATGAGCATATGCAGGTAGACAGACCACTGTAATTTTGGACTTATGTTTATTTGTGACCACCAGATTTCTTTTGACCGTGGTAAAAAAAAAAAAATTGTGTTGCTTCCCTCTGGTGGCACTTTTGGAGAATTGTAAAAAGTAATATGATATGTTAAAATTCCCAGATTTTACCAATTCTTCCCTGTCTCAGGTCCACAATCTTGCTGTCATTCTAGACTCCACTCTTTCTTTTGAATCTCATAAAAAATGTTACTAAAACTGGATATTTTCATCTTAAGAACATCTCTACACTGTGCTTCTTTATTTCATTCTCTTCAACTGAAACTCTTGTAATGGACTATTGTAATGCTGTTCTTTATGGGCTCCCTGTCTCCGGGCTGAAGAGGCTACAGCATGTACAAAATTCAGCCGCGAGGGTCCTAACACATACAAGATCACGTGATCACATAAGTCCTTCACTTAAACAGCTCCACTGGCTACCCATCCAATACCACATTCAATATTAGGTTCTTTTGTTGGTTTTTAAAGCCTTGCATGGCCAAGCACTTACATATCTCACTGATTTACTTAATTCATACTCACCTACTTGTTCACTTTGGTCATCAGATGAAAACGTACTTGTTGTCCCCCCTTTCAGGCTTTGTTCTATAAGACAGGGCTTTTAGTATATCTGGTCCCAAACTCTGGAACTCCATTCCTGAGAAACTCCGAGCATGTACTTAGTTTTGGCTGAGCGGGAGTCATCTCTTCCCCTCCTGCGCCACCAACCAGACACACCGTTTTTTTTGTCGTGTTGTGTATCTTCTCTGGTAGTTAAAAGTTTAACTTAGTCATGTAATATTTAAAGCCCTTTTTTTGTTGTTTGTTTTTTGTTTTCTCCTGGTAACAGTAGAGAGAGAGGCAGGAAAAACATTGTATTTTGATTAGTTTAGTACCTTGTACTGTGGCCGAGAAATGCAAAACAAATTAACATTTTAGAAAATAAAATTACAAAAAAAAAAAAAAAAAAGAGCTGAAACACTTTTACCAATGCCGAGACAAATTTACAAACAGCCGATCTGAAGAAAATGGTAGGTACAATACACAGGAAGTGCTTGTTGCTTACCTGCTGCCAATCAAACTGTTTCTCGGGGGTAAAGTGAACGGAGTTTGTGATGGTAACGCTAAACAATGTTTTGTCTATTTTGTGGAAATAATTTTATCCAGTTCACCTGCTTTTGTTTTTCTTGTAGTCTTGAAGTCCTTAGATTGTTTGTGCAGACATTTAGACGTGGCCTGTTCATCTCTATCTACTGTCCGCTTCTCTAAACATCTAAGGAATTCCCACAAGAAAAACAAAAGCGGGTCAACTGGATAAAATAATTAACACAAAATGGACAGAACATTGTTTATTAGGGACGGAACATTTGATACCGAGGCTTTGAAGCTTGTTTCACTTTTGTAACACTGGACTCAGTGTATTGGAGCTTGTATTAAACCAGCAGGAATGTGCGGGACTGATTCAAAGCTTTGGTGCTTTTATCTCACTGACTATATAAGAGACAGTCAAACTACACTGTAATAAGTAATGTGTCATTTTTTCTACACAACTACTGTGTCCTGCAGTCTGTAACATGTTTTGTGTCATTTCTGGCCACTTTTTACACAGACACGTAAAGTAACTCCAATAGTTAGTCTACACATTTATGTGTAGAACTGTGAGAGAATACAACGTTTAAAAATATGTATTTATTCAATTTTTAATTTTAATTTGGATAAAATAATGGCATTTCTGACTAGAAACATAGATTTTTTTTTTCCATGGAAGATTAAAAATAAATTAATTAATAAAAATATGCGTTAACCAGTCACATTTCTCCTATCAAGTATATCTGTGTTTCATGGTTGATTTCCTCTTTTTGGACCATGCAAGGAAAGGAGCAGGACTCATCCTTATTGGTAAGTTGCAAAAGCAGTGGGGTTTCAAACTAGTCTAGTACTGAGTATGTTTTATTAATGTTTATTTAGTTCATGTTTATCAGTGTTTTGTTGTGTGTTTTATGAAGTCAAGCAAAGCTATAAAAAGTAGGTTTTAACCCTGTGACCTGTTTTAACTTACAATAGACTCACAATAGACTTAGTTAAGTAAAAAAGGAGGCACTGAATTACATTAATATAAACCTAAGTTTGCTTTTCTGTTCCTATTCAGTAATAAATGTTCCGTTAACTAGTAATAAATTTTCCGTTCCTGACTAGTCTTTCTTTTTATTGGTATTATTTATCGTTAGCTAACTGGCTAACCGTTAATCGGACTTTTAGTTTGATCAAAATGGCGCCACAACAGAATGACTGTGGATAAGGTTACCATAGCAACCCTCTGTGTTTTCAGTTTTCTCAAGGTAATTTACTTAACTGATCTATTGGGACTTTGTGGTTACAGTGATTAAGTAACATTATTTAAGTTAAATCTCATTATGAGAAGCAAATTTTAATCATTTTAACATTTTTAGCTTAGTTTAGGTCAGTCCGTTTTACTGAATCGGTTCTTTTAAATCATCCGTTTAAACGAATCGAAAAACTGAATCGATTGATTCATTAGTGCTTAAGAGGCCCTAATGCAGTCGGTTCGGAAGTACAGAATCGTTTCAGAAGAATCGGTTCTTTAAATCGAATCGTTATCAACATTGCTTATTGTTATTAAAGCTGGTAGTGGTGGATATATTTAGGGTAAAGCACAACTCTTCCAAAATTCATCATCCGATTTACTTTATTCTGGTAAAGGAAACATTTTAGCCTGTATTCTGTAACTGTAGTTTTCAGGTGACTTGTTTAATAATTTGTTAAACAGCCTATGTGAATAATTAGAGACATCTGATGACAAATTTGGAGGAATATTAGTTGTGTTCTGATTACTTATTTGGTTGGTTGACTAATCAGAATGTTATTCAAAATATTAAATGTTGTAAATGTCTAATTCAGTTAATATTTTGTATTGTGATTACACAAGACTCTGTGAGAGAGAAACACAGTACCTTGTAATGATATTTCTGTCTTTCTTTTAGGACAGAGAAACAGACGTTTTACGAGTTTTTGCAACAATCTTTAAGAATGGAAAGAAGTTCAAGCAAGATATATTTTGTACCTTTACTGTTAAACTGTTTGTAATCTTGTTTTACTTGTCACAAAAAAAGAATGTTATTTAAACATTTGTAATATTATACAGTAAAATTAAATGGCTACATTTGTATTAGTCTTTATTTTACCCATTTTCTTGATTACACATAATCAACACACATTGTGTGAGAACAACACATTGTGTGTGTTAAGTACCCTAACACGGTGGGTGTGCAAAAACAGGATGATACATTTACTGTGTTTAAATCAACATATAGTATGTGTCGTCCCTGAGCACACTCCTCACATGTGTTGAAATTCCACACAGTGTGTGTCGTTTTTAACACATTTCTTTTTAGAGTGTAGGATTACCAACCGCCCCGTAAAATACAGAATCGTTCTTTATTTGGAGACTAAACGCCACGTTCCGTATTGAACTGATACAGGACGAGCTTTGTATGAAACAGAAAGATACTGCTGCTACTGTGGGAATTAGAAAGCGTTTGGTTGTTATATTAAGTAGTATTCGCTTTAATTCTTAGTAACGGTGTGTGTGAGCAGGTTTATCAGCATAACAACCTGTTTAATACACCGCTGTATGAGTAGCGCAGTGGGCTGAGTGAGTTGTTTTGCCTAAAATATGGTTCTGACTTATTATTATAAAGAATGAAAATAATAAATGTTAAACACCTTAAATAAAACATTTTGATAATGTTCTCATGACGGTGTAAGACACATTATATTTTTTATAGGTTCAACCCTAACCACCCCCCTCCTTCCCCACTCAGGTACTTTCAGCACAATCAGGAAAAAACTTCAAAAGCTTTAATGAGGCTTCATCTGCACATCACTATTGTTTAGTGTTACCATCACAAAGTCCGTTCACTTCATCCCTGCAAAACAGTTTGATTGGCAGCAGGTAAGCAACGAGCAATTCCTGTGTATTGTACTTACCCTTTCCGTCAGATGGGTAACTTGTAAATTTGTTTCGGCATTGGTAAAAGTGTTTCAGCTCTTGTAAATTTGTTTTTTTTTGTAATTTTGTTTTCTAAAATGTTAATTTGTTTTGCACTTCTTGGCCAGTGTAGTTTTTCCTCAGTAAATCGGACCACAATTGATTTGATGTATTACACATGATTTTTTCTGTAACTAAAGATTAATTTTAATAATTTTGCAGTTTTAAACATGTTTTAAAAAAGGAAATTCAACAGGGCTTCTATGCAACCCTAAACCCTATTACAATGTACTATAATCGCCATATTTGTCGCATTTTTTAATATTGTACAATTAGGTAGGACAAACAGCCATTAGAGACATGACAATGTAGCCCAAAAAATAACAAGACAGAGTGGGAGAATAGAGCAGCGTATGATAAAAAATTCATATTAGGTCAAATCAGTAAAATTGTAGTGAAATTGAAATAAAACAAACAAATAGCTTTAGAAACCTTTCAGTGCTTGTGAAAGTAGCATTAGAGACACGTTAGGATAAAAAAAATATACATCTAAAACACCTGCAGCGGTGTAGGAGGAGGTGTAGGGTGAATAAAACATGAGGGTAAAATTGTGTTTAGGAATGTGTAATATATAAATGGACAAAGCTTGTGTTTATTGCTAGCTTTTGCAGGTGTGTGTGTGTGAGAGAGACAGAGAGAGAGTAAAAAATTTAAGTAAAATAGGTGGATATGTCTCACCTGGACTGCTAGAGTCATTAATGTTATGTTAAATTTGGTGTTACGGTTATGAATGAGTGATTAACTAAATAAACAATGAATACATTAAACAAATAAATACATAAAAATGGAGTAAATAAGTTTTCAGATTCTTCTGTGCTGAACAATACTGACTTATAAAGTCTTTATAAGTGACATTAAAAATTTGTTTGTATATTTCACTGTATTGTGAGAAATGGGATGTTATAAGTCATATTCTGCTAAAGCATAACGTTTCATAAACATATTTCAAAGTCAGACACATCTTGGTTAAAGTGAAAGTGATCTTAGCTGTGTATCAATAGAAGCCAAATAAGTGAAATAAGACATTTTATGTGTCGGTGTTAGCTGTGTTAAAGCTATTTATGTGTTAAACGTTAAAAAGTGCATCTTTATAAAAGAGATGTATCAGATGAAATAACTAAAATAGACTTGAATCTGTTTTGTGAGTGTTAGAAAGATCAGTAGAATGTGAATGTTGGAGCCATGTGTTGTTTTAGAAATGTGTCAGTATATGTGAACTTAAAGCTGACACGAGGATGTTCTGTAGATCTTACAGCACAAACATGTAGGAATAACTGAAATGAATGTTAGTGTATTAAAATATTCTTCTTATTATCACCATTATTATTCTAAATTGTTATATTTACTTTTTTTTTTCCATTTGTTCTTTCTGCTACATGACAGTTAAGCACCCTGGACTCGACCTAGTCCTGCTTGGTAGCTGTGTTTTACTTCGCACTAAACAGCCTATTTTTCTAGTAGAAAAGGAAGCTCACATCCGCTTATAAATACATGTGGAAAACACCAAGGTCTGGTTTGCTCTTTTCAGCCTGTGTCTACAAGAAGATCGGGTTTCCTCGGCATATTTTTACGTGTAATAAGATGTGAAATGTGCGCTGCGTCGCTTTACGCATCAGGAACGGTGTGCTGTTTTAGCAGAACACAAGGAAACAGAGCATCGTTAGGTTCCCTTTGCGGGCTTTTACATGAACGAGAGAGCTTATGTTCGGCCGACGTGCACTTTATTACCTCGCATTTTATACCAGGACTTGTATTTTAATCATTATTTGCCATGAGAAAACACAAGTACGCATGTGTCACGGAAGCACACAGACGCTGCGCTGGCCGAGCTGAGTCTACACAGTTCTCATGTGTGCTATAAAGCCCCGCCCCCTCTCGTAAGAGGGAGGAGTCTCTGTACAACAGAGCACAGCGCTTCACTCGCTCTTTCTTAGCGCCGTTTTAGCTCCAACAACGATGGTAGAAGAAGCTCCAGCACCGGCCAGCTCGGCCCCCGCCAAGGCTCCTAAAAAGAAGACCACGGCCAAACCCAAGAAAGCGGGTCCCAGCGTCGGCGAGCTGATCGTCAAAGCTTCCAAGGAGAGGAGCGGCGTGTCCCTGGCCGCCCTGAAGAAAGCTCTGTCTGCAGGTGGATACGACGTGGAGAAGAACAACTCCCGCGTCAAACTCGCCGTCAAAAGCCTGGTGACCAAGGACATCCTGGTGCAGACCAAGGGCACCGGCGCCTCAGGCTCTTTCAAGCTCAACAAGAAGCAGACCGAGGCGAAGAAGCCCGCGGCCAAAAAAGCCGCCGCTCCTAAAGTGAAAAAGGCCGCAAAGAAACCCGCCGCTGCAAAGAAGCCCAAGAAGGTAACAGCCAAGAAGCCCGCCGCTAAGAAGTCCCCCAAGAAGGTCAAGAAACCCGCTGCTGCCGCTAAGAAAACCACCAAGAGCCCCAAGAAGGCAGCCAAGAGTCCTAAAAAAGCCAAGGCAGCCAAACCAAAGACCGCTAAGCCCAAAGCGGCCAAGGCCAAAAAAGCTGCACCCAAGAAGAAGTAAACATGTTCCTGTTTTATTACCTTCGTTTTTTTAAAACGGCTCTTTTAAGAGCCACCTATTTCCTCCCATAAAGAGTCGCGTTTCCTAAACACATAAATACATATAAGCATGCATGCGATCATACAACTATTCATACATGCAGCCATCTATACATACATATTTTGTGGAGAGTGTAATAAGCAAGGAGTTAAAAACACTAAGTATGACTGGTCCTGTTTTATGTATAATAATGATTTTGTCACACATCCCCATAAAACTGTCCGTATAAATGTGTATATGTATGTGCACTCACGTATATGAGCTCTTTATATAAAGTAATTGTTAGTGTAAATGTTATTGTGACATAATATAATGTAATTGTTGCTTAAGAGAAGCTTTTCTGTATCATACATTACACGGGCGGGAGAACGGAGAAGAAGAGAGGGGGGGGGATGTGGGGGGCAATACAATGCCCCCCACATGTGTGCCCTGGAGCACACAATGCAGTACACTTACCTTGGTCTCATCATTACATTTACATTTTCAGCATTTAGCAGATGCGTTTATCCAAAGCTGAGCAATTGAACAGCCTTGCTCAAGGGCCCAACAGCAGCAACCTGGCAGTGGTGGGGCTTGAACCAGCAACCTTCTGATTAATAGTCCAGTACCCTAACCACTAGGCCACGGCTGTACTCATTACTGCATCAGGGAGTTTCAGCATGGCAGTGAATGTGTATGGGGTCCACTGAAATTTCACAGTTCTGTTAAATGGGACAAACATCCAACAGAAACCCTGCATGCTGATTTCTGTAGAATGATTTTATAAGTCCTAAGGAAAACACCGACCATTTGGCAATATTGTTTCCTACTGTCATGCTTATAGAGCTACTCAAATCTGAATCTACATACTACACAAACAACAGCGGTCAGAAACTAAGCATCATGTTAGGAGAGGAGAAGGAGAGCAGCACTGTAGCAGCACAGTATGTATCTACCTGCAACAGTCTGAGAGACACGGACTGATACACCCGAACAGAGGAACAGTCTGAATTAACCCACAAAGAGAAAGTGTTACATATATATGTGTTTCATTTTATTACTTTTTATTGTTTTAATTTATATTTTCTTTTTTTCCCCTTTGAATAAAGTAGAAAGAGATCAAACATTGTTATTGTTATGGTTATTTATATATATATATATACAGGGGTATATATATATATACAGCTGGTGCACTGGTGCAGTCAGAACAACCTGGAGCTTAACACGCTCAAGACTGTAGAGATGACAGTGGACTTCAGAAAACACTCACCAGCACGGCTCCCACTCACAATTTTAGGCAGTCCTGTTTCAACTGTGGAGTCCTTCAAGTTTTTGGGCACTATTATTTCCCAGGACCTGAAGTGGGAGTATAACATCAACTCCACCATCAAGAAAACCCAACAGAGAATGTTCTTTCTGCGGAAAATGCGAAAGCTGGGACTGCCACAGGAGCTGCTAAGACAATTCTACACTGCGGCCATCGAATCAGTTCTGTGCACTTCCATCACAGTCTGGTTTGGTGCAGCCACAACACAACAAAGGAACAGACTGCAGCGACAGGTGAAGTCAGCTGAAAAAATCATTGGTGCTCCTCTCCCCTCTCTCCAGGACTTGTATACTTCAAGAACCAAGAAACGGGCAGAGAAAATTATCACTGACTCCTCACACCCTGGACACAACCCCTTACCTCCGGCAGGCGCTATAGATCCATCCACATTAAAAGCACCAGATTTAAAAGCAGTTTCTTCCCACAGGCGATCTCCCTACTAAATAAATAAATGACTGATAATACATAACACGTAAGCGTAAAAATATTAATCTGCTGCCAAATTGACTACACTGTAGTACTCATCCTACATGTTGTGCACTTTACTGTTTTGTAAATATGTCAGATGCTGCTAAATTACATATCTGTATATTGTGTGTATATAATCTTATAGTTTGGATAATTTTGTGTTTAATGTTTAATGTATACGTTGCTTGTACACTGTATCGTACCATTACTAGAGAGATACCATCAGCCGGAAACAAATTCCTTGTGTGTATCCACATACCTGGCCAATAAATCTGATTCTGAACATGACATGAGGTCATATTTGTGATGGTCATCCTGATGACCTGTATGAATCTCATGAATAACTGATGACACTTGTACCTTAATTACTAAAATAATTAATATATTGCTCCTGCATTAAGGCATACATTAGCAGTGGTGGACAGTAACTAAGTAAATGTAACTAGTTGGGTGAGTTTTTACTTTAACTCCACCACATTTGGTAGTCAAATGTTTTACTTTTTTCTCCACTACATTCTGAACAATCTGTGATTCCTTTTGGTTTATGTGTGAATAAAAACGTAACATTGTCAAAATAAAGGAAGCGTGAAGCGATCACACCAATCAGTGTTTTGTTCTTATGATAATTTTAATAAACATTAGTGTCAGATTAATAATTGACACGAGTCTTTCCACCCAAAATGAGTTGATTCATCAAGAGTCTTTTTACAGAAATGATAATGAAACATTAGAGCCATAATAAATCATGCTACTTTTACCTTCATACATTTGTACATTTGAAGGTAAATACTTCGGTACTTTTACTCAAGTGGAGGTAAAGAGTATTTTTTTAAATTCATTCATGTATTACATGTAGGAATCTATTATTAATCACTCATGAAATAAGAGATGAATTAATGCTATTTCCTGTACCTGCACTATAATGTTTCTGGTACGGTAGTGTGTTTATGAATCTGTTCATTCAGTGCAGGTAAACCTTATGAATCCAGCCACATGGTTTAGTGTTTAGCCAAAAGTATTATTATTAATCCTCAGGAAAGTGAAGGGAGGTTAGTTTATGCAAAAAAAAAAAACAACTCCTATGCAAAAAAAAACTCTTTAATCTCTGTACTGTATATTGTCTCTACTACTTAATGTCATTGCATTATGTGCTAATATAATGTACTATGTGTTAACAAGAACGACCTATTAAAAAGTCTTTATAAACATCAATCTTCAGGCAGTTGAAAATACCCAGAAATTGTACACATTTTTATTATTTACCGTTTAATGTCATTCACTGCTGCCGGTCCCATATGAGAACATGACAGCGCGGATCTATCTGGAACTATTGAAGGGGCACATGAACCACGTGACCGCGTGGCGGCGAGATCAAGGAGTGTCGCAACTCTCTCTACTACTCTGAGTGAGTCTTACTACAGTATATTAGTACAGTGAGATTTTATTCTGCGTGTTATTCTAAACTCACCACATAGTGGCAGTCAGGGCCCAACAATAGTACTATATATAAATAAAAGGTAAGATATTACAAACATGTGAGGCTACCTAGATAAAGTGGGTATAACATATTCAGACATAATACTTAAAAAGAAGAAAATTCTCTTAACTTGATAAGATGGGTGGCTCTTAAAAGAGCCGTTGGTTTGCCAGAGCGACTAAGGCGCTTTACTTGGAGCTGGTGTACTTGGTGACGGCCTTGGTACCCTCGGACACGGCGTGCTTGGCCAGCTCACCGGGAAGCAGCAGGCGCACGGCGGTCTGGATCTCCCTGGAGGTAATGGTGGAGCGCTTGTTGTAGTGAGCCAGACGAGAGGACTCACCAGCGATACGCTCGAAAATGTCGTTGACGAAGGAGTTCATGATGCCCATAGCCTTGGAGGAGATCCCGGTATCAGGGTGGACCTGTTTCATGACCTTGTACACGTAGATAGCGTAGCTCTCCTTCCTGGCCTTTCTGCGCTTCTTGCCTCCTTTGCCGGCGGTCTTGGGGACGGTTTTCTTGGAGCCCTTCTTGGGCGCGGCCTTCGCTGGTTCGGGCATGATGCTGCTGTTTCCTCTAGAACAAACTGCAAGTGAATGTAGACGCTCTACACACCCGCTTTATTAACCCTGCATGCTGAGTAAGCCAAGTTGGAACACGTAACTCTGATTGGTCCAAAGTCCTGGGTTTCTATTGGACAGACAACATACCGTTCCACGCCCCCTTCTGCCCCATTCACTAGAATCTGTTCTTTGTTGTCTGTTCCCGCTTAATCTGAGGTCGATACATGTTTTAAAACCGAATATAAAATAATCCATAGCAATATTTTATTAAATTTTATGATATATATATATATACATATGTATGTATTTTACACAAAGATCGTGTTAATGATTGTAGTGTAATCTACAGTATGGCTGTACATTGGTAGTATGCAAACACGCCGTATGAAGGCTAAACGAGAGATCTGATAGTAAACGTAATACTAAAACTACTAATGATAATTCCAAGCTTTTAGGGCTACATAAATGAATTTATAAAAAAAATGCATCAGTGAATGTGTTATTTTTACTTATAATGATGCTTTCAAGCTTTTGGGGCTAAACGAGTGATTTGCACATCTACGCATCAGTGAACGTACTACTACTAATAATAACAATATTAATAATAAAGCAGGAGGACTTTCTCTTTTGTAGAAAATATGAGTTAGTTGTGTTAGCGTGGAGGTCTGAACGTTTAACCCCCGAATCCGTACAGGGTGCGTCCCTGGCGTTTCAGAGCAGAACGAGCGTTTACAGCGAGCATGTTATTTCTCTCTACCGGACCTAGTTGAAGACAATGAGGCGGAGTTAAGCAGTGACCGCAGATGCTCGGAGTAGGCCTCATGTAAAGCGCGTACAATACGAAAAGACGGTGTGGGAGAATACAGCAGTGTATGATCAAAAAATCATATTAGTTCAAATCAGTACAGTTGTAGTGAATATTGAATTTGAAACAAACAAGTAGCTTTAGAAACCTTTCAGTGCTTGTGAAAGTAACATTAGAGACACGTTATGATAAAAACAAAGAACTAAAACACCTGCAGCAGTGTAGGAGGAGGTGTAGGGTAAATAAAACATGAGGGTAAAATTGTGTTGAAATGTGTAATATATAAATGGACAACGCCAGTGTTTTTTTCTAGTTTTTGCAGATGTGTCACTGGCCTAGTACCTTAACCACTAGGCTACAGCTGGCCCTGGATATGTGTCACCTGGACTGCTATAGATGTTTTGTTAAAGTGGGTGTTAGTGGGTGTGATTGAATAACTAAATAAATACATAAACAATGAATACATTAAACAAATAAATACATAAATAATGTGTAAAGCAGTGTTTGGATTTGTCTGTGCTGAACAATACTGATTAAAGTCTTTATAAGTGACATCTGTGTTAAAAATGTGTTTGTATATTTCACTGTATTGTGAGAAATGGGACGTTATAAGTCATATTCTGCTAAAGCATAACGTTTCATAAACATATTTCAAAGTCAGAAACATCTTGATTAAAGTGAAAGTGGTGAAAGCTGTGTATCAATAAAAGCGAAAAATAAGTGAAAGAAGATATTTTATGTTTCAGTGTTAGCTGTGTTAAAGCCATTTCTGAGCTTTAAAAGAATTATTTTAAAAAAATAGACTTGAATCTGTTGTGTAAGTGTAGGAGCCATGTGTTGTTTTAGAAATTTGTCAGTGTATGTGAACTCAAATTAAGTAATTAATTTCTTTTCTTTTCTTTTTTATGGGGGGGGGGGGAGGGGGGGTATTTCCCTCTCAGTTTATGATTTAGGTGTGTGCGAGTGTATCCATCTTCACCGTAATGTGTTCGCAAACAGAACTGTAAGTGCAATAGATAGAAACTGCAATTTCTTAACAAAGACTTTTTATTTACTGAAGTCAGAAGTAAAACCGATTAAGATTTACAATTTAAATCCCCATTACGGTACTAAACACCGTGAAATACAAGAACGTGAACAATGTACAACATTCAGGTGTGAAGCTTTACTAGCTCAAATACAAAAGCAACAAGGTCTTTTTATAGCGCTTTATGTACTTTTTGGACATCACAAAGCTGGTCTTGACTGCTTCAAAGGACTGAAAAACAGCAAATGAAGTCATTAAGTTCCAAAAGTTATAAAAATAAGATTTTGTGTATTGTTGATGTGAAAACCTACACTTTTTATGCCCACCTGTTTTCGTGAAAGTAAATTAAATAGTGAAATGGTGTTGATGTTTTTACTCTGCCTCCTTCTAATTGTCATTGACTGATAGTAAAAAAAGGATTATTTTAGGGTTCGAACTAGCTTGGGGTTATCCTAATTTGGGTTAGATACATGTTGGGGTTATTATAGTTACGGTTAGAAACATGGGGTTATATTAGTTTGAGTTAGAAACATTTTGGGGTTATATTAGTTTGGGTTAGATACATGTTGGAATTTTCCTAATTAGGGTTAAAAACATGTTAGGATTATCAAAGTTTAGGTTAGAAATAACTTGAGGTTATCGAAGTTTGGGTTTGAAGGAGGTTGGGCTTAAATTGGACTCAACAGATATCATCTGTGCTGCCTAGGAACACAAGGCGCACCTGGAGCTGATGAACCACACCTGGGTCCTCATGCCTTCAGATCAGGTAGCGAGAACAATGAGTGCCAGCCGGAGAACCTGCAAACGGTGACAAAAACCCGTCAGAAATGGGAGTCGCCGCTGCGGGACTCAGAGGGCAAAGGTTAAAGTTACACACACATACACACGCTTCTCCCAAGACTTGGAACTAAATCTGTCGGAATTTGGACCCATTCTGTCAAAAGAGCATTTGTATGGCTTCAAGCTGATGTTGGTCAGGAGAGCCTCAATCCATATTACCAAAAACTTTAATTCCTCAGCGGTGCAGTGGAGCTTCGGTCAGGCCTCTGTGCAGGACACTGGAGCTTCTTGAAGCCGAGCTTCTCTTTATGTTTGTGGATTTTGCTTTGTGCACAGAGGTATAGTCCTGCTGGAACAGGACAGGGTCTTCCCCTTTAATCTAATTCAGTCATGGTCTTTATCTCACTCACTTATGACACTTGTTAACACTTGTTAGCTATGGTGGCGGCTGAAACACATGAATTACCAAATTAGAAAAGGCATCATTGTGAATACGGTTGTTTTATTACCATTATTACAATAACCAGTCTTATGGTAAACATTCAATATTCTGCTCATTCCTTATGCCTTCATCCAGCGTGTTTACATTCTACCAATGTACAGCCATACTGTAGATTACACTACAATCAGTTAATACCATCTCTGTGTAAAATACAGACTGTGTACACCGTGCAACACCAACGCCACTAAATCCTCCTAACAATTTTTTATATTACATAAAAATACATAAAAATATACATACATAAAAGAAATGAGTAATTATGATTATTTACACTAAAATGTCTCTATTTACCCTGTGTTGAGTACCTAGAATGGTATTTTATTATTGATATATTATTCTGAATAATAATTACTGATTATTAATCTTTTTTTTTTTTTTTTTTTGCATTAGTAGCATAATATTTTAACCACTGCTGCAATTTACAGCTCCCTCTTATTTACCGTCATGTTTGTGTTGTTACTCTACTACTCATAACGACTATATTACTCTTACTAACTCAATGCTTTATAGAACCCCATAAACATTATTAATCATGTGTTATAAGACACCACCTGTCAATCTTTAATCAGCTGTACTTATGTAACCTTGTTTATAATTGTTGTAAGAACATGTAAAGTACATCTCTACACACTCAAAAACACATTAACCAGGTTTTCCTAATATTTATAACTGATGAATTATAACTAAATTATAACACGGAACACACGCACACAATGGAATAATAAAAATACATAAAAAAAAGTTATGAAAAATGCTCATTTCAGTGGAAGCATGTAAGTGGCTCTTAAAAGAGCCTTTGAGGATAACTGGATGGAGCGGGTTTGTTTAAGCACGCTCTCCGCGAATACGGCGGGCCAGCTGGATGTCCTTAGGCATGATGGTCACCCTCTTGGCATGGATGGCACACAGGTTGGTGTCCTCGAACAGGCCGACCAGGTAAGCCTCACTGGCCTCCTGCAGAGCCATGACGGCAGAACTCTGGAAGCGCAGATCGGTCTTAAAGTCCTGAGCGATCTCTCTAACAAGGCGCTGGAAGGGCAGCTTGCGGATGAGCAGCTCAGTGGACTTCTGATAACGGCGGATTTCACGCAGAGCCACGGTACCTGGCCTGTAACGGTGAGGTTTCTTCACACCGCCAGTAGCCGGGGCGCTCTTGCGGGCAGCCTTAGTGGCGAGCTGCTTCCTCGGCGCTTTACCACCGGTGGATTTACGAGCGGTCTGCTTGGTTCTTGCCATCGCGTCTGGAACTCTGCACTTCACCAACTGTAAAACAGAATATGTTAACCCGCCCAACACGCTCCTTATAAGTACCAGAGCCGCTCTGCGCTCATTGGGCGTCTTGATGATGCACTTTTCTCATTGGACGAAGGTGCTTACGTCAAATGTCGCTTACTGGTCGGCGTTCTGCCGCTGCCTCGTTGCAGAAAACATAATATTTCCTCCATGCTGTTGGCGGGATTTATAATACTTTCCTTTATTTCTTTGTGCTTTTAAAACACAGCCTACAATCGCACTTAAAGTATATACCTTTTGCAAAATATATATTATTGATTATTTCGTTCATTTTGCTTATTATTATTGTTATTTTTGTTCCATGTGTATTACACAAACACGTTTGTTGCACCACTTTTAATCGTCTATACTGTTGGTTTTGCTACTGCAAGTGATCTGTAACTTCACTTGTGTATACATGCAGTATATAGTGATATATGTAAAGATAGCTAGAGAAAAAATATATTGTAAATATTGATTTGTTAATTTTACCATGTGATAAATCATGTGTTTTACACCGTGAATCTATGAAACGATATTACATTTATTTACACATTATCTGGGGAAACTGCACTTTTTCTGTGGAAATGGGTGGCTCTTAAAAGAGCCTTTTGGTTAGAACACGAGAGCGACTTTACTTGGTCTTGGCTGCTTTCTCGGTCTTCTTGGGTAACAGAACAGCCTGGATGTTAGGCAGTACACCGCCCTGAGCGATGGTTACACCTCCAAGCAGTCTGTTCAACTCCTCGTCGTTACGCACAGCCAACTGCAGATGACGAGGGATGATACGAGACTTCTTGTTATCTCTGGCGGCGTTACCAGCCAACTCGAGGATCTCAGCGGTCAGATACTCCAGCACGGCAGCCAAGTAGACAGGAGCACCAGCTCCCACACGCTCGGCGTAATTACCCTTACGTAGCAATCTGTGAACACGGCCCACAGGGAACTGAAGGCCGGCACGGGATGAACGAGTCTTGGCCTTAGCTCTAGTTTTACCACCGGTCTTCCCTCGTCCACTCATTTTGATGATCAGATCCGTTCGTCGAACAAAACTGAAGTAAACTGGGAGACAGCTCGAAACGGTATGATATAGGCAAACTGCCTCTCTCCTATTGACTTAGAGCGAAGGCACAGCTGAGTCAATCATAAACGCGCCGTCATGTCTCAGGGAAACACATACACGCCCCTCACATATTGCCCCCCCCCCCTCCCCCCCCTCCCCCCCTCTCTTCTCCTCCGTTCTCCCGCCCGTGTAATGTATGATACAGAAAAGATTCTCTTAAGCATCAATTACATTATATTATGTCACAATAACATTTACACTAACAATTACACTATGTAAGGTGCTCATATACGTAAATTCACATACATATACACATTTATACGGACAGTTTTATGAGTATGTGTGACAAAATCATTATTACACATAAAACAAGACCAGTTATACTTAGTGTTTTTAACTCCTTGCTTATCACTCTCCACAAAATATGTTTGTATGAATAGTTGTATGTTTGCATGAATGCTTATATGTATGTATGAGTTTAGGAAACGCGACTTTTTATGGGAGGATATAGGTGGCTCTTAAAAGAGCCGTTTTAATAAAACAAAAGTAATAAAACAGGAACAAGTTTACTTCTTCTTGGGTGCAGCTTTTTTGGCCTTGGCCGCTTTGGGTTTAGCGGTCTTAGGTTTGGCTGCCTTGGCTTTCTTAGGACTCTTGGCTGCCTTCTTGGGGGTCGCCGGCTTCTTAGCCTTCTTAGGGCTCTTGGTGGCTTTCTTAGCGGCAGCAGCGGGTTTCTTGACCTTCTTGGGGGACTTCTTAGCCGCGGTTTTCTTGGCTGTTACCTTCTTGGGTTTCTTTGCGGCCTTTTTCACTTTAGGAGCGGCGGCTTTTTTGGCCGCGGGCTTCTTCGCCTCGGTCTGCTTCTTGTTGAGCTTGAAAGAGCCTGAGGCGCCGGTGCCCTTGGTCTGCACCAGGGTGCCCTTGGTCACCAGGCTTTTGACGGCGAGTTTGACGCGGGAGTTGTTCTTCTCCACGTCGTATCCACCTGCAGACAGAGCTTTCTTCAGGGCGGCCAGGGACACGCCGCTTCTCTCCTTGGAAGCGGAAACAGCTTTGACGATCAGCTCGCCGACGCTGGGACCCGCTTTCTTGGGTTTGGCCGCGGTCTTCTTTTTAGGAGCCTTGGCGGGGGCCGAGCTGGCCGGTGCTGGAGCTTCTTCTACCATCGTTGTTGGAGCTAAAACGGCGCTAAGAAAGAGCGAGTGAAGCGCTGTGCTCTGTTGTACAGAGACTCCTCCCTCTTACGAGAGGGGGCGGGGCTTTATAGCACACATGAGAACTGTGTAGACTCAGCTCGATCAGCGCAACGTCTGTGTGCTTCCGTGACACATGCGCACTTGTGTTTTCTCATGGCAAATAGTGATTAAAATACAAGTCCTGATATAAAATGCGAGGTAATAAAGTGCACGTCGGCCGAACATAAGTTCTCTCGTTCATGTAAAAGCCCGCAAAGGGAACCTAACGATGCTCTGTTTCCTTGTGTTCTGCTAAAACAGCACACCGCTCCTGATGCGTAAAGCGACGCAGCGCACATTTCACATCTTATTACACGTAAAAATATGCTGAGGAAACCCGATCTTCTTGTAGACACAGGCTGAAAAGAGCAAACCAGACCTTGGTGTTTTCCACATGCATTTATAAGCGGATGTGAGCTTCCTTTTCTACTAGAAAAATAGACTGTTTAGTGCGAAGTAAAACACAGCTACCAAGCAGGACTAGGTCGAGTCCAGGGTGCTTAACTGTAGCAGAAAGAACAAATGGAAAAAAAAATAATAATAAACATAATAATTTAGAATAATGATGATAATAATAATAATAAGAACATTTAATGTTAGTCAGAACAAGTCAAAACAACCGTATTCACAATTATGCCTGTTCTAATTAATAAATTATTTGTTATATGTTTCAGCCTCAGCAATAGCAAACAAGTGTCATAAGCAAATTAGATAAAAACCATGACTGAAATAGATCAGTTTAAGGAATGACAAGTAACGTATCTGTTTATTCTTTTATGCTTTGTTCAAATTGTGCAAAACATAAAAACGTAAATAGAGACAAACGATTTTCTTTGGAAAGCATTTGATACACTTCACTAAAAACAAACCAATAGCAAACAATCATCCTGCAGTCATAAACTCTTTCTTTGCTATCACAGAAATCAGGGGAGAAGAGAACGCAGTCCCCCCATATCAGAAATGCTGCAGTCGAGATTCCCACATTTGGGGAATTTGCAGCGGTCAGCACAACCGGAGTGCAATGGCTGAGCCTCGCCCTGGGTGAATCACCTTCTTGATCATGGTCTCGCCCCTGCCAGGTAAGTATGAGGTCCAGAAGCACCGCCGACCAGAGACACCGAATCACACACCGTTCAAACTCACGGTGACTCCATTCATCTACTCATCACACCAGCACAAACCTCACCGAACACAAACCCGCTATTCTGCAACATCAAAACCACCACGCAGACATCTGCCTGGAAAAAACAAAACAAAAAACACTTGGTTCAACCAAAACAGAAGAAAAAAATGATCATTTAAAATTGATCTACAGAAAAGAAAAAGAACCACTGTAAAAATCCACCTGATAAGCATGCTCTTTACAGGTTTGGCATAGCTCAATCATGAAACGGTCAATTTAGCCTAAGAAATAGTGCAAACGGCTAATTATGTGTCCAGTGCTGAAGCTGATCTAAAACACCGGTCTCTTTAACGTTTGTATCAACAAGCTTTTTATGTAAGGGTGATTCGTCAATTGGGGGAACTTTTACGTCCCTAAGTTATAAATTTGTGTTAAAAATACTTTATTACTAGACAAATATTTTAGGTATTAAAAAGATCATTCATTGCATCACTAAAAAATTACATACCAAAATAATTATGATTTTCATTTTTTATGATGATTTAAACATCAATATTTTGCTACTTTGGCCTTGTCCCCAACCCAGACTTTAAAACTTCTTTGCTCTGATAAAATGCTAAAAAGTGATCAATTCATTATAAAAATCACAATATGAGTTTTATAATAACTTAAAAAGAAACAATATGTATTTTTTTTAGCAATATATTACTGTCCCCAGCATTATCGTCATTACTACAACAGTGTATGGTTTCTGTAGGGAATCATTTGAAGGTAACACTTGTTTATGTTGTAACCATGGAAACAAAGACATGCAAGGAAGCACATGCCAGCCATGAGAGAAGATTGACATTTTAATAAGATAATGTCTGGAAATGTGAGTAACTTAATCATGTATTCCTCCTGATCATAGAGTATATTTATCCAGCGTCATTACCATTTACATCAATATGGCAGTACGTTACAAAAAAAAAAAGAAATGTACACATTATTTATATGTATTTTAAGTGCATCTTGTACTAGCTGTTGACTAGCTTTAGCAAATCCATGGCCTATCTAGTTTTTTTCTTTAAAAAAGTAAAAATTGTCATTACCAACACATAATGACATTTTGCTATGCCACTTCGCAAATAAATATGAAATATTAAAATTCAATATAAGCTCAATTGTAGCCATCATTAAGTCTTTGCTCCAGCATTATTTTGACATGATTAAAACTGAATTATTCCTAATTTTATTTTTCAAAAGTTAAGATGGTCAAAAGAGCCCACACTGAAAAAAAAAATCCATTGAATTTACTTAATTTTAATGTGTACATCGGTCCCACATGATCAAATTGTGGCCAACTGATATAATTTTTTCTTGTCAAGGTAAAATATTTCATTCACATTCAAACTAGTAAATTGAATCATGTTGATACAAAACAGAAATTCTCATTACTGTTAAATAAATGTATTGTGTTATGTTAAATCAATTTAATCATGTAATGTTAATCAATTTATTCATGTAATGTTAAATCAATTTAATCATGTAATGTTAATCAATTTCATCAGGTAATGTTAAATCAATTTAATAATGTAATGTTAATCAATTTATTCAGGTAATGTTAAATCAATTTAATCATGTAATGTTAATCAATTTCATCAGGTAATGTTAAATCAATTTAATAATGTAATGTTAATCAATTTCATCAAATAACATTAAATCAATTTCATCATGTTAAGGGTACATGATTTTAACTGTAACGGCAGCTATATTTTTATTGTGGAATTTGAGTTAATTTTAATTAAGCAAGTTAACTGTTCAGATCTTACAGTGGTACTAAGGACCTATTGAAATTGCTTCATTTAAATAAATCACAAACATCCATATGTTAGTTGTATGCAAATACAAAACCATGAATGGAAACATATGACAAAGAAAAGGCAGAGTCAGAATTCTGTACTAAAATTGCTTTAGTGAGTTTTTTTTTTTTTTTTTAAGCTTCACAGAGAACAAAATTTTGCCAACAGACTCATTTTAGTTCCTATAAACTGATTTAACTTTTAAATATATACTATACTATAAAAATACTATTTAATACTGTAAACCCTGTTTAGGCAACAGATTATTCAAACACATGCAAACCACCATAGTGGTTTAAAAAAAAAAGTGCAATGTATTCACAATACACAAGACTTGCACTGACTATTTTCACACTAAATAAATGCAATACATGGTACTCATACATAATCCAAGTGCATTTTTTATGCATTTTTAATTAGAGCTAGAGTGTACATCCAACCTCAAAGTGCTGAAAACATTTTAACAGTATAAACTATATATGTACTTCTATACACTGATCAGACATACCATTAAACCCACCCACCTTGTTTCTACACTCACTGTCCATTTTATCAGCTCCACTTAACATATAGAAGCACTTTGTAGTTCTACAATTACTGACTGTAGTCCATCTGTTTCACTACATGCCTTTTTAGCCTCCTTTCACCCTATTCTGCAAGTCAGGACCCCCACAGAGCAGGTATTATTTAGGTGGTGGATCATTCTCAGCACTGCAGTGACACTGACATGGTGGTGGTGTGTTATTGTGTGTTGTGTTGGTATGAGTGTATCAGATACAGCAGTGCTGCTGGAGTTTTTAAACACAGTGTCCACTTACTGTCCACTCTTATTAGACACTCCTACCTAGTCGGTCCACCATGTAGATGTAAAGTCAGAGACAATCGCTCATCTATTGCTGCTGTTTGAGTCGCTCATCTTCTAGACCTTCATCAGTGGTCACAGGATGCTGCCCACAGGGCACTGTTGTCTGGATGTTTTTGGTTGGTGGACAATTATCAGTCCAGCAGTGACAGTGAATTGTTTAAAAACCCCATTAGTGCTGCTGTGTCTGATTCACTCATACCAGCACAACCACCACCATGTCAGTCACTGAAGTGCTGAGAATGATCCACCACCCAAATAATACCTGCTCTGTGGGGGTCCTGACCATTGAAGAACAGTGTGAAAGGGGGCTAACAAAGCATGAAGAGAACAGATGGACTACAGTCAGTAATTGTAAAACTACAAAGTGCTTCTATATGGTAAGTGGAGCTGATAAAATGGACAATGAGTCTAGAAACAAGAAGGTGCATGCAAGTCTGCATATACAACCCCAAATCAGATAAAGTTGTGGAGAATGCTAATAAAAAAAAAACAGTTTTCTCAGCTTTGTATGGTAGTTAGATAGTTTATGACAATTTAGGCACATGAAAAAAAGCAGGTCAAGTAGATAGTGCACTTGAACAGTCACTTGATGACATATCTGTATCAGAACCAGCTGACAGGGAAGAAGAGTCACTTACAGAGGAAAGACTGAAAGCTTGGGGATTTAAGACTGGACCACTAACTACAGAACTTTCATAATCTTACTGCATAGTCCTCTACTTCTGAAATTGAGATAAGGTAAAAAAAAAAAACTCATTTCCAAACATGGAATCCAGGTACTAAAGTCTAAACCTTTCAGCAAGTCCACACCATAAGATCAATAGATGCAGGGAGTCCTTGGGAGAGAGTTAACCTCTGAGCACTGGCATCAGGCAAGATAACCTTAGGGATTAAAGAAGTCACCATCTTCAAAGCTGTTTACTCTGCACAAAAACAAAAAAAAATAAATTCAGGACAACAAAAATAATATTTAAATCCCTTAAAAAACATTAATACAAAATGTTAACTACATTTCAGGCTGATATTTGGCCAAATCACCTTTTCCCAAATTAAACCACAAGTGAAAAGGTCAGTACTGCATATCTGGTGAATAGCATAGATCAGTGTCAATTTTTTAAAATTAAATTAATAAATTATAATAACTTATAAATTAGACATAACGACAAGTCCTAATACATACCTATAATGTTAATGACCTGCAGACTCCATGAAATAGAATAATGAAAGAGTAGGTTAGCATAAGTATTTTAATGTATAACTAATTATCTGAGATAAACAGCACATTTACTTTCTTAGCTCACCTTTTATATCAATGTGCCTTTTCAAAGTCAACATGCAAGCTGATCCAATCTTGTAGTGGATAAGTATCAAGGAGTTCACCAGCCCTATAAGAGAGACCTATTTGAAACAGTTTCTGTGCACCCCTTGCAACGCCACATTCCCACCACTAAACCCTGTAACAAACACCAAAATAATCAGTAGGCACATAATTAAACCTCCAATGTGCCCCAAACACACACAACATATAAAAATATACACAAAATGACTGCACCTCATAATATATTATGGAAATCTGCTATAACCTCCACATCAACTGTCCCTAAAAAGTAACACTAACTAGACTAACTCAAAACAACTAAATGAGTTATTATTATTATTGATTTCAGGTGTTTGTTAAAGTCTTGTTTGGAATGGCAGTGTGCAAATATATATATATATATATATATATTGATGTAACAAGTAACTTATGATATATATATATATATATATATATATATATAAAACTTATGGGTGGATCTTAAAGCCTCACAAAACACAGCTTTATGAATTTAGAGGCAGGACAAAGACAGCACTTACCAGAACAATGCCTTTTAGTGCGTGTGCGTTGCGAAAAGAATGAGGAACCTAAGAAAAGATATTTTAATCAATAAGGTAAACTCAGTACATGCCCTTAGTTAATTAAAAGACCACAAACAAATAAAGATGCAACAGACTTATTTTCTGTAATAGCTTACAATGTTAGACATAACGGCAATATTTAAACAAAACTTAGACTCAACTTATATTATAGGCTAATTGTGTAATATTTTTGTAAGCAAAATCCTCAAAACGATGCATAAAGTACAGAGCCACAATATTACCATACAGCCGTTTATAAAATATGGGATTTTTTTCCCGTTATAATGCTGATTGACGGTTTAGCTACGAGTAGGCCTACACTGAAGCACTGTTCTCATCTAAGAAACGTTCATATTTAACCAGCGAATGTTAATGTTGGTTATACTAGTGGGAATGTTGCCTACTCGAACACGAACATAAATTAATTTGACTTACTTTTTCGATTAGTGTTGATGACAACGTGTCGCCACCGAATCCTTCACAGTTCTGGCGGTAAACGACTTGTTATTTGACGAAAGTTAAAATCCAGTTAATTTGTGCAATACCGCCACTTTCTGCTCCGGAGTGCTTCCACAGAAATCACGGGAAAGCGAACGTGGTCCCTCATTATCGAGTGGAGTCACTGTGAGTGTGAACGGTGTGTGATTCGGTGTCTCTGTTCGGCGGTGCTTCTGGACCTCATACTTACCTGGCAGGTTGATTGATGTAACAAGTAAGTTAATTCTGTTGATTTAACTTATGATTTTAAAACATTAAGTTATTACACAAGTTGATTAAACTCTTTTTTTGTTATACCAACTGCTTTTCCCAATATTTCTACTTATCTTGAGCTCAATTTAAAAAAATAGTTTAAAATAGTTTATGTTAAATACATTTTAAATATCAATTAGAAATGTTTATTTATAGAAAAACAGACAATCATAAAATTCTTCTCTTTTTTATTTCACTTCAGAAATATTTACTTAAAATACATGTCAAGGAAACATTAAAAACTGTACAGACTGTATGAAAGCACAAACAGCTCTTTACAGTAATCATGAACCTGTACTGTTTCACACGGCAAGCTGATTTCTTAACATTTGGCTGGCAGCTCTCTAAAACAAAACAAAGAAACAAGAAACAAAAATATTAATATCAACATTAATAGCGTTCATTTAAGAATTACAATAAAACAAGCCAGCACACACTGTTAGACATTTCTGTAATTTCTAGTTATTAACCACATACCACACAGTAAAATACTGCAAATAGTTTTTACAGTACATAACAGTATTTTCCACTGCATCATGACAATTTTGCCTGATGCCAAATACTGAATACAGAGATTTACTGTATTTTTGACATTGAGGTAAATTACTGTAATTACCTTTGGTGCCAAACGATTTTATTGACAAGATTCCACCTAATTTTCAGCTGTGAGAGTTTTAAACTGACATTGTTTGCCTAACGGTTCAGCTTCGGAACCACCACATTATCTCAGGTTTTACGGGAAGGAGTTTAGGAGAGGCGCGCACACAGAAACAGTTCGGCTATGATGGATGGAGCCGCAGTGGAGCAGGAGCAGAAGAGGATTTTTTACACCAAAACTGGGAACCAGCAAAAAATAAAGGTAAAGAGTCTACGACAGTTAGGACAATAAATTAACACTAGTCACGGTTATCGGGACTGTTGTGCACTATAGGAGCGTTAGCATTACTTGTCGGCAACTTTTTTCCAAAGTAAAACAAGTAAATGTTCCATTGTACAAATGACTGTGAGTTTCATGTTTAAAAGCTAAGTTAGTCAGGTTAGGTGAAATATACGACACGACAGCGCTAGCATAGTAGCTAATCTCCTGCGACGCTGTAAACTGTGACATCGTTTAACAGTCGCCACAGGATCCTTACAAAATATTGTATTTTTCAGAAAGATTAGATTTATTTTGAGGATACTGTATTAAATTGAATAGAACTGCTAAAGATGATCTTTCTGTGATTACAGGTGAACAATGATTGGATTGTTAAGGGAAAAGAACAAAGCAGGTTGCAGGTTGAGAAGTGGTTTACCTCACTACGTTTGCTACCCAGGATCTACCTAGGAACACGGTTCATTTCAAGTCGGGTATGTGAGTCGACAGTGTTGAGTGGAGTTTTATACCAAAACTACTGTGTTTCTGTAACCCTGCATTTCTGAAGCTCTTGTGTTATTTCTAATGTAACTTTATCTAGATTCATTGTTCATTGTTGTACTATGCATTCAATACTGATATATTTAACAGTAAAAGTGTTTTTCTGTAATATGAATTAACATGAATTTTGTACATGTTAAGTTACTGCACATTGTGTTATTTTAAATGTGTTGTTTTAAATGTATTTTGAAAGTTGCATGGAGTAAAGTAAGAATGTTTTTAAGGAAATTCTGTACTTGTACACGTTTTTGCTTGAAAGTGCTTTAAGCATTTGCAGTGATTTAAATAAATAATTTGATATGTTGCAATAATTGTCTGTGTGGATTAAATAGCAGTATTGCGTGAGCGGAAGCTAAGCAGGGTCGGGCCTGGTTAGTACTTGGATGGGAGACCGCCTGGGAATACCAGGTGCTGGAAGCTTTTCCTCACACATCTTTACTTCAACCTCCTGCCAAAGGAGCCGAACATTTTCTTTTTTTTCTTCATCACCAAAGCAATACGTGAAGAAAAAGGCCAGCTGATACTTTCATTCTGAGTAGAGTAAAACACTTATCCATCCTGGCCATAAAAAAGGAAATTATTTAAATGAAGAAAAAAAAAAAATTGTTCCTTCCACAATCCAAAGACATACAAGTGAAGTGAATTGTAGACACTAAATTGTCCAGGACTGTGTTCGATATAACCTTGTGAACTGATGAACCTTGTGTAATATGTAACAACCGTTCCTGTCATGAATGTAAACAAAGTGTAAAACATGACGTTAAAATCCTAATAAACAAACAAACAAACAGTATATTTTGATTGCATGTATTCTGATATTTCATTGTATTTTAGTATTTCACGTAGCTTAAATATTGTAATATAATAATAATGACCGGGCGAGGGCAGCCAGTGGGGGGGTGGGGGCTGCAGTGCTGTGGGGGGTTGAATCGTGGATTCTCTTGATAATGTCATCAGCAATGGCTCCTAGCTCTTTTAGTACCATCTCCACGAGCCTGTGATGGTCACCACTTCTGAAGTACCACTCACGGTACTGGCACAAGGGCACCTACAGTACAATAAACCAAAAATAAAAAACATTACTAAATTACTAAATAAAATAAAAAACATACTTTTGTAGTGTTGGAATTTACTGCCACATAAACATAGATTTGTGTTTTTTATGAACTTGTTATTCATGGCAGCAGGTCTCAAAATAGTTAAAACTTGATATAAATAATATGATAACATTGGGTCTTTTTGTCTTCAGATAATCTTCTTTAGTAAAGGCTATATCTGCCCAATAACTACCAGACTTAAATTTATAAAAAGAATCACTGCTCTAGGTTTTATAACAGTTTAAAAAATAAGATATAGTATAGTTAAAAAATACAGTATTTAAAATGCAAATAAAAACAAAAACACTGGTTTGAAACAGTGGGGTCAATATAACTTATATTTTTATTTACTTATGTTTCAATCACTTTTGTACACATTTCTGTCTGATGAAATCTGCTTCGTGATAATTTGTGTAATCTACCCACCTTTGCTAACAATTTACACCCATGTCATTGTTAAATATTTACACCCATGTCAGTGAGAGCTACAGGACACAAAATGTGTTGATTATACTCACAAAGTTAACTGCTGGCTGTGATAGCATGGACAGTACGAGGAGCACATTGCAAGTACTGTTCACATCCGGAAGAAAAGACAAAATCTCTTCTTCTGTCACTAAGCCTTTTGCATTAGGAGGGGGCATTGCGGCTGGGCAATTGGGCATCGATAAGTTAAAATCCGTAGGATCCGTAGCACTATAAACTAGCCGTGTTGTAATACATATGTATGCCACTTTAAGGCACACTACAGTCCTATCTGTATTTGCTTGGTTTAATAACAGTTAATCATGTAAACACAAATAAGTGAGTTTTACAGATGACTAAAAAAGAATGAACCCACCTGAGAAAAGTTGACAGCTGCATGCAAGGCTGAACAGGTGAACATCATCATGGTGATGAACTTGCTTAATTCCAATTTTGTCTTAAATGACTGTGGAAAACCTGAATAAAAATAAATCAAATTTATAGTATTTCAAACAGTAGAACAAAAGCCCAACCTCCACATTGTTCTATCCTCTTGCAGTCATGAAGCATGGGAGGGTGAAAGCTAATGCTGTGTTTACGAAGACAAATTCAGCATCTGTACAAAATTCAGGGCTCTGTGCAGGACACTGGAGTTCCTTCACACCAAACTTGTCTAACCAAAAAGACAATGTTTCATCAAAAAAAACCTTGCCTTTTACACAGCATCTACACATGCATCTCTTTTCTACATTGTGAATAGTTTGCTCAGTTTTCCATTCTTACATGCATATATAAGTGGCTTGTCTAACTATTCACTAAATAAATGACAAATTAATATGCTTCTGTGCAAAACATTGACCAAAGCCAAAGTCACTTTTAATGGTCTTAACAGCAAACCACCTCTCAGAAAATGAGCAAAAACTCTTCAGAATCACTTCTGCATCTTTTACGCCACCATTTGCTTCTCACTCCTCCTTGCTGCAGTGAACTGTTTGGGGAATGGGGGCTGGAGAAGGAAAATTTACTTAAAACGTCTTCCTGTGCAGAAAGGTAAATTCATAAAAAGATTTGAATGTTTGATGTAGAACTCAGATTAACACGTCTGGGTGTTCAGACCATCATTCCATATTAATGCCTGGCTTGTTTTTCTTTCTAAATATCAGTGCAGTTTTAGGGTTGGCCCATATTTTGTCCAGGAGTGTGGACCAATCAAATTACACCCTAATCCAGTCGTAGCCAATTGGAATTTATCTCTCTCTAGATGCGTCCGTTTTTTTCAGCCCTTGTCCCGCCCCTCTACAAACCCACAGCCAATCGTGAGTCTGCGTAAAGGTGCACGTCTGCACGAGCAGGTGATAGCAGAGCAGATGATTGAAATGAAGAGCTGAAGATGTCAGTGTGTTAGGATGTGTAAGTACCAATTTAAACACGTTTATAAATGTACTTGGTTTTAGACTTTTAACAAACACACCTACAAAAACATTAATGTCGTTTCTGATGAATGCAATGCTTTACCACTTCTGCGTATTTACTGTAATACGTCTGTAAATGCTTGGTGTAGAGGACTACCTGATCTATTTAGTATTAATCAGCTCATCAATGGCCACTGTATTTTTACTAGGAATGCAGACGTTGGTGTGGTGTGGTTGGACTGGTAGCTAAACTGAAAATCTTCAAGGTTTAAGTGACTTGTAAAGTGGAGTTCAAAATTATGTCCAGACATCATCTCCATCTAGTTGTGCTAGAAATAAGTTACATCTTGTACCTTACTGCAACTTTGTCATGTGAGTTCAGCACAACAGTGCAGTTCATAAGTGTTTTGTAATTGTGATGTACTAAGTGTAGCGCCCCAATCCCCCTAAGGTGAAAGCTTAGACCTATGTCAAGGAAATAAGGATGGGACCCTGGGTCCTGTGAACAATGTAAAGTTCTTACTTAATCTAAATGTTTTCTAGATGATTTTCCTAGACAACCAACAGTACACAATAAGTGAAATAAACCAACAAATACACTTAAATAACACACTATTTACACGCTTTATTGTATACTTTTTAACTTAAATCAAAGTATTTATAAATTATAATTATTTATCCTCTCAGGAATAGTTTTAGCTACAAAATTGAAGTTCTAAATCATTTCAATAACCTTTTTAGGGTTTATTCAATAACACAAATGCAATCTTATAAAATAGTTATAAAACAAAGCACATATGAAACAAACTTATGTAACCCTGTTACTTTAATATAATAAACCCAAACTATTTTTTATTTACACATATTAATGTCCCTCACATCCTACAAACCTTGTTTCATAGATACCGCTTTTAGTTTTATTATATTTTAATTTATAGTTAAGATCAATAAATCCATAATACTTTTATATTGTAACTAAATAAATGTATTTAACTCTTATATGATTTAATGTAATAAACCCAAAATATTTTAATATACACATATTAATGTCCCTCACAACCTACAAACTTTGTTTTATAGATACTGCTTTAAGTTTTATTAAATGAATTCATTACGTGTGTATTAGAGATAAATCTATTAAACTCTTTCATGATTTAATATAATAAACCCAAACTATTTTTATAAACACATATTAATGTATCTCACATCCTTCAAACCTTGTTTTATAGTTACTGCTTTTATTTTTTATTTTTTTAAATTTATAGTTAAGATAAATGAATTCATAACGTGTGTATCAGAGATAAATCTATTAAACTCTTACATGATTTAATATAATAAACCCAAACTGTTTTAATATACATATTTATGTCTCTTACAAACTACAAACCTTGTTTTTTTAAAAATACTTTTATTTTTGTTTTATTTTAATTTATACTGAAGATCAATTAATCATTAATAAGTGCGTATAAGAGATAAATCTATTAAACTTTTACATGATTTAATGTAATAAACACAAACTATTTTTAATATACACATATTAATGTCCCTCACAACCTACAAACCTTGTTTTAAAGATACTGCTTTTATTTTTATTTTATTCTTATTTACAATTATGATAAATGAATCCATAATTATTTTATATTGGAGATAAATAAATCTATTAAACTCTGATTTGATTTAATATAATAAACCCAAACTATTTCTTAAAAACAAATATTAATGTCTCTCACCTCCTCCAAAATTAATTTAAAAAATGAATTTGATTTTTAATAGATATAATGATTTTTAATATTATTGTGCAAAGAAGTCAATGTTTTGTATAATCTGATAAATAAATGTGTTAAAAAACAATTTTTAATACAAATACATCAATGTCTCTTAACTCCTTAAAAAATAATTTTTTTGATAACTTTTTTTATTATTTTACAATAAATATCAATAAATCTGTTGTCATTTATTATTGGATATAAATAAATATATTAAAGTCAGATATGATGTTTTCATTTTGGTCAAAACACACATTATTTTCTCACCTACTACAAAGCATTTTTTTTTTAAAGCATTTCATATTTTTATTTATAGTTAATATTAATAAATATGATAATTGGGTTAATTGTACAGTGCTCTTAAATAAGTCTATTAAAACCTTGTGTGATTTCTTTTATTGATGTAAAACCATACACACAATAATGTTTCTCATGTACTAACATTTTTTTTTTTTTTTTATAAAGTTTGTATTGATTGTATAATAATTTTATTGTGAGAATAAATACATTAATAAAAATCATGTACAATTTGATAAATTGTTGTCAAACTGTTTTTGTAGACACACATCAACATATCCTCACCTACAGCTATACAACTATATTTTTTAATTACTTTTGTATTATTTTATATTAATTTTGTGATAACTATATTGGAGATGAATAAATCTATTAAAGTTTAATACAGTTGTATTGATTCATGCAAAACTATTTTTATACACACATTAATGTCCCTCACCTACTAAAAATATATTGTTTTTTGCAATTATTTTAGTATACTTTATATACATCTTCTATGAAGATCAATACATCTGTGATAATTTTGTATTGTCAATAAATAAAACTCGAGTGTTGTGTCATTTCATTTATTAATATTATTTTTTATGTACACGTCAATTCCCCTCACCTACTACAAACCTTTTTTTTTTTAGAAATAATTGTAATATATTTTTAATAATATTGAATGATTTTTATTGTGCTAATATATAAATGTATTACAGAATTTTGTTATTTGATGAACTGGGGTGTGTTTCCCGAACAACCACGGAGGTTAGCATTGAACTACCATACCATGCATCATTAAACTAACAAACATCCGAATTATGACTGTTGGTACATGATGGTACAACAGTAGTTAGAACCACGTTGGTTTAAACTAGGGATGCATCAATACCATTTTTTCCCAACCGAGTACGAGTACAAGTACATGTATTTTTGTACTCGATACCTATTTAGAATGATGCAATCTAGAGCATTATGGAATAGTGTAGTTTTCAGAGTAAAATAGTGCAGTGGAACAGTTGCTTGGGTTGCCATCACTTGTAAAAAAAACAAACAAACAAAAAAACACCGCACAGACATCATTAAGAAAGCTTCTGACAAGCTAACGTTAACGTTCATTAATAAACGCACGTAATTAACGTTGTGCACACCATACATGCGATGCGATTCTGCTGATTGAAATATTTACTATTTAATATTTAAGATAATACAGTCCGATCAGATCTGAGCCGATTCTATCAGCACATACAGTACGTTCGTGGTTCACCTCGGTAAATCGTAAACGACTCTGAGTCGGCTCCCGCTCTGTGGTAATAACCAGTATAATTAAGCCTGAGCTTTATAAGGTAAGCGAGTCACACAAAATGTTCTGTAGTATTTGGTGTTTATTTACAACCGCATCATTTATTATAACAGTAAACACGGAGAGATGACTGAGAAAAGAAACTTACGCTGCGCTTAAAACGAGTCGACTCATGAATCACTTGTATCGACACTGTGAACAGTATTGAACACAAACACGTCCTATAACAGCGGTCGCTGCTTTTGTAACCGGTTATCTTCACTGTGAGCTCTATTTTTAAGTTTTTTTTGTTTTTTTTTGTCAAACGGAACTGAATAACATTAAACGTGCGTGTGAGCGTGGTCAGTGAGAATAATTCAATCTGTCTCCCGTGGGTGAAAAATGAATTGCTTTAGTTTTAGAAGTGAAAAAATCTCGTAATGTCAAATAATCAATACTAATATATTAAAATTATTAAAGTAAAATAAAATAAATCATTAAAGTAAAATAATCTTCTTCTTAAAGGGGGAAAAAAAACCCAAAAGAACTAGGTATTTTAGTACATTTAAATTCCTATCTGTGGCTCAAGATGATAAACTGCTGATGGCAGTGTAACGGGTTTGCCGGAGTAGTGGCATAGTGGCAATGAAATCTCTAATTGATGAACAATTGATTTATTAATCCTCTGTACCAAGAAAACAATGTTTAAAAATATTATCTTAGTTCTAAATCTTAGTTCCCTTGGATTATACCAACAACAAACAATTAATATGTTTTTGCTAGTGCACATAGTATTTTAAATAGATTGATAGATAGATAGACAGACAGACAGACAGAGAGAGAGATAGATAGACAGATAGATAGATAGATAGATAGATAGATAGATAGATAGATAGACAGACAGACAGACAGACAGACGGATGTAAGATGTAAAGTATGAATGACAAAGTGTACCGTGCAAAGAGGTGTGTATTTGCCTGCATGTGCATACATGTGCACACCCACATACAGTGTATCACAAAAGTGAGTACACCCCTCACATTTCTGCAGATATTTAAGTATATCTTTTCATGGGACAACACTGACAAAATGACACTTTGACACAATGAAAAGTAGTCTGTGTGCAGCTTATATAAAAGTGTAAATTTATTCTTCCCTCAAAATAACTCAATATACAGCCATTAATGTCTAAACCACCGGCAACAAAAGTGAGTACACCCCTTAGTGAAAGTTCCTGAAGTGTCAATATTTTGTGTGGCCACCATTATTTCCCAGAACTGCCTTAACTCTCCTGGGCATGGAGTTTACCAGAGCTTCACAGGTTGCCACTGGAATGCTTTTCCACTCCTCCATGACGACATCACGGAGCTGGCGGATATTCGAGACTTTGCGCTCCTCCACCTTCCGCTTGAGGATGCCCCAAAGATGTTCTATTGGGTTTAGGTCTGGAGACATGCTTGGCCAGTCCATCACCTTTACCCTCAGCCTCTTCAATAAAGCAGTGGTCGTCTTAGAGGTGTGTTTGGGGTCATTATCATGCTGGAACACTGCCCTGCGACCCAGTTTCCGGAGGGAGGGGATCATGCTCTGCTTCAGTATTTCACAGTACATATTGGAGTTCATGTGTCCCTCAATGAAATGTAACTCCCCAACACCTGCTGCACTCATGCAGCCCCAGACCATGGCATTCCCACCACCATGCTTGACTGTAGGCATGACACACTTATCTTTGTACTCCTCACCTGATTGCCGCCACACATGCATGAGACCATCTGAACCAAACAAATTAATCTTGGTCTCATCAGACCATAGGACATGGTTCCAGTAATCCATGTCCTTTGTTGACATGTCTTCAGCAAACTGTTTGCGGGCTTTCTTGTGTAGAGACTTCAGAAGAGGCTTCCTTCTGGGGTGACAGCCATGCAGACCAATTTGATGTAGTGTGCGGCGTATGGTCTGAGCACTGACAGGCTGACCCCCCACCTTTTCAATCTCTGCAGCAATGCTGACAGCACTCCTGCGCCTATCTTTCAAAGACAGCAGTTGGATGTGACGCTGAGCACGTGCACTCAGCTTCTTTGGACGACCAACGCGAGGTCTGTTCTGAGTGGACCCTGCTCTTTTAAAACGCTGGATGATCTTGGCCACTGTGCTGCAGCTCAGTTTCAGGGTGTTGGCAATCTTCTTGTAGCCTTGGCCATCTTCATGTAGCGCAACAATTCGTCTTTTAAGATCCTCAGAGAGTTCTTTGCCATGAGGTGCCATGTTGGAACTTTCAGTGACCAATATGAGAGAGTGTGAGAGCTGTACTACTAAATTGAACACACCTGCTCCCTATGCACACCTGAGACCTAGTAACACTAACAAATCACATGACATTTTGGAGGGAAAATGACAAGCAGTGCTCAATTTGGACATTTAGGGGTGTAGTCTCTTAGGGGTGTACTCACTTTTGTTGCCGGTGGTTTAGACATTAATGGCTGTATATTGAGTTATTTTGAGGGAAGAATAAATTTACACTGTTATATAAGCTGCACACAGACTACTTTTCATTGTGTCAAAGTGTCATTTTGTCAGTGTTGTCCCATGAAAAGATATACTTAAATATCTGCATAAATGTGAGCGGTGTACTCACTTTTGTGATACACTGTACATACATAGATATATACATGTGCCACCATTCTGTTACATTTAGAATTATGTTTCTTCTCTGTTTTACAAAAGTTGTGTGCAGTGGGTGATTATGATTGTCCATAATAAAAAAAAAGCTCTTTGGTTATAGTAATGAGCCTCTGAGGTGAGGTGAGGTGAACACAAAAGTGATGAACTTTTAAGGATAATTTTTCAGCTGCAGGCTGTAATTTTACATATAGGTTTCTTAAAACAATCTACCCAATATTTTTTTAGTTTAACATATGTCAAACAGCAAGTATGGCCCAAACAAGATTATTTAAATACAGCTTATTTTTACCCAGGTATTTAGACTCAAAGTAAGATCAGCCAAATGGTAATGGACACATTTCCACATAAACTATACATTTAAAGGGTAATGTTGTGTTGACCTTTTTCATACATGTAATAATTAAGCGATTGCAGGCCAAGAAAGACATCACCAATTAATAGATACTATGTTAGGCCTAGCCCCAACCCACCCTCTCACACACCATTTAGAAGTACTTAAGTATATTCATACACATGCATATGTATGCTAATGTACATATAGTTATGGCTATATTGGCCCAATCCAATTTGCAATACTTGTCACTTATCACCTTATATTTATGATTTAATCTGTACCATATAGTGTAAACTTGGAACTGCACCTACCTGCACTTTCTAATTTCATTCCATTAGTTATTTTGTTTATTTACACTCTATCTATCTATCTATCTATCTATCTATCTATCTATCTATCTATCTATCTATCTATCTATCTATCTATTCATCTAAACCACAGCTTTTCCCTTCACTATTCATTTTGTAATTTTCCATATAATCATTCTCACTTATTTTACAACCGTTTCATTTATATATTCATTCATTCATCCATTAAATCATTCATCCACTAACTATTTATTTCATTCTTTCACTCATTCCTTTGTGAATACAAAATATATATAATTATTCAACAACTGCAACTATATTTACATAAATACATTAAGAAGTCTATTAAGAACTACATTAATAAAGATTTTACATTTTAAATGTTCGTACACCAAGATTACCGTCCAAAACTACCATCCTTAAACGGCGTCCAACGTCAGCGATGACGTAGCCACCAGGAGCTACGCTTCTAACCACACATCTACAGGTGTAGTTGGAACTACAGAACTTTACCACAGTAGTTACGAACGTTCGTTGGAACTATGTTTTTGAGAAACACCTGTGTCGTCTTACGATGTTTTGAACTATACAACTTACCAACGTAGTTACCACAGTAGTTCGAACTATGGTTTCGGGAAACACTTGCATCGCAACTCCATCGTTCCAACTATGTAAGTTGCTACCGTAGTTAGCAACTACGCTTTTGGGAAACGCACCCCTGATTTCTATACAAACACAACAATGTTCTTCACCTCCTACAAACATTGTTTCTTTAAAAACTTTTTTTATATTTATTTTATTTTACTTCATAAACAATAAATACATCTGTAATAATTTGAGATTAATTAACTACTAAAGTCTTGTATGCTTAGTGTATATTTTATACATACTCAAATAAGAGCCCCTTATGTATTACAGTCCTTGTTTAATGAAAAAGTTATTTTTTATTGTATAAATAAATAAATAAATCTAATAAACTTTTATAATTTATAATGTCAAACTGTTTTTCCATACAGACATCATTTACATTCAAACATTGAGGAAAAATGAACACATCAATGTCTCTTACCTACTATAAACCTCACTTTGTAAAATAACTATTGTATCAATAGTGTTGATCTATACATTATAAATTGAATATGAATAAATACATTAAAGTCTCAAATGATGTACTGATGCCAAACCATTTGTATATACACATACTACTGACATTGTTTTTTTTTTTTTTTAATAAAAATGTTAAATTTATTTTGTAATCATTTCTAGTCAAGATCACTAAATGTATGATAATTGAATGTAACTGTATCACTGAGATAATTACATTTATTGAAGTGTTGTATATATGTACATACACACACATTGATGTCCCTCACCTCCTAAAACGTTTTTTACAAATTATTTTACTATCTTTTTAATAATTTAAAAAATGTGTGATAATTCTAACAATAAATCTAATAAAGCCTCATGTGATTTGATGTATTAATGTCAGGCTATTTTTATATACACAGATCAATGTTCCTCACCTACTACAATCCTTGTATTTTTTTTGCATTTATTTTATATAAAGTTTTAATAAAGATAATCAATCATTGATAACTGTACAGTGCTGGTAAATAGATCTATTAAAACCTTGTGTGATTACATTTATTGATGTAAAACATTTTATATACACACACATTAATGTTTCTCATTTATTACAAATTCTTTAAAGAAATATTTTTTATTAATTACTTTATTACATATAAATGAAATAAATAATATCTTGTTTAATTTGATTTCTTTAAGTCAAACTTATTTTATTTATACACATCAATGTCATTCACCTCCTACAAACCTTGTGTCGGGAGAATTTTTTTTTTTTTATTATTAATTTGTAGTCAAAAATAAAGAATTTACATCTATTAAAACCTTGTGTGATCATATTTATTGATGCAAAAACAATTTATATACACACATTAATGTCCCTTACTTTTTTATTATTTAAAAACTTTTGTATAATAATTTATTTAATAATTTTTATAATAATTTTTTGTAAATAATTATTGTGCAAATAAATAAATCTATTAGAAAATAAAAATAAAAATAAAAGAAGCATTTATAAAACAACTTGTAGGATGTGAGGGACATTAATATGTGTATAATTAAAACAGTTTGGGTTTATTACATGAAATCATGTAAGAGTTTAATAGATTTATCTCTGATGCACACGTTATGGATTCATTTATCTTAACTATAAATTAAAATAAAATAAAACTTAAAGCAGTATCTATAAAACAAGGTTTGTAGGATGTGAGGGACATTAATATGTGTAAATAAAAAATAGTTTTGGTTTATTATATTAAATGATGTCAGAGTGTAATAGATTTATTTATCTCCAATATAAATGTGTTATCCTAACTATAAATTAAAATAAAATAAAATTAAAATTATTATTTAAAAAACAAAGTTTGTAGGATGTGAGGGACATTAATATGTGTATATTAAAAATAGTTTGGGTTTCTAATATTAATTCATATAAGAGTTTGCTAGATTTATTTAGTTCCAATATAAAAGTATAATGGATTTGCTGATCTTAACTATAAATTCAAATAAAATGAAAATAAAAGCAGTATCTATAAAAAAAGATTTGTAGGTTGTGAGGGACACTAATATGTGTATATTAAAAACAGTTTGGGTTTATTATATTAAATCATGTAAGAGTTTAACAGATTTATTTAACTCCAATATAAAAGTGTTAAGCATTTGTTGATCCTAACTATAAATTGAAATAAAATAAAATTAAAAGTATTATTTGAAAAACAACTTTTGTAGGTTGTGAGAGACATTGATATGTGTATATTAAAAATAGTTTGGGTTTATTACATTAAATCATGTAAGAGTTTAATAGATTTATTTAGTTCCAATATAAAAGTATTACAGATTCATTGATTCTAACTATTAATTAAAATAAGATAAAAATAAAAGTATTACTTAGAAAAACAACTTTTGTAGGTGAGGAACATTAATATGTGTATATTAAAATAGTTTGGGTTTACTATATTAAATGATATCAGAGTTTAATAAAATTCTTCAGTTCCAATATAAAATCATTATTGATATACTGATTGTAACTATGAATTTAAATAAATTAAAAATAAAAGCAGTATTTATAAAACCAGATTTGTAGGATGTGAGAGACTTTAATATGTGTATACTGAAAATAGTTTGAGTTTATTATATGAAATCATATAAGAGTTTAATAGATTTATCTCATATACACACATTACATATTCATTAATATAAACTAAAAATAAAAATAAAATAAAAATAAAAGTATTATTTAAAAAACAAGGTTTGTAGGATGTGTGAGACATTAATATGTGTATAATAAAAATAGTTTGGGTTTATTATATTAAATGATATCAGAGTTTAATAGATTTATTTAGTTCCAATATAAAAGTATTACGTATTCATTGATAATTAGTATAAACTAAAATAAATTAAAAATAAAAGTATTATTTAAAAAACAACTTTTGTAGGTTGTAAGGGACAATAATATGTGTATATTAAAAATAGTTTGGGTTTAGTGTATTAAATTATGTAAGAGTTCAATAGATTTATTTAGTTCCAATATAAAAGTATTATGGGTTTACTGATCTTAACTATGAATTAAAATAAAATAAAAATAAAAGCAGTATCTTTAAAACAACGTTTGTAGGTTTTGTGGGACATTAATGTGTGTATATTAAAAATAGTTTGACATTATTATAGTAAATTATATTAAGTTTAATATATTTATTTATCTCCAATAATAAAAGTATTATGGGTTTACTAATTTTGAATATAAATTAAAATAAATTAAAAATAAAAGTAGTATCTATAAAACAAGGTTTGTAAGGTGTGAGGGGCATTAATATGTGTATAAAAATAGTTTGAATTTATTATATTAAATCATTTAAGAGTTTAATAGATTTATTTGTCTCCAATATCAAAATATCATGGATTTATTGATCTTAATTCTAAATTAAAACTAAATAAAAATAAAGGTATTATCTATAAAACAAGATTTGTAGGTTGTGAGATACATTAATTTGTGTTTATAAAAAATAGATTGACATGAATCCATTAATACATTACAAGACTTTAATGGATTTATTTCTCTGTAGTAAGTGCACAGTAAATGTTTTCTAAGTTTCTCTGTTAGTTTGATGACGCTCCCTAACGCGTTAGCTGAACTTGGCGCTTGATCAGCGGTTTTATTTTAATCTTTGTTTAAATAAACACATTTAACCTTAAAATTATTATAAAATAGCTTTTGTAGCATGTTGTCCACTTTAATCTGTGCAATAATTAATAAAATTTGTACATGTTAGGTGTTTTTTGAAGCATTTATATACAGGGGTTGGACAAAATAACTGAAACACCTGTCATTTTAGTGTGGAAGGTTTCATGGCTAAATTGGACCAGTCTGGTGGCCAATCTTCATTAATTGCACATTGCACCAGTAAGAGCAGAGTGTGAAGGTTCAATTAGCAGGGTAAGAGCACAGTTTTGCTCAAAATATTGCAATGCACACAACATTATGGGTGACATACCAGAGTTCAAAAGAGGACAAATTGTTGGTGCACGTCTTGCTGGCACATCTGTGACCAAGACAGCAAGTCTTTGTGATGTATCAAGAGCCACGGTATCCAGGGTAATGTCAGCATACCACCAAGAAGGACAAACCACATCCAACAGGATTAACTGTGGACGCAAGAGGAAGCTGTCTGAAAGGGATGTTCGGGTGCTAACCCGGATTGTATCCAAAAAACATAAAACCACGGCTGCCCAAATCACGGCAGAATTAAATGTGCACCTCAACTCTCCTGTTTCCACCAGAACTGTCCGTCGGGAGCTCCACAGGGTCAATATACACGGCCGGGCTGCTATAGCCAAACCTTTGGTCACTCGTGCCAATGCCAAACGTCAGTTTCAATGGTGCAAGGAGCGCAAATCTTGGGCTGTGGACAATGTGAAACATGTATTGTTCTCTGATGAGTCCACCTTTACTGTTTTCCCCACATCCGGGAGAGTTACGGTGTGGAGAAGCCCCAAAGAAGCGTACCACCCAGACTGTTGCATGCCCAGAGTGAAGCATGGGGGTGGATCAGTGATGGTTTGGGCTGCCATATCATGGCATTCCCTTGGCCCAATACTTGTGCTAGATGGGCGCGTCACTGCCAAGGACTACCGAACCATTCTGGAGGACCATGTGCATCCAATGGCGGTGCCGTGTATCAGGATGACAATGCACCAATACACACAGCAAGACTGGTGAAAGATTGGTTTGATGAACATGAAAGTGAAGTTGAACATCTCCCATGGCCTGCACAGTCACCAGATCTAAATATTATTGAGCCACTTTGGGATGTTTTGGAGAAGCGAGTCAGGAAACGTTTTTCTCCACCAGCATCACGTAGTGACCTGGCCACTATCCTGCAAGAAGAATGGCTTAAAATCCCTCTGACCACTGTGCAGGACTTGTATATGTCATTTCCAAGACGAATTGACGCTGTATTGGCCGCAAAAGGAGGCCCTACACCATACTAATGAATTATTGTGGTCTAAAACCAGGTGTTTCAGTTATTTTGTCCAACCCCTGTAGATCGGAATGGCGAATGTTAAACGAATGTCGAATATAAAACTAACTTTACCGCATCTATTAGTTAAATAAAGATAAAAAAAAATAAACAAAATTAATGATTTTTTTAATTGCATTTGAAAAGCGTCCCATGTTTTTTTTTTTTTTTACAGAAATTAGGTTTGTAAATAAAAGTGAGAAGGGTGTGAAAGATGAAATTTAAAACTTAAAGCCTCAAATATTTGTAAGATGCTTATTAACACAGTTGCACTGTAAACACGAGTAACCAGTCTAAATGTATTTAAATATTACAACTACAACCACGTTGAAGTTTTATTAGAGAGTTCATGTAACAATATAACATGATATATTTTGATTAAAACATTAAATCTTACTGTCTGCAGCGGAGACGCAAAACGCGTGTGCTCAGCAGCGAGATGAGGTAGTTGTGTTTCAAACCGCTCTCCACTCACTATACAGTGTGTTTACAACAGCACCCACACAGAAGCTAGGGAACTAATAAGTGCACACTATATAGAACAGAGGAGCGCTGTTTAGGACACAACACATAAGTTATATAACTCCTTTTTAACGCAGACATTTTTTTTTATAAATATTTAATAATCAACGAACGTGTTTGATTAAATGATTCCAAATGAATCTATTATTGGTTTATTTCTAATGATTATAAATACATATATAACACAAAGAGAAAGCTTTACATCAATTTTATACAGAAACGCCTCAGAGTTCTCTGGGCCTGAGCACGTGTGCTGGGATTAGAACACACAAACGTACAACAACAAATTATTTCTACTTTATAAACTACTTCTAAATATTTTCATTATTATTTAGTGCACTAAAAAGTTATTTAGTGTTAAATATGAATGTGCACATTTTTACCATGCTGTAAAATTAACTGAAATTCTGCACCAAATGTTATAATTACATTATAGTACAACCCCAAATCAGAAAAAGTTGGGACAGTATGGAAAATGCAATATAAACACAGAGTTTCTTACATTGACGTTTATTAGATGTCAGACAGGATGAAGCTGAGATATTTCATCTTTTATCTGCTCAACTTCATTTCATTTATTAATAAACATACATTCCCAAGCCCGGAGTGGCTAATCGGGAGATTCGGGAGGATTCCCGATGGGCCGGCTCATGTCAATCTCAAGTTTGGGCCGGTTGGGAAAAGTAATTTTGACACTTATCTGTCACTTACAAGGACGGATTAAGGATAGTCTGGGCCCCTGGGCAAAGAGTTGCTCATGGCTCATGTTCAGATCTGAAGGATATGCTGCAGCGAGTGAGTTAGCCTTTAAAGTGAGCTCACTGTTGGACATATTGTCAGGCATGAAAAGAACATCAAATAGCTCAGTTAAGTGTGTGTATGCATTCAAACGGTGGTTGAGACAGGACACAAGTTTGTCAATGACAACATTGAAAGTTTCGATCCGAAACTTGTCCTTTCCGTTAAATGCTACACCTGGCTCTGCACTATCATCAGACATAATTTTGCGCTTCTTTGTACGCTGGAGGTCATGCCTGTACTCTTGGGAGACAGCAGTGGTGACATTTAAAGCTGCCACTTCAAACACCTCAAAGTTATCTCTCTGTGCTGCCACAAAGTCTCGTAAAGACAAGAGAAGTTGTGTAGCTGTACATATATCAATATCATGCTTCTGCAGCTGCAGGCTTGTGGCTTGGAACCTCTGTAGTATTTTGTCCCAGAAGTATGCCATGAAGGCCATCTCCAACGTGTCCAATTTGTCACAGAGTGCAGAGGCTTCACTTCGAGTTACACATTTCTCCTCCACATCTTTAGACATATCATTCAATGCCTCTCTCAGTTGTGCATAATATTTCCAAAGAGGCTTAGTTGACTCAGCTCGTGCGCTCCATCGAGTACCTGACAGTGATTTCAGTGTGAGTTTGATATCAGTATCACGGAAAACCTTTCCCCACCTGTGTGTAGATGATGCACAAAATGTGTACATTGCCTGTACAAAGTCAAAAAAACGTCCAGCTTCTGGGCTACTGTCAACAGCATTGACACCAACTAAATTCAGTGAATGTGCTGCACAGGGGACATAACAAATCAAAGGGTTTCTTTGTTTAAGATGAGCTTGGACTCCATTGTACTTTCCCGACATGTTACTTGCATTATCATATGACTGGCCCCTACAGTTGGATAAGTCTAGGCCCAGATTCTCCACCATAGCAACGACACACTCTGCCAAACTGTCCCCACTATGGTTTTCAATAAGTTGGTCCACATGAGCAAGGTCTGGAGTGGAGTCAACTATAACAGAGAAGTATTTTGATTCTTTGATCTCATTAACAATTGCCTGCTTTGTTCTCTGTCCCATCAAATGGATACATTCTTCACACACTGTCGATGATAAGTAGGACACAGAACCTTTTCCCTTACCTCCAAACCTTTGGAGGTGCTCAGCTAGGAATGGGTCAAATTTGGCTAAGAGTTCTATGATGCCCAAAAAATTACCATTGTGGGCTGATCCTAATAGCTCATCATCTCCCCTGAAAGCAAGTCCCCTCTCCCCCCAAAACTGGATGACTGCAACAACTCTTTTCAAAACTTCCCGCCAGTATTGTCTTTCTGCATCAATTTGTTTGACAATATCAGAATCAATTGTTGCTGTGCCTCTGGAGCGATTATATAATGCTAGCATGCAAGCCCTATGCTCCACACTCCCCTCATGCTCACCAATCCGCTCTGAATGTTTCCAGTCAGAAAATCCATGAACAAAAGTATTGTGCTTACTGGAAAACAGTTTGCAAGCAAAACAATACACACAGCCAGTTGAAGGAGAGTAAAGTAGCCACTGCCTAGTCACAGTTTGCCCGTTGGGTAGAGAGCAACTGAGTGGAGCATTTGTAAAGCTCCTACTGGTACCCCCAATGCCTCTATCCCTGACTGAGGCTGGGTACTTAGCACTTCTGTTTTGAAATGCAGCTTCTCCTCTACTAACAAGAATCGACTTGGCATGGTCGGTAATGGTACTGGGCCATAAAGCAGGGTTGTTGACCGTTTCACACCAGGAGTTGGGGTCCTTGCCCTCCTCATTTGAAAAACGACACTCACACGATGCAGCTGGCTGGTCTGATTGTGGGTCTGACACACCTGCAACTTTCCTTTCATGGTCTTTCTGCTGCTGGTCTGTGGTAGCCTGGCAGGGCTGGCATTCCTGCTCTGCACCTGACTAGGTCTGCAAAGGTACATAGTCACTGACAGGTGACACTAAGCCAGTGGTGATCACATCTTCATTGCTAGAACTCTGATCACTGCTAACGTTAGCAATACTTGTCTCACTCATATCCAGCGGTTTCTCAAAGAAGATTGAGATCAAAGGAACGCTTTTCAGGAAATCTGCCTGATTTGCTTCCTTAATCTTTTTTGCATTTCTTTTTGAGGCACCACTTTTTTGTTTGGGATCCATGTTATTAATGGCAAGTGTTTCTTAAGATGCAAATATAGAAGCTTGTCTTGCAAATTCCTATTCCTATCCAATACTTACTATGTTGTTTCTATGTTGTATGTTCAGGAAAAAAATACAATCACAAAATTGTAGAACCAGATACAATATGTAATAAAAAAAGGCTGACCTATAACTATTTAGCTATAAATTGTTGTTATTGTAAATGTATTGTATGTATGTACTAATATTATAAAGCTTACACTTCTACTATTATCAATAATGTAATATGCAAATAACAATAAGCTTTTAAAAAAGCTGTGAGTTGCTAGTTAGCAACGTTACACTAGCCTTGAAAAAGGCTGTGAACCTTTCAAAGTTTAATATATTATATATAGTAATATAATATTATATCATGTCATATAATATAATATAATATAATATATAAGCCTTTGAAAAGACTATGAAAAGAATGTAACATAATATATGCAATATAGTATAGTATAATATAATATAAAAATATTTATATATATTATAAAATAATATAATGCAGTATAAAGGGCAATGAGCCTTTAAAAAGGCTGTTGGTTGCTGATCTGGTAATAGCAAGGTAAAAGTTGTAGTAAAAGCACAGAGCAAGTTCGCAAGCTGAACTGTCTGAATGTGAGGAGTTTTGATACTGGCAGGGGGTTTTATATAGATCTTGCATATTCACTTGGAAGTTCTCGCAACACCTGATTGGCTCAGCCCCCGTGGGAATTTAGGACAATGTAACAATTTTTCACCACTGAGTGAGAGAGTGGGGGAGGGGCAGCCACTATCTTCTACAAAAAATGCTGTTTTGTGTGTGTGTGTGTGTGTGTGTGAGAGAGAGAGAGAGAGAGAGAGAGAGAGAGAGAGGCATGGAGAGGGAGACAGGGGGAAGGTTTTGAGTATATTAAAAATGCTGTGTTAATGATATTAAATCAAGTTTAATTATTGTCGAGACCCCTTCATACTGCCTTGAAACATGTCAAGTCATGTCAAACTGTCATTGAATAGTCATTGAATAACAAGCTGAATAAAATATGTTTTCCAATAAATAATCCTCAAACAAAATATCAGGGTTACACGCATACGCAGCCACAGCTACTACAACAAAACCACTTGCTGTTTCATCATCTGTCACCAAACCAAAATTGTGCTACTCAGTAAAATTAGCTTGCAGTTCTGTTATATGAAAAGGCACTTTTCCTTTCATGCATTCCTTTAGAGCTAGAGTGACCACTGGTCTCTTTACTGTTGTTTATTAAAGGGGAAACATGAAACTAGTCAAATGGCTTGTTGTTTTCACATAAGTGAAATCACACCCTTGGCCAAATTCACTCAATTTAATCGGTGTCAAAGATAGCATTCATCAGACAAATTGCTTGTCTTAAATTTAAATAATTGCAAAATTGCTACATTAATTTGTGTCTCTGCGCTTAAGAGAAATTGAACATAATAATTTTGAAACAATACAAATTCAGAAACATTAAGTAAGGGCCTGAATCGCATATTTGCAACAAAACGTCTGTTATGAAATATGGTAGCTTGCCTGGCAATTTGTAGGTCCCTAGAAAGTCGAGGAGCCATGGTAAACGACTTCTATGGAAGTCAAGGGCCCCATAGCAGGGGCCCTCGTGATCAAGGGCCCTCTAATGGTATGCCCTGCTCTTCTCTAGGGCCCCCTGGTAGGGGCTCTCATAACCAGGGCCCTCTAAAAATATGCCCCCCTCTTTCCTAGGACCCCTAACAGCCAGAAGTCGAAGTCAGAGCAGTGCCACAACGCCTCATCCATTTTCATAAGGGGCCCAAAAGCATGGCTAGGGCCCAAAAGCATGACTAGGGGCCCCAAAATAATGGCTAGGGCCCCCAAGAGGCCCTGGGGTCAAAGTCCCTAATAGTCAGAGGATCCTTAAAATGGAGGGCCCTCAGACATAAAAATATATTGTATCATAAATGTTGATAGGCATCGCAAAATGTTTTGGGCCAGGGCCCCCCCCGGGGCCCCCTGACCTCAAGGGCCCCTGGGCGCTGGCCCCACTGGCCCGGTCAGTAATCCAGCCATACCTTTCACGTGTATTACCGAGTGGAGAAATCAAGTGAAACTTTCAAAAGTCAGAGAACTTGTTTTTTATGCAAACTTGCCCTAAATGCTGCAGTTGTGCACTTTTTTGTAAATTTTACTAAAATTGTTTGTGTTTTTTAATGATTTTTATGCTTGAAATGTAATGTAATGTGTTAAACAACTGATGATACAAACTTTATTTATTTGCAATTATTTAAAACTATTTTTTGTTGAACTATTGTTATTAAAATATACTTGTTGTCAATTCGTATACTTTTGAAATAAATCTTTTTTTCTCATTTAAGTGTTGTTTGATTAAGGCAAGGTAGCAAATGTGCATGATTGTTCATCATTGATATTATTATCGAGGTACCCAGTAGCGCCATAATGCGCCATGAGAGCCATAATTCCCATCACTAATGCCTGGCTTGTTTTTCTTTCTAAATATCTGTGCAAATTTTAGGTTTGGCCCATATTTTGTCCAGGAGTGTGGACCAATCAAATTACACCCTAATCCAGTCGTAACCAATTGGAATTTATCTCTCTCTAGATGCGGCCGTTTTTCAGCCCTTGTCCCGCCCCTTTACAAACCCACAGCCAATCGTGAGGGAAGGAGCCAGACCAGGTGATAGCAGAGCTGATATTTAAAATTAAGAGCTGGAGATCTTAGCACTGCTGTGTTAGGATGTATAAGTACCAATTTAAACACGTTTATAAATGTACTTGGTTTTAGTATGAGAGGCCGTGTAGGCCATAATTCTAAGTTGAATTCTCTCACACACACCATCATACTCTCACACACACACCATCATACTCTCTCACACACACCATCATACTCTCACACACACACCATCATACTCTCTCACACACACACACACCATCATACTCTCACACACACACCATCATACTCTCACACACACACCATCATACTCTCTCACACACACACACCATCATACTCTCACACATACCATCATACTCTCTCACACACACCATCATACTCTCTCACACACACCATCATACTCTCTCACACACACCATCATACTCTCTCACACACCATCAAGGTGTTAAAAGGAGGCCAGGAAGGAGGACAGGAAGTCAGATTGGCTTACAGCTATAAGAACAGAGCCTGCACATAAATTGGTCTACAAAAAACATTTAAATCTGGCAGCAGACCTTTTAACAATGACTACACTTTTGTTGAGCTTTGTTGAACTAGCCATGATATTTCTACTTTCTACCTTTTTTACAAGGTCACTTTGGTTTGTGGAAATAAATAGTAATGAGGAGGACATGTTTTACTATTTTTGTCCATCACAATGAGATGCATTTAGAACATTGAAAGGAAAACTGACAGCATGGGACATACCAGCATGATTCTGGAAATATTATTTTGTGAGCTTAATGGATAAACACTGACAACTTTTTACTTTCTTTTAATTAGCCCGCAGTTAGAAGGAGGTGACAGTCAATGAAGTTTGTGTGCACTGGAGGCACTTTATGCATGTTTTTGTTCCCTAAAAAATTTATAGGAAAACTCAAGATCAGTAGAAATTAGACATAGGGATATATTTTCTCCAAGATTACCTCCAACAATCAGAACTGGTCATCCTACATAAACAAATTACCTTCGGTTTGTCTCTTGAAATTCGTTGCTAAAGAATAGCTGTATGCTTTGGAATCATCAGGAGGAAATTATACAGGCACAAATAGCAACTTCAAATTGGTTAACTGACGTGTGTGTGTGTGTGTGTGAGAGAGAGCATACAGCAATGTCTGCGACTTTGGCTGACATTGTTAATAAGATTCTTCAAATCACCCCAAATGCAGATGAAAGGTACGTGCTAGGAGGACAACAGTCTTGCAACATCAGAAAACAGCGCTGGCATGCGCTGCAGGTGCTGGACCCAAATGGACATGCCTTCCATCACGGGTGTGCAACTGGCCAAAGAATTTACAATGTTCAAATTCCAAATTAGTTATGGTTATTAGAGTTATTTGTGATAGTAATTAAAACGTCATAATGTATTTCTGATAAATTAAACAATGCAGTAATGTGAAAAAAAAACAAAAAAAAAACGAGGACACCCCATATAATATTTAGATATTTATTATCAAGTTATGGACAGGTCAGGAAATCACTATTATACTGGTTAACAAAGATCTTGTCCCAAGCAAACAAATGTTTCTTATTTATTGTTGCATGCAGAAACCAAATATTTCAGAACAGTCTCAACAGCAAATAATCTGTCACTCAGGTGGATTAAGGTATCCTTAGTCCTTGTAGTCATACAATGACTGGTGTGGTACTTCTGTGGTCACTAGATGCTGTTGTCGTGTCAACCTCCACACCACTGTCCTCTAAATCTGTGGTGACAAACTAAAAACAAACAAAACAAACACACACACAATGCATTTAGAAAATGTTGGGGGTTAGCCTATTGCCAAACCATGAAATCTAAATGCTACAAATTACTTATTATTATTAATAATATGCAATATAAACATACTGCTTACATTATTTTTAAATAACTTACCGTAAATGTGTCATTGTCTAATGTACACTGCCTTTGATATAAATGTATTGTCAATCATGAAGCCATTTAGTTTCTGGCCCTCGTGCAACTTTGGTGAAACCAGTTTGTTTCCTCATGCCATCAAAAGTTCAATACTGAAATCACAAAAATTTTATTTAGTTTCAAAACCAGTCTATAGCAATTCACCCAATCAAATATTTAGAGAACAGTTACTCAAGAGAGCTTGGTCTCAATCTATAATGAATTACATTTTCTGTAATAAAAGAAATATAACAAACTTTAATAGTACAAGTGACTAAGTTAGAATGAGCACTGAGACAGATTTTGAAATGTTAGACTGTAAGTCTGTAGCTTTCCATGTGCAGCAGCTTGTTTATGATTGTGTATACAAAATGAATCTATATTTTATTTTACTTATTAAGACCTACATAGGGAAGAGTCCAAAAGTTCCATGTAATTCGACTCGAATGTAGTGACATATTAATGTGGAGCAACTATAGCCATTAAAACGATAAAGTAATTTTATTTATTGTTCTTTAAGAAAGCTTCCAAAACAAAGTTTCTTATAAATGTGCTTTATCCTCCTCACCCCCGAGATTGGACGCTTTGAAAACAAACAATATCCTGTAACAACACTTGTTCATTTCAGCCTTTTAAATGACATTATACAAAAAAAAAAAAGAAATTTTGCTTGGGGACTGTGAGTTATTTAGTGTCCAGTATACTGGACATTTGGAATTAAGAGCATGAAATGTGCAAGATTCTGAAAAAATTTACATATTATTATTACCATTATAACATGTGACATATCAAGTATTGTACATTTATGGCATAATGTAATACATGTTTATAATATTAAAAAGCATATACTAGTTTATACAGAAGTTAAAATTTACATTTTAATTATTTATATGAATATTTTAAATATTAAATTTAAAACTTTTAATTTTAAAAACTCAAACCTTAAAAATGAAAACTCAGACTTTTTAATTAAAACATTTAGCTTTGTTCATTTCCCCTTTTCTTATAAACAAACTTTGCCTTTATAGATATATTTTAAAAACAAGGAACATTACTAAAACATAAAACAGAATATTCAGTTTGTGAATATAAATTTTAAATTTTAAATTATCCACATATCTATCTTTCAATATAAATATTTTGAAAATAAATGATATCTAAATTATTCAAATCAAAACCTTTTGCATTTCAGCTTTGAGTTTTTATTTTCTTTTTTTAACGGGACCTTGTGTGGAACTCATAAAAGCAGTTTCGTTCAACTTGAATGCAAAGAAATACATTACATTTTAAACATCTTATGCTTGATTTTTTGGTGCAGCCAGGGTTTCTGCACCTCTGAAAGCTGGTGCTATCACTACCCACCACTGGCAAGTGCTCTGCCCCACTGCATCTAACATCTTGGCTTAGAATCACTTGACTCCCTATCACTATCCTGTTGATATTCATCCCACTACTCTCAACACTGCAGTCTATTACTATCATCTAGTAATTTAAGCACATCATCTACTGTCAGCCCTTAACATACATGAAAAAGATATGTACAGCACGAAAAATGCAAAAAGTAATACTGATGCACATCTTCTAATTCATAGTTAGCATGACAAACTAAACAACATTCAATACGTTAAATCCAAATGTCCAGCTGGCTGGACATAAAACATTTGCTCGAAATTTAAGTATGCGTAAATACATATTCATCGCTTATATTGTTACCAATCATTACAAAAACCTTCTAAAAATACATCATTTCTAAAACACTTTGGTTATATGTGCACATTAATAGATAAAAACGTATGTTTTGTTCGGTCACGGAGGCAACAAGCGTCTTTCTCAACAGCTGCCATCTTCGGGTCTTTTTTCAAGAAGCTTAAAAAAAAATTTCAATGTCTTTGACCAACCAGTAGAAAGACAGAGTTGTGTTGGAGTGTCTAAAAGTGAGTGTAACAAAGTAAAACTTCCTGTCGAGTTATAAAACCCAGAAAAAAAATTTCCAGTATACTGGACATTTGGAGTGAGGAGGTTATGAGAACTCACTTACTTAGTTTGGCATTACTAGAACGTTTAAAACGTGTAATTTGCAGACGGTCCCTTACAAAGACGAATATTTATTAAATATCCCAATCTAAACCCGAATCTATCAGAAGCTAAATGAAGAGGTGAATGATATGTAGTGAACTCACCTGTCCCCTGACTCTGGAGCCTTTGCTCTCTGTGGTTGAGGCCGATATGGAGCTCGCAGCACTCGGCTGATGATTCGGATATAAAGCTTCACCGCATCTCTTCCTCCGCGGCCGCGTTTAGACTCCTGTCGGGCTGTCGGGTTTAAATCCACATTTCTGACATGGATGTGGCAGCGGTGGAAAAGTTTAAAATGTTAACAGGCCGATGCTCCATTGATTCTCTCTCGGTCCACTATCCTCTCCTATCAGTAATAATGAGGAAGGCGGGACATGTCTGTGAAATCCCGCGTCTTCTACCAATCAGGTACTGAGAATTTAATATTACTTCCGTTTCAATCAAACTCGTTTCCGTATCAATCAAACTCTCTCACACACACTATCATACTCTCACACACACACTATCATACTCTCACACACACACCATCAAACTCTCTCACACATACAACTATTCTTATTCACATGCACTATCATTCTGTCTTACATTCACTATCATTCTGTTCCATAAACATGATTATTTGCATTCACATACACTATTTATTACGCTTACATATAATAATATTCTCTTACACATACAGTAGATCTTTGTTTTACATACAGTGTTAACGTCCCTTACACAGACTACCAAACTTACATACATATACTAATATTCTCTTTTACACAGATTATCATGAAAGCACATAATGCATGTTTAAGTAGCTATAGTTATATGTGCAAGAGAGAATAGTGCTGTGTGTATGAGAGTATAATAGTAAATAAAAGAAAGTGTGATTATAGTTGTAAGAGGGTATAGTAGTATATGTGAAAGAGTATAGTAAACCATGTATGAGAGTATGATGGTGTGTGTGTGAGAGTATGATGGTGTGTGTGAGAGAGTATGATGGTGTGTGTGTGAGAGTATGATGGTGTGTGTGAGAGAGTATGATAGTGTGTGTGAGAGAGTATGATGGTGTGTGTGAGAGAGTATGACGGTGTGTGTGTGAGAGAGTATGACGGTGTGTGTGAGAGAGTATGATAGTGTGTGAGAGAGTATGATGGTGTGTGTGAGAGAGTATGATGGTGTGTGTGAGAGAGTATGATAGTGTGTGTGAGAGAGTATGATGGTGTGTGTGAGAGAGTATGATAGTGTGTGAGAGAGAATTCATCTCAGAATTATGGCCTACACGGCCTCTCATATTTTAGACTTTTAACAAACACACCTACAAAAACATTAATGCCGTTTCTGATGAATGCGATGCTTTGCCACTTCTGCGTATTTACTGTAATACGTCTGTAAATGCTTGGTGTAGAGGACTACCTGATCTATTTAGTATTAATCAGCAAATCAATGGCCACTGTATTTTTACTAGGAATGCAGACGTTGGTGTGGTGTGGTTGTGTTTAATAATAGTAACTAAATTAAAAATCTTTTAAGTGACTTTTAAAGTGGAGTTTAAAATCATGTACAGTAGTGATGGGAATTTCGGCTCTTTTTAGAGAGCCGGTTCTTTTGGCTCGGCTCACTAAAAAGAGCCGGCTCTTTCGGCTCCCAAGTGGCTCCTTAGATTTTTTTGTTGCTTAAATTAATTTATTACCAAATTACATGTAAAATGAATTACTAATGTAAAAAAACATTGTATCAAATGTTTATTATTTAAATTGCTTTATTTATATACTCAACATGGAACAGAGTGCTCCAACAATAAATTATAAAATACAAAAACAAAGACCCATCTCAATTAGATAAAAAGATCTGATTGTGTATATTATTTGTACGTTTGCATCTAAAGTGGGACAGCATGGTGGCTAAGTGGTTGGCACTGTCGCCTCACGGCAAGAAGGTCCTGGGTTCGATCCCCAGGTGAAGAGCCCGGGTCCTTTCTGTGTGGAGCTTGCATGTCTTTCCCGTGTCCGCGTGGGTTTCCTCCGGGTGCTCCGGTTTCCTCCCAAAGACATGCAAGTGAGGTGAATGTTCCTGTCATGAATGTAACCAAAGTGTAAAACCTGACATTAAAATCCTAATAAACAAAACAAAATAAACAAGCATCTAGAGTGAAACAACACAACATCAACGAAGCATCACTCACACTCAGCAAAATATAAATGAAAATGTGCAAAACAGAAAGTATCTGTAAGTATTTAGTGAAGATTGGCATTCAGAAAAACCAAGGAGCTCATCTTTGATGGCTTGATCCTGTTTCTCCTTTCTGTTATGATCTGCCCTGTTAAAAAAGATTCTCTCTGAGGGGACAGATACACAGTCTATGTGCCATCACATGTATAAGATGTGGGTAGACTGAACACTTGGTCTCCCAGTGAACACTTGGTTTAGTGGGTCTGAACTTCTCTGTAAAAGGTGCTTCTCATGTCCAAACTTTACTATGTTTCTTCTCACTCATTTTCCTCACCTTTCCAGCGTGTAATGTCTGGCTCTGAAAAGCGCTGAGTTCTCTCTCTCTCTCTCTCTCTCTCTCTCTCTCTCTCTCTCCTGTTCGTGTGCTCACTGTCTGTCTGTCTGTCTGTCTGTCTGTGTGTGTGTGTGTGTGTGTGTGTGTAACCCCTCCCCTCCTGCTCAGTGTAATTACACAAACGCCACCACGTATCTTGACCAATCACGTGCGGTTTTGACAGAAAAAAAAATCCGGAAAAAAACGAATCGGCTCCCAGTCAGGAGCCGGATCCCGTCGTTCACTTTAAAGAGCCGGCTCTTAAAGCCGGATCGTTCGCGACCGACCCATCACTAATGTACATAAATCATTCCCATCTAGTGGTGCTAGAAATAATTTACATCTTGTTGATGGGATTGTAATAGTATTTTACAATTACATTTGTTTTTTGTACATTTATTATTTGTTATTTTAAACATAATTTCTGTTCTTCGGTTAAAAGTCAACAAAAGTCTCACATGAAAGACCAAAACGATTCATTCATTTATAGACGGTGGTGTTTATACTTTTACACTTTAACCTATTGTAGCGTCGCCACCCAGAAAGCCTTGCGGCAGTGGTGTCTAAGCTCACCGTAGCCGTGTATCCCGTTGTTGGGAGTGGGGTGGCTGCGGTAAGGGTTGGGTAAGTAGCTTATATGTTTGTCTGTTGTATGAATGTATGTGTGTATGAATGGGTGTCTGTCCCTAAACCACTTGCGGCCCTGACGCTATCCTTCCTGCTCGCCGGCGCCACACTATGAACAGTTTTCAAAAAAGAAATTGTTTAAAATAACAACAAACACAACAACAAATAATCAAAAATACAACAACGACGATGAAAATTAAATCATAATAAAACATAATAATGTCATAAATCTTTACCCCATCAACGAGATGTAACTTATTTCTAGCACCACTAGATGGGGATGATGTCTGTACATAATTATGAACTCCACTTTAAAATTCACTTAAACGTTAAATATTTTAATTCGGCTTTTCAGTAAAGTTACGGAGCCCCTAAGGTGACATCCCCTGAAAAAAAAATAACGCGTGGCCACGACTTATTAACGCGTTCCCACGCCTTATTAACGCGTGGCCACGACTTACTTAACGCGTTCCCACGCCTTACTAACGCGTGGCCACGACTTATGTCTGTGTGTGCGTAACAGTTCCGTACTGAAACATAAAACCATCACACGTTCTATACATTCACACATGTTGTTAGCCGTAGATCGTTTGTTTTGGAGCCTTGATGTAATATGCAGTCTCCCTCCTGGGTGTAACAGATGATCTCACCATATTCAACTGTTTCCCCTAACAACATGTGTTAATGTATGGAACGTGTGATGGTTTTATGTTTCAGTACGGAACTGTTTCGCACACACAGACGTATGCGAGTTGTCATAGTAATGTTTATACACACGTTAATGTTTGCTACTGTTGTAGATGTAATAAATATAAAGTAAGCAAGTACAATGCTTTAATCATCCATTCTGTTTATTGACACGATAGTCAAGAAAGTAAACAGAGTAAACAATATTCAACTGTTTCAACCTTTTTAAGTCGTGGCCACGATCTCATTCCCACTCCTTACTAAGTCGTAGCCACACGTTAGTAAGGCGTGGGAACGCGTTAAGTAAGTCGTGGCCACGCGTTAGTAAGGCGTGGGAACGCGTTAAGTAAGTCGTGGCCACGCGTTAGTAAGGCGTGGGAACGCGTTAATAAGTCGTGGCCACGCGTTATTTTTTTTTCAGGGGATGTCACCTTAGGGGCTCCGTATAAAGTTAATAATAAATGCAATTCAGGGAAACGTTAGATTTTCTAAAGCAGGAAAACAAAGTAATTCGTTGATTTTTTTTTTTGTTATATTTACAAAATAATTTCCTTTCGTACAGCCAGGATGGATAGGTGCTTTACTTTACTCAGAATGAAAGTGTCAGCTGGCCTTTTTCTTCACGTATTGCTCTGATGATGAAGAAAAAAAGAAAATGTTCGGTTCCTTTGGCAGGAGGTTGAAGTAAAGATGTGTGAGGATAAAATAAAAGCTTACAGCACCTGGTATTCCCAGGCGGTCACCCATCCAAGTACTAACCAGGCCCGACCCTGCTTAGCTTCCGAGATTGGGCGTTCTCAGGGTGGTGTGGCCGTAAGCGAGAGACACTGCAAATAGTTTCCCTTTTATAGTCGTCCATCATTCTTCCACTTCACAAGGTTTTAATATTTTGTTGTCAGTTTTTTTTTAACTGTTCATAAGTTGAAGCGTAACAGCATAAACACCACCGTCTATAAATGAATGAATTGCTTTGGTCCTCCACTTAAGACTTTTGTTGAAGTAAACAGCGGCTTAAATATGACGAGCTTGATTAGTTTATAAAGGCTCCCCCGTCCCAAGTGTTTTTGTAAAATGTTGCAGGCATGAAATGACGACTTTTCTGGTAAATAGGAAAGAAAAGCTGAATGCTGCTGATTTGTTGTGATGTTTTGAAGAAAATGGAGGTGAAAAAGGGTTTAGCAGCTGAGCGGTGCACTGTAACAAATTTCTGTAGTTTTTACAGTATTACCCCAGCTAACAAGTTTTGGTTCCCAGAACGTTCTGGGAACGTTAGTTTTTGGTTCCCAGAACGTTCTGGGAACGGATCATTTTGGTTGCCCTTTGGTTCCCCAGGAAAGTTTTCTTTACGGAAATAGAACATTCCCGTTTGGTTGTGCATTATAGTTCTGGGAACGTTCCCCTAACGTTCCCGTAACCTTAACATTATTGAAACCTTTAAGGGAACCTTGTACTAACCTTTAAATTATTGAAAACTTTAGACAACCTTGCAATAACACTCCGGTAACCTAGTACCCAGCTAGCCTTGTAATTGTGGCCCACTTCTGGCGCAGCTCCTGCCAGCCGAGCCTGCCGCATCTGGTTCAGTGCCACCTCCTTCTTGTATGAATACTCTTTTTCTATCAGCTCCACTAACCATATAGTTTACTAACCATTTACTGACTTTCCCTATGGGATTAATAAAGTTATCTATCTATAGAAGCACTTTGTAGCTCTACAGTTCCACTGTCGTCCATCAGTTCCTCTGCATACTTTGTTAATAATAATAATAAATTTTATTTATAGGCGCCTTTCAGGACTCTCAAGGTCACCGTACATAAAAGAATAAACATACAAACAGCATAAAACAGCAATAAAAACAGGGAAAGAATTTTTTAAATATATATAGTCAAGAGAACAGGCTAAAGACTGTATGCTGTCCTAAACAAGTAAGTTTTGAGGCGTGATTTAAAAATGTCTAGAGAGTCAATATTACGAATGTCTGGTGGGAGGGAGTTCCAGAGACGGGGAGCCGAACGGCTAAAAGCTCTAGACCCCATGGTAGTCAGACGGGCTGGAGGGACAATAAGACTAATGGATAAGGAAGATCTAAGGGTCCGGCTGGGTCTATTTATATGAAGGAGCTTGGTGAGATATGGAGGAGCAAGATGATGGATAGCCTTAAAAGTGAGCAGTATAAGTTTATAGTCAATGCGAAATTTAACAGGGAGCCAGTGGAGCTGTTGAAGAACGGGGGTGATGTGATGAATGGATGGGGTTCTAGAAATGACACGGGCAGCAGCATTCTGAACTAGTTGTAGCTTATGGAGGGACTTGAGGGGGAGACCAAACAGAAGAGAATTGCAATAGTCCAAACGGGATGTGACCAGGGAGTGGACCAGAATGGCAGTATTGTCAGGAGTGAGGGAAGGACGGAGACGGTTAATATGACGAATATAAAAGTATGCAGACCGAGTGATGTTATTTATGTGAGTTTGGAAAGACAAAGTGCTATCAAGGACGACACCCAGACTCTTTACCTGAAGGGAGGGGGAAACAAGAGTGTTGTCAATGGAAATTGAGAAACTGTCTACTTTAGCAAGGACAGATTTAGAACCAATGAGAAGAACCTCTGTTTTATCACTATTGAGTTTGAGAAAATTAGAGGAAAACCAAGACATGACTTCCTGTAAGCAATTGCAGAGGGAGGAGGGAGGGAGGGTAGAAGTGGGTTTGCTAGAAAGGTAGAGCTGGGTGTCGTCTGCATAACAATGAAACTGGATATTATACTTATGGAAAATATGACCTAAAGGAAGAAGGTAAATGATGAAAAGAATAGGACCTAGAACCGAACCTTGAGGAACACCAGAAGTGAGGGGAGATGGTTGGGATGTAAATGTCTTTAATTGAATAAACTGAGTGCGATCAGAGAGATATGAGGTGAACCAGTCCAGAGGTATGTTGGAAAAACCAATGGCTGATAGTCTATGGAGGAGAATAGAATGGGAGATGGTATCAAATGCTGCACTCAGATCAAGGAGAATGAGTATGGATAAAAAACCTGAGTCTGCTGCAGTCAAAAGGTCATTTGTTATTTTGAGGAGAGCTGTTTCTGTACTATGATAGGGACGAAAACCAGATTGAAACTGCTCATAAAGGTGATTATTGGAGAGGTGAGAATGTACCTGAGAAGCAACTGTCTTTTCAAGGATTTTTGAAAGAAAAGGCAGATTAGAGATGGGACGAAGGTTATTGAAGTTGTTAGGATCTAGACCGGGTTTCTTTAAAATAGGGGTGACTGAGGCAGACTTTAATGAGGGACAGATCCAGAGGTGAGGGAGGAGTGAATAATGGCAGTTATCAGAGGCAATATAGCAGGTAAACTTGCTTTGACCAGGGGTGTTGGGAAAGGATCAAGTTGAGAAGTGGAAGATTTTGATTTCTGGATGAGATTAGATATATCAGAGATAGTGGGAAGGTGAAAAGTAGTAAATGGATGAATAAGAGGGACCGACACTGGGGAAAATACGGTACAAGAAGTAACAGGAAGCAATTGCTGGTGTATCAGATCTATTTTAGTATTGAAAAATGACATTAACAAATTGCAATGATCGACAGAATAGAAGTGTGAAGGTAAAGAGTCAGGTGGGCGAAGAGTGGAAGTGACCAGAGAAAACAGGGCCCGTGTGTTTCCATCATCAGCTCTAATTAATTGGGAATAGTACTGGGATTTTGCTGTGTGAAGATTATCTTTATATAGAAGAAGATGGTTATGATATAGCTCCTTGTGTATTATAAGGCCAGTTTTCCTAAAGAGACGTTCCAGCTGGCGTCCTGTAGTTTTAAGCTGACGTAGATGGGGTAAAAACCAAGGAGCTGAATGGGTGAAAGAAACAGTCCGGGTTTTTAATGGAGCAAGTGAGTCCAGTAGAGAATGAAGTCCAGTGTTATAGTGACAAACCAAATCATCAGTAGTGGCTGAAAGACTAAGGTTAGGAAAACTGTCAATACCTGATAAAAGAGAAGTTAGATTAATATTTTTAATATTACGATATGTAATGTCACGTAGTGGTCTACTTTTAGATAGAATCATATTGATATTGAATGAAATTAACAAGTGATCAGAGACAGGGAGATCAGTGGCAGTACAGTTGTGGGGAGTTACACCAGAACAGCAGACTAAATCCAAGGTATGTCCTTTAGAGTGTGTTGGAAAGTTGATATGTTGTTGTAATCCAAAACTGTCCAAGCAAGATATAAAATCCTTAGTAGTAATGTGATTAACATTGTCCATATGTATGTTAAAATCACCAAGCACAATGATGTTAGGAAAATGTAAACAGAGGAATGTGAGAAATGCTGAAAAGTCATTTATAAAATCCTTATTGGGCTTGGGAGAACGATAAATAGTAGCCAGAACAGTAGGTTTTGGTCCATACAACTGTATGGCTGCTACTTCAAATGTATGGTAGACAGGTAGAGTGAGAGTGGAGGCTTTCAACTGCTCACGGTAAAGTATCGCGAGACCTCCTCCACGACCAGTGACACGCGGCTGACAGATGTAAACAAACCCAGTCGGCGTTAGCTCGTTCAGCTGGGCGAAGTCACCGGATTGTTGCCACGTCTCTGTAAGACAAAGAAAGTCAAACTTACGGTCGAGGAGGATGTCCCGGAGAAGAAGGCTTTTACCCGAGAGAGACCGAGTGTTGAAAAGCCCAACATTAACTACACAACGGTCCGAGGATGCAATGATGTTAGCCGACCTGGCTACCCTGACTAAGACAGCACAGTCCACTTTCCTGCCAGAATTTCTCCGAGAGCGACGAGTTTTAGACCAGATGGTGTTTATGGTAGTCGAGTCATCAATGTGGAAATTCCGTCGGGACCCACGATGGATGTATCTGCGCTGAAAAGGCCGAGCAATGTCCGGGTGAATGTGGAGTACCGGTGGCATATAGGGCAGGTGGAACCGCAGCTTAAGAAGTTCAGCAGCCGAGTACTGGTGTAGGGTTGCCGATGGTTGAAAAACTATGGACAATACAGCCCAAACAAGGACAAACCTTACAACTGAGTCATTATTCCACATGGTGACAAAATAGAGTTAGGAAGCAGCAGGTAGCGTCTGAGAGCAGAGTGATTCACATACAGGTAAGCCAGTTAAAACACACTGAATACACAGAGTTAATTCGTTCTGGTAGAGGACTGGGTTGGAGTCCAAGCTGTGACATTAGCAAGATCTCAGAAATCACAAGCTCATAACGAACAAAAATCATAAAATAATAATAAAAATAAAATAAATAAATAAATAAATAAATAACCGGGGAGCAGCGGCAGCTACACGCGCCAGCGTACACTCGAACCGGGAGTTAGCCCCCTTATTCTTCAATAGTCAGGACCTCCACATGACCACCTCAGAGCAAGTGTTAGTGTGTGTTGTGCTGGTATAAGTGGATCAGACACAGCATCACTGCTGGATTTTTCAAATACCGTGTCCACTCACTGTTCACTCTTATATTATACACACCTGCTTTGTTGGTCCACCTTGTGGATGTAGTCAGAGATGGTAGGTCGTCTGTTGCTTATTATTGTATTACTATTATTGTTGTTGTTCTTGTTGCTTATTGTAGCTTTTAAGTTTACGTTATCCACAGTATTCAGTGAGCTTCAATTATTTAGCAGCTGTTGTCTAATGCTAGAAACTGTTAGCCTTTTAGCTAACGTTACCTGAAGTGTTTCAGTTCAGACTACCAGTTAACCTGAAACTCACTAGATAACATTACCATAAACAGTTTCCATTTCCAAATTGCTCTCTATCTTAGACCAAATCTCATTAATATACTTTCTGCTTATTTTTCACTAAGTAAAAATTTGTTAAGATTAAATGTTTATTTACCTCACACAAACGAACGAGTCCTCATTTTCAACGGCTCGCATCGCACTGTTGCTATGGTGACGCTGTTCTGCCGGCGCTGAATCAGAGACTGGACGCTGGGCCACAGCCGGACAACCAGCGTCGGCGCGCACGCGTTTCTACGAGCACCAGCCAAACCCAGCTGTGGTAACAACTGGGCCGGATCTGGCTACATTAATTCTGGACGATTCTGACACTCGGCCGACTGTGCCGATAGAAAAGTGGGAACTGGGCCAGATGATTGTGCTAGCTGGGTTAACTTAGAAACCTTCCGGGAACGTTACTGGAACGATACTTTATACACTTAAGAAATAAAACCTTATACAAGCTTTAACTAACGGTCTCGGTTAGTTCTCATAAAAACATGAGAGAACGTTAGGTTTCATAGTTTTATAGTTGGTACTTGTAAGTAAAGTTATGTAAAGTAAAACTACATGGACCGTCTCAAGCAAAAAGCTGCTTTTTTGGTAAGTTCCTACCAAAAAACTTTAAAGATCATAAGAAAACCTTCCGGGAACGTTACTGGAACGTTACTTTAAACACATAAGAAAGAAAACCTTGAGCCAACTTTTAGATAACGTTCTCTGTTATTTTTCATAAAACCATGAGAGAACGTTAGGTTTCATAGTTCCCGTAACGTTCTGGGAACAGCACAAATTTTTTTAACGAAAATAGAACGTTACCATAACGTTATGGGATGGTTCCCTAAAAATAACCATAGGGGAACCAAAATCTAACGTTACGGGAACGTTCTGTGTTAGCAGGGGAGCTAATGGGCCTCAAAAATTTTGGGCCCCCTCAGGGTGTCCCAAAATTCACGCAAGAAGTAATTTTGATAAAGAACACAGGTTTTTAATTAAAAATTGTAAATTTTTAATTGATTCATAAAGTATACAGTATAGGGTTATGTATGGAATAGCATATCGGGTAAATGGCCTCCACGGCTTTGCTGGCACATACGCACTCTTTTGTCGAAATTTTCTATGACCGTTTTGCATAAATGTGGCTGAATTTCATTGATACAGCGCTCAATTTCCTCCTTCAAGGCGTGGGTGGTCGTGGGCTTGATGGCATAAACCTTAGACTTTAAAAAAACCCAAAGAAAAAAGTGCAACGGCGTTAAATCGCATGATCTGGACGGCCAATTCTGATCACCAAAACGGGAAATTACACGACAAGGAAATGACTCATGCAGTAATTGAATTGTTTCTCGGGCTGTATGGCATGTGGCACCGTCTTGTTGAAACCACATGTCGTCCACATCCATATCTTGCAATTTAGGCACAAAAAGCTGGATTATCATGTCGCGATAGCGAGCACCATTAACTGTTATTGCCTGACCAACCGCATTTTCTAATGAAGAATGGTCCAAATTCAAATCTTGCGTGAATTTTGGGACACCCTATATATACCGTATATATATCAGAATGAATTAAAGGTACTCACTCACTTTTAATATTTTACTGAACAAAAATATTGTAATAATAATAATGACCTGGCGAGTGCAGCCAATGGGGGGCAGTGCGGTTGGGGGTTTAGTTCATGTCGTGGAGGGGCCCCCACCCGCCATGGGCCCCAGTGTACTATCTGCCCCCCTCCCTAATGTTATGCCCCTGGTTTAGAACAAAACAGTGAGTATCTGAATCTAAAGTTAACACTCACAGATGATTTAATTCATTTAATTCTACATTAGTTCTGATTACAGAGTACTTTTATTTCATTTCATTATTTATACTCATTTCCTTAATAAGCTTGAGTCGCTCTCACGTGATCATGTTGATATAATAAGAATGATGTAAATATATTTATGTAGTGTAGTACTTATTTTTTTGAAGTACTATAAGGTGAGTTTATTCAAAACTATTATAGTAAAGTAAATACAGCATGTTATTATCCAGTTCTGAATATTATAGTGCTACAACAGCTTTTGCATTGTAGCTGAAAATGCTTTATAAATGTCTTAACTTTTAGGAAGAATTGTTACCTAATAGCATTAAAAATGTTTAAATATCATGTTACCATATATTGTGTCACACATATCAAGCTCATTTTAAGACCAGAATGACTTATGTGGTATTGATGAATTAATATAAGGGTGTGTCTTCTTGCAGGAATCCAGCTGTGTCTTCATGAAGAATGATTAGTCTGTGAAACGTCAACAAGGACAACTTTGTTTTGTTCGTATGAGGAATGAAGAACACAAAATATGCTTAATGATTCCAAATGTTATATAATATTGCAAAACAAGTTTAAAGCATGTCTTTATGTGCTCCATCACATTATCCTCTATAATAAACATATTTCCAAATGATGTATAAACTAGGACGCGGGCAATTTAGGGCTAGTAATGAGGTGAAAAAACTAAATACTGATGTGACTCCGCTTCGTGTCGTGCCAAAACATCCTTCCCCGTGATAAAACCGCAGTAACGCATGGTCTCTTGTAGCTTAGTGCTTTCCACACTTTAAAATAAATAAATTACATTTAAATCAAATTCATTTACATTCAAAAAGTGTTATAATAACAAAAGAAACTTTATTTATATGTTAATCTGCTGTAAAGGACAAGAGTGAATAAATAACCCAGCTAGCAAAAAATTTATCCGGCATGCCAGAACTTTTTGTGTCCGCCCACATCCAGCAGCCGGATCTGGCCCGGTGTCAAAATGAATGACAGTTTGATTCTGGCCCGCATACGGCTGCCCGGATCATAGCCATGACTGACAGCAATAAGTCAGCACTACAGTAATGTATTAATAAGAAGACAAAGGTGAAGAATAAGAATAATAGTAACAAAAATGTACACACTTTAAACATGTTTTTACATCTCTTGTAAGCACTTATCTTTGAAAATACTCTGTAAAATATATATATACTGTATATATACTGTATATATATATATATATATATATATATATATACACGTATATATATATATATATATATATATATATATATATATATATATATATATATATATATATATATATATATATATATATATATATATATGAAATTCAGGTGTTCTAATCACGTTTATGGCCACAGGTGTATAAAACCAAGCACCTAGGCATGCAGACTGCTTCTACAAACAGAATGGGTCACTCTCAGGAGCTCAATGAATTCCAGCATGGTGCCGTGATAGGATGCCATTTGTGCAACAAATCATGAAATACTCCACAGTCGTCTGTCAGTGGTATTATAACAAAGTGGAAGTGATTGAGAACGACAGCAACTCATCCATGAAGAGGTAGGCCACGTAAAATGACAGAGCAGGGTCAGCGGATGCTGAGGCTCATAGTGCACAGAGTCAATCGGTACAGACTCCAAACTTCATGTGGCCTTCAGATTAGCTCAAGAACAGTGCATAGAGAGCTTCATAGAATGGGTTTTCATTGCTGAGCAGCTGCATTCAAGCCTTACATCACCAAGCACAATGCAAAGTGTCAGATGCAGTGGTGTAAAGTACGCCCCCACTGGACTCGAGAGCAGTGGAGACGTGTTCTCTGGAGTAAGGAATCACGCTTCTCAGTCTGTAATGCAGTAGTGTCCACTGTAGAGGTTGATGTGCATTTGAAGTATGGAAACCTGTGCTTGTAAAAAACAGCTATTAAATAGCTCCAGTAGCTTTAAACTTCTTTAAGCTTCTTTATTACAAGCCAGATAGTGAACAGCATGCTAATGCATCAAGCTAATGCAGGGTTTTCTAAAACAGTCCTCATAGACCTTCACTCCATTTTACGGGTACCAGTAACCTGATGGACTTTCCAATCTCTTTACTTCAGTACTGATGTACTGATCCTTTCTGATGAGGGAAAGATGAAGGTCCATCAGGGTTTAAGGGTGTTGATCTTGAACAGGAAATGATGTCATGAGAGAAGAACATAGTTATACAGAGAGCATGTTTACAGATTTGAGCAGTAAGAAGCTGAACAAAGTGTCACCATGTAGAATCCCAGTGTGAAGAGTAGATGCTGTTTATCTCCACTGCTCTTCATCTTCTTACAATTCAATGTGTATTACAATCAGAAGCTGTAGAAGAGATCAGACATGATCAGATGTTTCAGTCACCTATCAGACTCAACACAATCAGAACCAGAATAAACACCAGCACACACACACCAGCTGAAACAATGATAGAACACTGTTCGCTGAAGAACCATGATAATAATGCTAATGAGCATTTTGATTCCACAATAAGATAGATATATCATTGCAAATGTAGGTGTCAGGAGTCTCATTTGTGCATGTGAATTTATTATGCTCCACTCTGAGAAGCTTCAGACATCTGGTGGAGCTGAAGGGAACTGCCTCAGCTTTACCAATAGCTCAGCCAATAGATCTTCCAGCCGGTCCTCCCTTGCCTCTCTCCCAGCCTCTTGGTCCCCTCACTGCTCCTTCTTCTGCCCTAAGTATTCTTAATTTTGTTGTCTTTAATAAACCCATTAAAAACTACATCCAAATCCTTTGTGTGGTGTTCGCTTGGCAGTTCTAAAAAACCTTTATTGGTTCAGTGCCACCCCTAACAGTATGTAATATGTGTCTAAGTAGTGTGTTTAAGTGTGTCTGTGTATAAAGCAACAGTAACTCACTGTAGTTCCTTCAGGTTACATTGTGGATCCACCTGTAGATCTTTGAGCAGTTTTACTCCTGATTCTCCTGGACGATTTTGGTTCAGTTGCAGTTCTCTCAGACGTGATGATGGATTTGATTTCAGAGCTGAAGCCAGAGCAGTAAAACCTTCATCTGTAATACTGCAGAAATTTAACCTGCAGAAGAAAATCATTTAATAAAAATCACTGAGAAATCTTCAACATGTAAAACTATTCTATTATATTAATGATGAAGTGTTTTATCTTGTGTGGGGAAAATGAGTAAAAGATCAAACTCATACACACATCAATAACAACTTCTGTATGAATCTTCTGTATCTACAGTGTGAAAGTGAAGATCTTACTTCAATATCTCCAGTTTACAGTGTGGATTCTCCAGTCCAGCAGAGAGCAGCTTCACTCCTGAATCCTTCAGTTTATTGTAACTCGGGTTCAGATGTTTCAGACTGGAGAAGATTAAACTGAAAACTGAGGACAGAACTTCACAACTTTTCTCTGTTAGATCACAATCCCACAACCTGGAGAGAAATAATAGATTAGTATTTTCTCTTTATTAATTACAAAACTCTGCATATTTAGCAATGTATAATGTTTAAAATGTACAATAATCACTTTAAATTGTTTATTTATTTATTTGTCAATCATTAATTTATTTAATAATTATAAATCTATTCTCTGTTCACTGTATTTTAAGCAACCAAATCCATATGTAATATTGTATTATTATTTTTGTGCATGCATTATTACAAAATATTTTATTCCTGAAAAAAGTAAAAGAAACAATCCTGCTAGGATGTGATGAAGAATGACGACTTAAAAGAGTTCTAAACAAGGTCTGCTAAATTCATTTTCTGGTGTAAATGAGGCTTTTAATAGGAACAGATCTTCTGTATCTACAGTGTGAAAGTGAAGGTCTTACTCCAGTATCTCCAGTTTACAGTGTGGATTCTCCAGTCCAGCAGAGAGCAGCTTCACTCCTGAATCCTTCAGTTTATTGTAACCCAGGTTTAGATGTTTCAGACTGGAGGAGTTTAAACTGAGAACTGAGGACAGAACTTCACAACTTCTCTCTGTTAGATCACACTCCCACAATCTGGAGGAAAAAAAAAAACCAGATGTCACCCTGCACCAGTAGGTAAAATTAAAGAAACAGATTTGACCCAGACTGCATTACAGATGAAAGTGAAAGCAGTTGAATTGCTGATTCGGAGTGTAGTGCAACGGATCTTGTTTCTACAGACATTTGGACTTTGGGTTATAACCAAATCTGAACTTAATTAAACTAAAACATGTTTTTTTTTTTCTTTTCAATCATCTCGTTTTACTTAAGTTCTGTTAAGATGTTGATAATCAACCACCCTAACAACTGAAATGCAACGGATATTATTTTTGCAAGATCTGCAGACATGTGAACTTTGGATTACCCCTTCCCCAGAAAATTAACGAGCCTCAGAACTGGAACCACACTGAGGTCAGCCTTTCCTCTAGCATTGTTACTGGATTAAGGGAACAGACACCCAAAAGTGATGTTTATGGATGATACGACTAAGGGATTCTTTCAGCATTGTCCACCGGGCTACCCTTTGCTTCTTTGCCGCATAAATCCAGCTTACTAGCTGTTCCTATGCTCAATTATTCGTGTGGTGTATTCTCCAAGACAATCGGCGATTGTGAGGGCCCCTTTCCTGTTGGCCAAACACCGCTGGGCCTCTCACCACCTTTTGCACATCTACTCTTATACACACACACATACACAAAGAGAACCACACGTTTATGTCATTGCTACAGTTATTGCTCTGATTATTCTTCTTTTTGTACCTGTTCAATATATACAGTGGGGAAAATAAGTATTTGATACACTGCCGATTTTGCAAGTTTTCCCACCTACAAAACATGGGGAGGCCTGTAATTTTTATCGTAGACACACTTCAACTTTGAGAGACAGAATCTAAAAAAAAAAAAATCCAGACAATCACATTGTATGATTTTTAAATTAATTAATTTGCATTTTATTGCATGGAATAAGTATTTGATCACCTACCAACCAGCAAGAATTCTGGCTCTCACAGACCTGTTAGTTTTTCTTTAAGAAGCCCTCCTATTCTGCACTTATTACCTGTATTTATTGCACCTGCTTGAACTCGTAACCTGTATAAAAGACGCCTGTCCACACACTCAATCAATCACACTCCAACCTCTTTACCATGGCCAAGAGCAAAGAGCTGTCTAAGGACACCAGGGACAAAATTGTAGACCTGCACAAGGCTGGGATGGGCTACAGGACAATAGGCAAGCAGCTTGGTGAGAAGGCAACAACTGTTGGCACAATTATTAGAAAATGGACGAAACACAAGATGACTGTCAATCTTCCTCGGTCTGCTGCTCCATGCAAGATCTCACCTCGTGGGGTAAAGATGATCCTGAGAAAGGTGAAATATGAAAAACAAAACCTCATCTTTTTACACATCTGCTACACAAGGTCCCCCTGCTCATGCCAGCACATGTCCAGGCCCGTTTGAAGATCACCAATGACCATCTGGTTGATCCAGAGGAGGCATGGGAGAAGGTCATGTGGTCAGATGAGACTAAATTAGAGCTTTTTGGTATCAACTCCACTCACCGTGTTGAACGATGAGTACAACTCCAAGAACACCGTCCGAACCGTGAAGCATGGGGGTGGAAACATCATACTTTAGGGGTGCTTTTCTGCAAAGGGGACAGGACGACTGCACCGTTATGAAAGGAGGATTGATGGGGTCATGTATCACGAGATTTTGGCCAACAACCTTCTTCCCTCAGTAAGAGCATTGAAGATGGGTCGTGGCTGGGTCTTCCAGCATGACAATATCATGAAACACACAGCCAGGGCAACTAAGGAGTGGCTCCGTAAGAAGCATTTCAAGGTCCTGGAGTGGCCTAGCCAGTCTCCAGACCTGAACCCAATAGAAAATCTTTGGAGGAAGCTTAAACTCAATGTTGCCCAGCGACAGCCCCGAAACCTGAAAGATCTGAAGAAGATCTGTATGGAGGAGTGGGCCAAAATCCCTGCTGCAGTGTGTGCAAACTTGGTCAAGAACTACAGGAAACGTCTGACCTCTGTAAAGGTTTCTGTACCAAATATTAAGTTTTGTTTTTTCATTGTATCAAATACTTATTTCATGCAATAAAATGCAAATTAAATATTTAATTGATTTTCTGGAATTTTTTTTTTATTTTGTCTCTCACAGTTAAATTGATAAAAAATTACAGGCCTCTCCATTCTTTGTAGGTGGGAAAACTTGCAAAATCGGCAGTGTATCAAATACTTATTTTCCCCACTGTAACTTGTAACCCAATTGATAGTATTGGAGATTATTATATGCCATATTATTCCCAATTAATGTATGTTGTTCTAAATCTTATCTGCATGTCATATTATGTTTTGTATGAATTAAGTTGTTTACTATCCACTAAATAGACTAAATGAATTATGTTTATCATAATAACTTACAATCATAGTAATGTGTGTTAAAGCTATAGAACATATTTTGATATTATTAGTATAGAAGCATATTTGAGACTAAGAGCAAACTTGTGTACCTATGAATAACTGGTAAGGGAATTAAAAGAGAATGGTACCCAATGACTCAGATAAGAACTGTCATGGGGAAGATGTATCAATAGTGCCATCTAGTGGCCACTAGTAATTTGCTCTTTTGGTGAAATACAGGAAGAGTTTCCAAATTCGTTACACCCACCGAAGGAGGGCCAATGGCTCATTGGCTATCTCTAACCAAACCACTCCTCCTATTTTCCCTTGAAATGGGGCAGTTAGTCTGGCCACAAGAAAGAGCCTGAAAGAACATCACAGAACTTCAGAACATCGGAGTTAAGAGGTGAACAGCAACAGAAAGGAGAGAACAGCACAAGAGAAGAACCAGGCAAAGTTAATCAGCAGAAGGAGAGGTAAATGGCTTGCGACTTCTTGGCTGTTTTGCAGATCTCAAAGCTTGCAGTCTCGACTCCTAGTTAAAAGTTACTAAGTTACGGTTGTAGTAAATTAGTCTAAGTTAAAGTGCGCAGGTTGCCTTTACTGGACTTTTGAAACGGTGCTGTTGGAACCAAAGGGTTAGATTTTTAGCACTATGATCCAGATTTGGTGACGCTGGCAGAATCCAACTTCTTCACGTGACACATTGCGTGAGTCTTACCACAAATCTTCTCAAGGGAGAAAAGCCAACAACGGACGTCAAGCTCCACGTTCCATGTTGTAGAGCTGATCTAGGCAGAGGAGAGGTAAAACTGTTCCATCTGTTGGACCGGTAGAAAGCTCCAACGTGAGGTAACCTTGCTGACTCCAGAGGACTGCTCCAAGAGGAAGACTCAATTCTTTTTATGCTCAGTCAAGGGACTTGGTTCTGCCATTACTTTTAACAATGGATCTCTATTATTGATTGACATCAAACATCGCAAATAGGCCCGTTTTCTGATTCTCACCAAAGTTTTTCAGTTTTAAGTCTTAGTATTGATTTAGCATTTACACATTTATTTTACTGTTCTTATCGCTCAGTTGTATATTCCCTTAATCACTGTTTTATGCTATGTCTTAAACTTTTAATAAACATTATAATCCTTCAAAAATAATGTTGTAAGTTCAATAACCAGGAGCGATGAATAGTTCTTAAAGAACTTTACCCCTACAGAACAGGACTGATTTACTCTTAATTTGTTTTTTCTGGAATTTACCAAAACATAAATTAACTTACTACTACAGGAGCCAGTAAACATTTCAACATTGTCTCTAAAAGTGTGTGTATGTGTGTGTGTGTGTCGCCCCGAGATGGATTATTTTTTTATGCTTATTGTTTCCCAGGATGAAGTGATTAGTGTAAATGAATGAATGTGTGTAAAACTTAGTGAAAGTGAAGATCTTACTCCAGTATCTCCAGTTTACAGTGTGGATTCTCCAGTCCAGCAGAAAGCAGCTTCACTCCTGAATCCTTCAGTTTATTGTTACTCAGGTCCAGATGTTTCAGACTGGAGGAGTTTAAACTCAGAACTGAGGACAGACCTTCACAACTTTCCTCTGTTAGATTACACTCCCACAACCTAGAGAGAAATAATCAGATAGCAAGTAGCAGATCTGATAATATTACCCAGACTGCAGTGCAGATGAAAGTGAAAGCAGCTGAATTATTGATTCTGAATCAGTAATCATTCCAACATGAGTATAAATCTGATTTCAGATTTTGGATTCCACATTTTAAAGGTTTTCAAAGATAAATGTGGAATCTTCAGTAGATATTTGTTAGCTAGTAGATCATTTAGGAACAATGAACATCAACATCTACACATTCAAAACCAAAAACCCTCCCAAACACTAATTAATGAAACCTGGGATTTTAGTTCTAGTTTAATTAATGAAGCTTCATAATTAAACAGAAGTCTGAATCATTAACATGTTTTCATAGTGGTGTTTTGGTTATTTTATTTGACAGTGGTGTTTTTATTGTGTTATTTCATAGTGCTGTTTTTATTGTTTAATTTCATAGTGATGTTTTCATTGTTTTATTTTATAGTGACGTTTTTATTGTTTTATTTCATAGTGGTGTTTTTATTATTTTATTTAAAAGTGGTGTTTTTATTGTTTTATTTCATAGTGTGTTTTTATTGTTTTATTTTATAGTGGTGTTTTTATTGTTTTATTTCATAAATATGTTTTTATTGTTTAATTTCATGGTGTTTTTATAGTTTAATTTAAAAATGGTGTTTATATTGTTTAATTTAATAGTGATGTTTTTATTGTTTTATTTCATAGTGGTGTTTTTATTGTTTTATTTCATTAGGAGGTTTTCATTGTTTAATTTCATAAATATGTTTTTATTGTTTTATTTCATAAGGAGGTTTTTATTGTTTAATTTCATAGTGGTGTTTTTATTGTTTTATTTTACAGTGGTGTTTTTGTTTTATTTCACAGTGGTGTTTTTATTGTTTAATTTCATAGTGATGTTTTTATTGTTTTATCCCATAAAGATGTTTTTATTGATTTATTTCACAGTGATGTTTTTATTGTTTTATTTCATAGTGGTGTTTTTGTTGTTTTATTTTACAGTGATGTTTTATTGTTTAATTTAATTGTGGTGTTCTTTATTGTCTAATTTCATAGTGGTGTTTTTATTGTTTAATTTCATAGTGATGTTTTTATTGTTTAATTTGATAATGATGTTTTTATTGTTTGATTTTATAGTGATTTTTTTATTGTTTAATTTCATAGTGGTGTTTTTATTGTTTAATTTTATAGTGATGTTTTTATTGTCTTATTTCATAGTGGTGTTTTTATTGTATAATTTCATAGTGGTGTTTTTATTGTTTAATTTCATAGTGGTGCTTTTATTGTTTAATTTCATAGTGGTGTTTTTATTGTTTAATTTCATAGTGTTGTTTTTATTGTTTTATTTCATAGTGGTGTTTTTATTATTTTATTTAATAAGATGTTTTTATTGTTTCATTTCATAGTGATGTTTTAATTGTTTATTTTCATAGTGATTTTTTTATTGTTTAATTTTAAATTAGTGTTTTTATTGTTTTATTTCATAGTGGTGTTTTTATTGTTTCATTTTACAGTGGTGTATTTATTGTTTTATTTCACAGTGGTGTTTTTATTGTTTAATTTCATAGTGATGTTTTTATTGTTTTATCCCATAAAGATGTTTTTATTGATTTATTTCACAGTGATGTTTTTATTGTTTTATTTCATAGTGGTGTTTTTGTTGTTTTATTTTACAGTGATGTTTTATTGTTTAATTTAATTGTGGTGTTCTTTATTGTCTAATTTCATAGTGGTGTTTTTATTGTTTAATTTCATAGTGATGTTTTTATTGTTTAATTTGATAATGATGTTTTTATTGTTTGATTTTATAGTGATTTTTTTATTGTTTAATTTCATAGTGGTGTTTTTATTGTTTAATTTCATAGTGATGTTTTTATTGTTTAATTTGATAATGATGTTTTTATTGTTTGATTTTATAGTGATTTTTTTATTGTTTAATTTCATAGTGGTGTTTTTATTGTTTAATTTTATAGTGATGTTTTTATTGTCTTATTTCATAGTAGTGTTTTTATTGTATAATTTCATAGTGGTGTTTTTATTGTTTAATTTCATAGTGGTGCTTTTATTGTTTAATTTCATAGTGGTGTTTTTATTGTTTAATTTCATAGTGTTGTTTTTATTGTTTTATTTCATAGTGGTGTTTTTATTATTTTATTTAATAAGATGTTTTTATTGTTTCATTTCATAGTGATGTTTTAATAGTTTATTTTCATAGTGATTTTTTTATTGTTTAATTTTAAATTAGTGTTTTTATTGTTTTATTTCATAGTGGTGTTTTTATTGTTTCATTTTACAGTGGTGTATTTATTGTTTTATTTCACAGTGGTGTTTTTATTGTTTAATTTCATAGTGATGTTTTTATTGTTTTATCCCATAAAGATGTTTTTATTGATTTATTTCACAGTGATGTTTTTATTGTTTTATTTCATAGTGGTGTTTTTGTTGTTTTATTTTACAGTGATGTTTTATTGTTTAATTTAATTGTGGTGTTCTTTATTGTCTAATTTCACAGTGGTGTTTTTATTGTTTAATTTCATAGTGATGTTTTTATTTTTTAATTTGATAATGATGTTTTTATTGTTTGATTTTATAGTGATTTTTTTATTGTTTAATTTCATAGTGGTGTTTTTATTGTTTAATTTTATAGTGATGTTTTTATTGTCTTATTTCATAGTGGTGTTTTTATTGTATAATTTCATAGTGGTGTTTTTATTGTTTAATTTCATAGTGGTGCTTTTATTGTTTAATTTCATAGTGGTGTTTTTATTGTTTAATTTCATAGTGTTGTTTTTATTGTTTTATTTCATAGTGGTGTTTTTATTATTTTATTTAATAAGATGTTTTTATTGTTTCATTTCATAGTGATGTTTTAATTGTTTATTTTCATAGTGATTTTTTTATTGTTTAATTTTAAATTAGTGTTTTTATTGTTTTATTTCATAGTGGTGTTTTTATTGTTTCATTTTACAGTGGTGTATTTATTGTTTTATTTCACAGTGGTGTTTTTATTGTTTAATTTCATAGTGATGTTTTTATTGTTTTATCCCATAAAGATGTTTTTATTGATTTATTTCACAGTGATGTTTTTATTGTTTTATTTCATAGTGGTGTTTTTGTTGTTTTATTTTACAGTGATGTTTTATTGTTTAATTTAATTGTGGTGTTCTTTATTGTCTAATTTCATAGTGGTGTTTTTATTGTTTAATTTCATAGTGATGTTTTTATTGTTTAATTTGATAATGATGTTTTTATTGTTTGATTTTATAGTGATTTTTTTATTGTTTAATTTCATAGTGGTGTTTTTATTGTTTAATTTCATAGTGATGTTTTTATTGTTTAATTTGATAATGATGTTTTTATTGTTTGATTTTATAGTGATTTTTTTATTGTTTAATTTCATAGTGGTGTTTTTATTGTTTAATTTTATAGTGATGTTTTTATTGTCTTATTTCATAGTAGTGTTTTTATTGTATAATTTCATAGTGGTGTTTTTATTGTTTAATTTCATAGTGGTGCTTTTATTGTTTAATTTCATAGTGGTGTTTTTATTGTTTAATTTCATAGTGTTGTTTTTATTGTTTTATTTCATAGTGGTGTTTTTATTATTTTATTTAATAAGATGTTTTTATTGTTTCATTTCATAGTGATGTTTTAATAGTTTATTTTCATAGTGATTTTTTTATTGTTTAATTTTAAATTAGTGTTTTTATTGTTTTATTTCATAGTGGTGTTTTTATTGTTTCATTTTACAGTGGTGTATTTATTGTTTTATTTCACAGTGGTGTTTTTATTGTTTAATTTCATAGTGATGTTTTTATTGTTTTATCCCATAAAGATGTTTTTATTGATTTATTTCACAGTGATGTTTTTATTGTTTTATTTCATAGTGGTGTTTTTGTTGTTTTATTTTACAGTGATGTTTTATTGTTTAATTTAATTGTGGTGTTCTTTATTGTCTAATTTCACAGTGGTGTTTTTATTGTTTAATTTCATAGTGATGTTTTTATTTTTTAATTTGATAATGATGTTTTTATTGTTTGATTTTATAGTGATTTTTTTATTGTTTAATTTCATAGTGGTGTTTTTATTGTTTAATTTTATAGTGATGTTTTTATTGTCTTATTTCATAGTGGTGTTTTTATTGTATAATTTCATAGTGGTGTTTTTATTGTTTAATTTCATAGTGGTGCTTTTATTGTTTAATTTCATAGTGGTGTTTTTATTGTTTAATTTCATAGTGTTGTTTTTATTGTTTTATTTCATAGTGGTGTTTTTATTATTTTATTTAATAAGATGTTTTTATTGTTTCATTTCATAGTGATGTTTTAATTGTTTATTTTCATAGTGATTTTTTTATTGTTTAATTTTAAATTAGTGTTTTTATTGTTTTATTTCATAGTGGTGTTTTTATTGTTTCATTTTACAGTGGTGTATTTATTGTTTTATTTCACAGTGGTGTTTTTATTGTTTAATTTCATAGTGATGTTTTTATTGTTTTATCCCATAAAGATGTTTTTATTGATTTATTTCACAGTGATGTTTTTATTGTTTTATTTCATAGTGGTGTTTTTGTTGTTTTATTTTACAGTGATGTTTTATTGTTTAATTTAATTGTGGTGTTCTTTATTGTCTAATTTCATAGTGGTGTTTTTATTGTTTAATTTCATAGTGATGTTTTTATTGTTTAATTTGATAATGATGTTTTTATTGTTTGATTTTATAGTGATTTTTTTATTGTTTAATTTCATAGTGGTGTTTTTATTGTTTAATTTTATAGTGATGTTTTTATTGTCTTATTTCATAGTGGTGTTTTTATTGTATAATTTCATAGTGGTGTTTTTATTGTTTAATTTCATAGTGGTGCTTTTATTGTTTAATTTCATAGTGGTGTTTTTATTGTTTAATTTCATAGTGTTGTTTTTATTGTTTTATTTCATAGTGGTGTTTTTATTATTTTATTTAATAAGATGTTTTTATTGTTTCATTTCATAGTGATGTTTTAATTGTTTATTTTCATAGTGATTTTTTTATTGTTTAATTTTATAGTAGTGTTTTTATTGTATAATTTCATAGTGGTGTTTTTATTGTTTAATTTCATAGTGGTGCTTTTATTGTTTAATTTCATAGTGGTGTTTTTATTGTTTAATTTCATAGTGTTGTTTTTATTGTTTTATTTCATAGTGGTGTTTTTATTATTTTATTTAATAAGATGTTTTTATTGTTTCATTTCATAGTGATGTTTTAATTGTTTATTTTCATAGTGATTTTTTTATTGTTTAATTTTAAATTAGTGTTTTTATTGTTTTATTTCATAGTGGTGTTTTTATTGTTTCATTTTACAGTGGTGTATTTATTGTTTTATTTTACAGTGGTGTTTTTATTGTTTAATTTCATAGTGATGTTTTTATTGTTTTATCCCATAAAGATGTTTTTATTGATTTATTTCACAGTGATGTTTTTATTGTTTTATTTCATAGTGGTGTTTTTGTTGTTTTATTTTACAGTGATGTTTTATTGTTTAATTTAATTGTGGTGTTCTTTATTGTCTAATTTCATAGTGGTGTTTTTATTGTTTAATTTCATAGTGATGTTTTTATTGTTTAATTTGATAATGATGTTTTAATTGTTTATTTTCATAGTGATTTTTTTATTGTTTAATTTTAAATTAGTGTTTTTATTGTTTTATTTCATAGTGGTGTTTTTATTGTTTCATTTTACAGTGGTGTATTTATTGTTTTATTTCACAGTGGTGTTTTTATTGTTTAATTTCATAGTGATGTTTTTATTGTTTTATCCCATAAAGATGTTTTTATTGATTTATTTCACAGTGATGTTTTTATTGTTTTATTTCATAGTGGTGTTTTTGTTGTTTTATTTTACAGTGATGTTTTATTGTTTAATTTAATTGTGGTGTTCTTTATTGTCTAATTTCACAGTGGTGTTTTTATTGTTTAATTTCATAGTGATGTTTTTATTTTTTAATTTGATAATGATGTTTTTATTGTTTGATTTTATAGTGATTTTTTTATTGTTTAATTTCATAGTGGTGTTTTTATTGTTTAATTTTATAGTGATGTTTTTATTGTCTTATTTCATAGTGGTGTTTTTATTGTATAATTTCATAGTGGTGTTTTTATTGTTTAATTTCATAGTGGTGCTTTTATTGTTTAATTTCATAGTGGTGTTTTTATTGTTTAATTTCATAGTGTTGTTTTTATTGTTTTATTTCATAGTGGTGTTTTTATTATTTTATTTAATAAGATGTTTTTATTGTTTCATTTCATAGTGATGTTTTAATTGTTTATTTTCATAGTGATTTTTTTATTGTTTAATTTTAAATTAGTGTTTTTATTGTTTTATTTCATAGTGGTGTTTTTATTGTTTCATTTTACAGTGGTGTATTTATTGTTTTATTTCACAGTGGTGTTTTTATTGTTTAATTTCATAGTGATGTTTTTATTGTTTTATCCCATAAAGATGTTTTTATTGATTTATTTCACAGTGATGTTTTTATTGTTTTATTTCATAGTGGTGTTTTTGTTGTTTTATTTTACAGTGATGTTTTATTGTTTAATTTAATTGTGGTGTTCTTTATTGTCTAATTTCATAGTGGTGTTTTTATTGTTTAATTTCATAGTGATGTTTTTATTGTTTAATTTGATAATGATGTTTTTATTGTTTGATTTTATAGTGATTTTTTTATTGTTTAATTTCATAGTGGTGTTTTTATTGTTTAATTTTATAGTGATGTTTTTATTGTCTTATTTCATAGTGGTGTTTTTATTGTATAATTTCATAGTGGTGTTTTTATTGTTTAATTTCATAGTGGTGCTTTTATTGTTTAATTTCATAGTGGTGTTTTTATTGTTTAATTTCATAGTGTTGTTTTTATTGTTTTATTTCATAGTGGTGTTTTTATTATTTTATTTAATAAGATGTTTTTATTGTTTCATTTCATAGTGATGTTTTAATTGTTTATTTTCATAGTGATTTTTTTATTGTTTAATTTTATAGTAGTGTTTTTATTGTATAATTTCATAGTGGTGTTTTTATTGTTTAATTTCATAGTGGTGCTTTTATTGTTTAATTTCATAGTGGTGTTTTTATTGTTTAATTTTAAATTAGTGTTTTTATTGTTTTATTTCATAGTGGTGTTTTTATTGTTTCATTTTACAGTGGTGTTTTTATTGTTTTATTTCACAGTGGTGTTTTTATTGTTTAATTTCATAGTGATGTTTTTATTGTTTTATCCCATAAAGATGTTTTTATTGATTTATTTCACAGTGATGTTTTTATTGTTTTATTTCATAGTGGTGTTTTTGTTGTTTTATTTTACAGTGATGTTTTATTGTTTAATTTAATTGTGGTGTTCTTTATTGTCTAATTTCATAGTGGTGTTTTTATTGTTTAATTTCATAGTGATGTTTTTATTTTTTAATTTGATAATGATGTTTTTATTGTTTGATTTTATAGTGATTTTTTTATTGTTTAATTTCATAGTGGTGTTTTTATTGTTTAATTTTATAGTGATGTTTTTATTGTCTTATTTCATAGTGGTGTTTTTATTGTATAATTTCATAGTGGTGTTTTTATTGTTTAATTTCATAGTGGTGCTTTTATTGTTTAATTTCATAGTGGTGTTTTTATTGTTTAATTTCATAGTGTTGTTTTTATTGTTTTATTTCATAGTGGTGTTTTTATTATTTTATTTAATAAGATGTTTTTATTGTTTCATTTCATAGTGATGTTTTAATTGTTTATTTTCATAGTGATTTTTTTATTGTTTAATTTTAAATTAGTGTTTTTATTGTTTTATTTCATAGTGGTGTTTTTATTGTTTCATTTTACAGTGGTGTATTTATTGTTTTATTTCACAGTGGTGTTTTTATTGTTTAATTTCATAGTGATGTTTTTATTGTTTTATCCCATAAAGATGTTTTTATTGATTTATTTCACAGTGATGTTTTTATTGTTTTATTTCATAGTGGTGTTTTTGTTGTTTTATTTTACAGTGATGTTTTATTGTTTAATTTAATTGTGGTGTTCTTTATTGTCTAATTTCATAGTGGTGTTTTTATTGTTTAATTTCATAGTGATGTTTTTATTGTTTAATTTGATAATGATGTTTTTATTGTTTGATTTTATAGTGATTTTTTTATTGTTTAATTTCATAGTGGTGTTTTTATTGTTTAATTTTATAGTGATGTTTTTATTGTCTTATTTCATAGTGGTGTTTTTATTGTATAATTTCATAGTGGTGTTTTTATTGTTTAATTTCATAGTGGTGCTTTTATTGTTTAATTTCATAGTGGTGTTTTTATTGTTTAATTTCATAGTGTTGTTTTTATTGTTTTATTTCATAGTGGTGTTTTTATTATTTTATTTAATAAGATGTTTTTATTGTTTCATTTCATAGTGATGTTTTAATTGTTTATTTTCATAGTGATTTTTTTATTGTTTAATTTTAAATTAGTGTTTTTATTGTTTTATTTCATAGTGTTGTTTTTAATATTTTATTTTACAGTGGTGTTTTTATTGTTTTATTTCATAGTGGTGTTTTTATTGTTTTCTTTCACAGTGGTGTTTTTATTGTTTTATTTCATAGTGGTGTTTTTATTGTTTTATTTCATAGTGGTGTTTTTATTGTTTTCTTTCACAGTGGTGTTTTTATTGTTTTATTTCATAGTGTGTTTTTATTGTTTTCTTTCACAGTGGTGTTTTTATTGTTTAATTTTATAGTGGTGTTTTTATTGTTTGATTTTATACTTTTGTTTTTATTGTTTAATTTTATAGTGGTGTTTTCATTGTTTTCTTTCACAGTGGTGTTTTTATTGTTTAATTTTATAGTGGTGTTTTTATTGTTTGATTTTATACTTTTGTTTTTATTGTTTAATTTTATAGTGGTGTTTTTATTGTTTGATTTTATAGTTTTGTTTTTATTGTTTAATGTTATAGTGGTGTTTGTCTTTGTGTGAGTTAATGTATCTAAAAGTGTGTGTGTGCACATGAAAGAAGACACACTCCTTGCTTTTAAGGGGTGTGGGTCTTATGGGAAAAGTTTATTATCCACCAGGAGGAACCACATGAACCCCTGCATTGTCAGAAGCTGAAGTCGGACAAATTGAAATTAATGATATGTAATATGAACTGTCCGAGTTAACATTTACATTTTCGACATTTAGCAGACGCCTTTATCCAAAGCGACTTACATTACAGTTACAGCATATAGTCTGAGCAACAGAGGGTTAAGGGCCTTGCTCAAGGGCCCAACAGCAGCAACCTAGCAGTGGTGGGTTGTGATGTAAATACTTTTTTTCCAACATGACTGAACAATTTATCAAGTGTAGATATCAAATAATAATGTACAATTTGTAATCCTGAAAAACCTGATTTGATTTCAGAACATTAAACTGACAGCTATTCAGAGCTAAAATGCAAAGTCAGAGCTAACATGTAAAGTCAGAGCTAATTTGCTAAGTCAGAGCTAAATTGTTAAGTCAGAGCTAAGTTACTAACTGAACCATAAGAACTGATGATTTCTGGTTAATATCTCTCGGTCTCAGGATCCTGAACCAGCAGTAGAAGTTTTCTGATGCTCATGCTGCTGTGGAATTGATCACAGATGAATATAAACTGGTCATTACTGGTTTGTTGCTAAAATGTCACTGTTACCTCTGTAAATGTTGCTAACTAAAGAGCTAATCCACAAAATTCATTTTACTCTTGTATAAAGGAACACAGAAGATAAAAATAGCAGTTATGACTTTTTTTTCTTCATCCATGATAAATTAATACAGCAGGTTCAGCAGCAGAAACTCAGGTGCTGCTTGTTTAGGATCTAATCTCAGGTAAGTTAGTGAGCTACAGTAAAAAACAATCATCCTCCAGATGTTGTGACAAATCCCATAAAACATCTGCAAAAGTTCTGTTCAAATTAAAATGATGCTTCAGAGAATGGAACAGATCTTCTGTATAAAAGTGAAGTGTAAAAGTGAAAATTTTACCCCAGTATCTCCAGTTTACAGTGTGGATTCTCCAGTCCAGCAGAGAGCAGCTTCACTCCTGAATCCTTCAGTTTATTGTTACCCAGGTTCAGATGTTTCAGACTGGAGGAGTTTAAACTGAGAACTGTGAACAGAACTTTACAACTTTCCTCTGTTAGATCACACAGACACAACCTGTAGAGAAATAATCAGATAAATCAGAGAAATGAAAGACATCACACTGCAGCAGTAGGTAGTAATATTTCCCAGACTGCATTGCAAATGAAAATGTAAAAGTTTTTACTTTATAGTGGTGTTTTTTATACAATATTTGCTAAGCTTACAGTACCCTGAACAAATGTTTGAAATGGTTGATCACCACCAAACTCAAAATATATCAGGATGGTTGGGTGGAGCAGCTGGTTCCTGAGCTCCTAGATTCATTGATCATTTTTAGTTATTGTCTGTCTACATGTTCTCCCAATGGTACCCTACATTTTCTGTTTTTTTTTTTTTTCAATATGTATGTTAATTCTAATGGTAAATCACACAAACGTGTTTCATCTCACAGAAACCTACTGCTCGACTGCACTTGAAAGCAGCCTTCAGTCTACAAAGATCTTCAGTATCTACAGTGTGAAAGTACGGAGCCCCTAAGGTGACATCCCCTAAAAAAAAATAACGCGTTCCCACGCCTTATTAACGTGTGGCCACGACTTAGTAACGCGTTCCCACGCCTTAATAACGTGTGGCCACGACTTAGTAATGCGTGGCCACGACGTTCCCACGCCTTAGTAACGCATGGCCACGACTTACTTAACGCGTTCCCACGCCTTAATAACGCGTTCCCACGACTTAGTAACGCATGGCCACGACTTACTTAACGCGTTCCCATGCCTTAATAACGCGTGGCCACGACTTACTTAACACGTTCCCACGCCTTAATAACGCGTTCCTACGACTTAGTAACGCGTGGCCACGACTTAGTAAGTAGTGGGAATGAGATCGTGGCCACGGCTTAAAAAGGTTGAAACAGTTGAATATTGTTTACTCTGTTCCGTTTCTTGACTATCGTGTCAATAAACAGAATGGATGATTAAAGGATTGTACCTGCTTACTTTTTATGTATTACATCTACAACAGTAGCGAACATTAACGTGTGTATAAACATTACTATGACAACCCGCATGCAACTGTGTGTGCGTCGCTCTAACAGTTCCGTACCAAAACATAAACCATCACACATTCCATACATTAACACATGTTAGGGGCTCGGTATGAAATAGTTAAATGTGCTGTGATCATCTGTTACACACAGGAGGGAGACTGCATATTACATCAAGGCTCCAAAACAAACAATCTGCGGCTAACAATATGTATTAATGTATGGAACGTGTGATGGTTTATGTTTCAGTACGGAACTGTTACAGTGACGCACACACAGTTGCATGCGGGTTGTCATAGTAATGTTTATACACACGTTAATGTTTGCTACTGTTGTAGATGTAATAAATATAAAATAAGCAAGTACAATTCCTTTAATCATCCATTCTGTTTATTGACACAATAGTCTAGAAAGGGAACAGAGTAAACAATATTCAACTGTTTCAACCTTTTTAAGCCGTTATTAAGGCGTTATTAAGGCGTGGGAACGTGTTAAGTAAGTCGTGGCCACGCGTTACTAAGGCGTGGGAACGCGTTAAGTAAGTCGTGGCCACGCGTTACCAAGTCATGAGAACGCGTTATTAAGGCGTGGTAACGCGTTAAGTAAGTCGTGGCCACGCGTTATTAAGGCATGGGAACGCGTTACTAAGTCGTGGCCACACGTTATTTTTTTTTTAGGGGATGTCACCTTAGGGGCTCCGTATGAAAGTGAAGATCTTACTTCAGTATCTCCAGTTTACAGTGTGGATTCTCCAGTCCAGCAGAGAGCAGCTTCACTCCTGAATCCTTCAGTTTATTGTTACTCAGGTTCAGATGTTTCAGACTGGAGGAGTTTAAACTGAGAACTGAGGACAGAACTTCACAACTTTTCTCTGTTAGGTTACAACCAACCAACCTGTAAAGATCAATCAGAGAAATTAAAAATGTCACCCTGCAGCAGTAGGTGGAATCTGATAACATTACCCAGACTGCAGTGCAGATAAAAGTGAAGCAGCTTAATTAATGATTCTGAATCATAATCATTTCAACATTGTCTCTAAAAGTGTGTGTGTTTGTATGTGTGTGTTTGTATGTGTGTTTGTATGTCACCCTGAGATGGTTTATTTGTTTATCCTGTTTCCCAGGATGAAGTGATTAGTGTAAATGAATGCATGTGTATAAAACTGAAAGTGAAAATCTTACTCCAGTATCTCCAGTTTACAGTGTGGATTTTCCAGTCCAGCAGAGAGCAGCTTCACTCCTGAATCCTTCAGTTTATTGTTACCCAGGTTCAGATGTTTCAGACTGGAGGTGTTTAAACTGAGAACTGAGGACAGAACTTTACAACTTTCATCTGTGAGATTACACAGACACAACCTGGAGAGAAATAATCAGATCAGATTACATTTCAAATGAATGTGAAAGCAGCTGAACTGATGAATCAACCAATAGCTGGACTGATCTACTGTACTGATTTACAAAGGGCCAAAGCTTCACATTTCTACACAGTCCAAAGCACAGTGTAGCGACTGAGAATTAATACTTTACTTACAGAATATAAGACAACTTTATTTTCGTCTTTATCCTAAAACATAGTTGATAGTGACTCTGTGTGTGTGCATCACCAGGGAGTGTTTCTACTAGTGCTACTTTTTGAGTAGCACTGGGTCCACCATCGTCCTGACCAGTATGAAGTGATCCAATCATTTTATATGAATTGAATTTACATTCCATAATTACTCACTATTTTTTCACTCTCACTGCTGTATTTCTGCACAGCATGACTGGAAACTAATTATTATCAGGAAGCTCTACGTAGAAACTGCTGTCACTAACATTCAGGGTTAGAGGTACAAATACTTCTGATCCTGCTTTCAGGTGAAATTCTACATTCTGTATAAAACTAGTGCACTAGTCTAAATATGTAATTTACACGTCATGTTTATGTAAACTGAGCTCTGATCTGATTATTATTACAGTGTTTTCATCAGAGTAAAATTAATTCTCCTGAAAACACAATGTCACGTGTCTTTTTTTTTTTTTTTTATTGTTAATAATTAATGCATTTCTCTCTTAATTATTGAACTTGCATTCACCATTTAAACTTGATATTTTTGGAGCTCTGTAGTTAATGATTTTCACCATTTCACATCAGATTTTATATTAAGTATAATTAGCAGAGTACAAGTTAGTAGGTGGTGCAGAAACAGTTATTAAATTAGATATTAATTTCAGACATATTTTGAGATCAGACTGCAACAATGTAGTTTTGCACCTTCTCAGTTTCATAAATCTAATTATTAGTGTTTAAGTGATGAACCCTTAAACCAAACATTTATTAATAAATTACTTACTCAGCTTGTCTCGATTCTTTCACCAATGGCAGCATCTTCAGAAGACCTTCATGTGATGGATAATATTTACTTAAATCAAACTCATTCAGCTCCTGATCTGAGTTCAGCAACACAAACACCAGAGCCGACCACTGAGCAGGAGACAGACGAAGTTCATCGTGACAAACACAACCTTTTCTGTTCAGGTATTTTTGGACTTCCTGCACTAGAGAATCATCGTTCAGTTCATTCAGACAGTGGAACAGATTGATGGATTTCTCTGGAGAGGGATTCTCACTAATCTTTTTCTTGATGTACTTGACTGTTTCCTCTTTGTTGTAAGAGCCACTTTCTGTTTGTGGCAGTAGGCCTCGTAAGAGAGTCTGATTGGACTCCAGCAAGAGACCCAGGAGGAAGCGGAGGAAAAGATCCAGGTGTCCATTTTTACTCTGTAAGGCCTTGTCCACTGCACTCTTCAAAAAGTCAGACAAAGTGTTTCCAAAGAATCCAGTGTTTTGCACCACCTGCACATTTCTGTTTTTGTTGATGGAGGTGAGAAATACATATAAAGCAGCCAGGAACTCCTGAACACTCAGGTGCACAAAGCTGAAGACCTGACCCAGGTGCAGTCCAGACTCTTTTTTGAAGATTTGGGTGCAGACTCCTGAGTACACTGATGTGTTTTTGACATCAATGCCACACTCTGTCAGGTCTTCCTCATAGAAGATCAGGTTTCCTTTCTCCAGCTGTTGAAAGGCCAGTTTTCCCAGTGCCAGTATCGACTCTCTGGTTTGGTGTGGATCAGGGTCAGATTTCCCATGATACTTTTGTTCCTTGTGTTTTATCTGAAAGATCAGAAAGTAAGTGAACATTTGAGTCAGAGTTTTGGGGATCTCTTTTCCCTCGGCTCCATCCAGAATTCTCTCTAGAACAGAGGCTGAGATCCAGCAGAACACTGGAATGTGACACATGATGTAGAGGCTTCTTGATGACTTAATGTGTTTGATGATTTTACTAACCAGGTTCTCATCACTGATCCTCTTCCTGAAGTACTCCTCTTTCTGAGGGTCACTAAACCCTCGTACCTCTGTTACCTGGTCTACACACTCAGAAGGGATCTGATTGGCTGCTCCTGGTCGAGTGGTGATCCAGAGTTGAGCAGAGGGAAGCAAGTTCCCCTTGATGAGGTTTGTCAGCAGCACATCCATTTTTACTGACTTTGTTATGTTACACAATCGCTCATTATTTTGAAAATCTAGAGGAAGTCGACACTCATCCAGACCATCAAAGATGAACAAAACTTTATAAGCATCACAGTCTAATGATGATAGGTCTTTTATTTCTGGGAAAAACTGATGAAAAAGTTCCATCAAACTGAGATTTTCCTGCTTCATCAAGTTCAGCTCTCTAAAAGGAAGTGGAAATATGAAGATGACATCTTGATTTGCTTTTCCTTTAGCCCAGTCCATAATGAACTTCTGCACTGAGACTGTTTTTCCAATTCCAGCGATTCCTTTAGTCAGCACAGTTCTGATGGACATGTTTTTAAAGAGGTCATTGCATTTGATTGGAATCTCCTGTACTGCTGGTCTCCTGGATGCTGCTTCAATCTGTCTGACCTCATGTTCATTATTGATGTCTCCACTCCAACCCTCTGTGATGTAGAGCTCTGTGTAGATCTCATTCAGAAGTGCTGAGCGTCCATGCTGAGAGATTCCTTCCCTGATTCTTTTACATTTCTCTGTCAGGTTGGATTTGAGTTTTTTCTGATATACAGGGACTAAAAGTTCTAATAAACAAACACAGGTAATCAATATTTTACTGCATGATCAATATACACAGTATGTAATTTAAATTTTTAATAAATAATAGTTTATTATATAAATTATTATATTATATTATATATACAGTGGGGAATATAAGTATTTGATACACTGGAGATTTTGCAAGTTTTCCCACCTACAAAGAATGGAGAGGCCTGTAATTTTTTATCATAGACACACTTCTACTGTGTGAGACAGAATCTAAAAAAAAAAAATCACATTGTATGATTTTTAAATAACTAATTTGCATTTTTTTTGCATGAAACAAGTATTTAATAAAATTGAAAAACAGAACTTAATATTTGGTACAGAAACCTTTACAGAGGTAAGACGTTTCCTGTAGTTTCTGACCAAGTTTGCACACACTGCAGCAGGGATTTTGGCCAACTCCTCCATACAGATCTTCTACAGATCTTTCAGGTTTCGGGGCTGGGCAACATTGAGTTTCAGCTTCCTCCAAAGATTTTCTATTGGGTTCAGGTCTGGAGACTGGCTAGGTGACTCCAGGACGTTGAAATTCTTCTCACGCAGCCACTCCTTAGTTGCCCTGGCTGTGTGTTTCGGGTCACTGCCATGCTGTAAGACCCAGCCACGACCCATCTTCAATGCTCTTACTGAGGGAAGGAGGTTGTTGGCCAAAATCTCGCTATACATGACCCCATCCATCCTCCCTTCAATACGGTGCAGTTGTCCTGTCCCCTTCGCAGAAAAGCACCCCCAAAGTATGATGTTTCCACCCCCATGCTTCACGGTTCGGACGGTTGTACTTATGGTCCTTCTTCCTCCAAACACGGCGAGTGGAAATGATACCAAAAAGCTCTATTTTTGTCTCATCTGACGACATGACCTTATCCCATGCCTTCTCTGGATCATCCAGATGGTCATTGGCAAACTTTAAATGGGCCTGGACATGTGCTGGCGTGCCTGCAGGATTTTAATACATGGCGGCATAGTGTGTTACTAATGGTAATCTTTGAGACTGTGGTCCCAGCTCTTCAGGTTATTTACCAGGTCCTCCTGTGTGGTTCTGGACTGATTCCTGACCTTTTTCAGGATCATCCCTACCCCACTAGGTGAGATCTTGCATGGAGCAGCAGACCAAGGAAGATTGACAGTCAATGTCTTGTGCAGGTCTATAATTTTGTCCCTGGTGTCCTTAGACAGCGCTTTGGTCTTGGCCATGGTAGAGAGGTTGGAGTGTGATTGATTTTGTGGACATGTGTCTTTTATAGAAGTAACAAGTTCAAACAGGTGCAATTAATACAGGTAATGAGTGCAGAATAGGAAGGCTTCATAAAGAAAAACTAACAGGTCTGTGAGAGCCAGAATTCTTGCTGGTTGATAGGTGATCAAATACTTATTTGATGCAATAAAATGCAAATTAATTATTTAAAAATCATACAATGTGATTATCTGGATTTTTTTTTTTTGATTCTGTCTCTCACATTTGAAGTGTACCTACGATAAAAATTACAGGCCTCTCTATTCTTTGTAGGTGGGAAAACTAGCAAAATCGGCAGGTGTATCAAATACTTATTTTCCCCACTGTGTGTGTTCCCCACTGTGATCTCCTGCTGATTTTGTAAGTTTACCCCCTAACAAAGACTTGAACAGTCTATAATTTTTATGGAAGGTTTATATTAACAGAGAGAGACAGAATATCAACAAAAAATCCAGAAAAACAAAAATTAAATAAAAGTTATGAATTAATTTGTATTTAATGAAGGGAAACAAGTATTTAATCCCCTACCAACCAGCAAGAATTTTGACCCCCACATGAGGCACACAAATTAGTCCTGTCCCTGTATAAAAGACTCCTGTCACAGAATCAGTTTCTTCCTTTTAAATCTCTCGACCACCATGGGCAAGACCAAAGAGCTATCAAAGAACTCCCTTGAGATCATTGACAAGCTCCTCCCATGTAAATCTGGGCTGACCTCAGCTTTCTCAGAATCATTCTTACCCCACCAGGTGAGATCTTGCATGGAGCTCCAGAGCGGGGGCGATTGACTGTGATCTTGTATTTCTTCCATTTTCAAATTATCGCACCAACAGTGGTCTCTTTCTCACCAAGCTTCTTGCTGATGGTCTTGTAGCCCATTCCAGCCTTGTGCAGGTCTACAATCTTGTCCCTGACGTCCTTTGATAGCTCTTTGGTCTTGCTCATGGTGGTCGAGAGATTTGAACAGAAGAAACTGATTCTGTGACAGGTGTCTTTTATACAGGGACAGGACTAATTTGTGTGCCTTTTGTGCACATAACCGGTCTGTGGGGGTCAGAATTCTTGCTGGTTCTTCTATTCTTGCTCAAATACTTATTTCCCTTCATTAAATACAAATTAATTTATAACTTTTATTTAATGATTTTTTTTCTGGATTTTTTGTTCATATTCTGTGTCTCTGTTAAAATAAACCTTCCATATATATATATATATATATATATACAGTGGGGAAAATAAGTATTTGACATATATTATATATATATATATATATATATATATATATATATATATATATATATATATATATATATATATATACACGTATATACTGTATATATATGTATATATATAAAAACCTCTATTATTATAATTGGCTTATGTAGAGATGTAGTGACCAATATCATAGTTACAATTCTCATCTAATATCAAGTACCTCATGCTCATAAACATTATGTAATAAAATTTAATGACCAATCAAAAGCAGAGATGAATCTAGAACCAAAATGAATATGAAACTTTTTTTAGCCAATGTTAAACAAATTAATAAATTAAGTATTTAGGTCTCTTACTACTCTGTAGGGCATTAGTGAGGTCTGTCTGTTTCATAATCTTCAGAACATTCAGTGTGATCTTTAGCGCCCCCTCTCTGAAACTACTCAGATCTTCCACATTCTTCACCTCCTGATCAGAGCATGCTGGGTAATCTTCATTCAGGAGCTTTTTGAACGTGTTTAATTCATTCTTTAACATGTTGATGACTTTGAGCTCCAGTTCCTGTTGAGGAATTTAGAGGAACAGATCATCACAAGAAGCACCATGAGGTAATAAAGAAAGATGAGTGATGTGACCATATAAGGAATGATGTAGTTCTAACATTATACTGAAACTAGTTGCTGTGATACATTTAGTATAATAACTATTGTGCGCCACATTGTTTTATTTTTTTTGCTGCATATTAAAAGGTCTAAATCAAAAATCAACATAAGCTCCCTCACAGTTTTCATTTAGCCAATGGCAACCTAGACAAGTATCATCATTATTATCACACACACATACATACACACCTTGAATATAGATTCCAGCTGATCTCTGTAAGTAACATTTAATTTCTTCTTTTTTGGTCTGTTAATAAAAAACACAAATAAGCAATTGTGCAGCTTTTCAGTCTTTATTATACAACACCAATAAATATATTGTCACGCCTCCTAACAAAGCGGCTGTCTCTATCCGGTCTTCAAGCGTAGATCTTCCTACATACTTTGAGAATTTTCCCAGCATACAACGGCCAATCATGTGACTCCACCAACCAATCAACCCTCGCTTGACAGATCATGTTTGCCCGAATACTAATTACATTCACCTGTGTTCTCTAGTATACAGTTGGGCCAAAAAGTATTTAGTCAGCCACTGATTGTGCAAGTTCTCCTACTTAGAAAGATGAGAGAGGTCTGTAATTTTCATCATAGGTACACTTCAACTATGAGAGCCAAAACGAGAAAAAAAAATCCAGGAAATCACATTGTAGGATTTTTAAATAATTTATTTGTAAATTATGGTGGAAAATAAGTATTTGGTCACCCACAAACAAGCAAGATTTCTGGCTCTCACAGACGTGTAACTACTTCTTTAAGAAGCTCTTCTGTCCTCCACTCGTTACCTGTATTAATGGCACCTGTTTGACCTTATCTGTATAAAAGACATCTGTCCACAGCCTCAAACAGTCAGACTCCAAACTCAACCATGGCCAAGACCAAAGAGCTGTCGAAGGACACCAGAAAGAAAATTGTAGACCTGCACCAGGCTGGGAAGAGTGAATCTACAATAGGCAAGCAGGTTGGTGTGAATAAATCAACTGTGGGAGCAATTGTAAGAAAATGGAAGACATACAAGACCATTGATAATCTCCCTTGGGGTCAAGATCTCATCCCATGGGGTCAAAATGATCATGAGAACGGTGAGCAAAAATCCCAGAACTACACGGAGGAACCTGATAAATGACCTGCAGAGAGCTGGGACCAAAGTAACAAAGGCTACCATCAGTAACACACTACACCGAGAGGGACTCAAATCCTGCAGTGCCAGGCGTGTCCCCCTGCTTAAGCCATATAACCTATAAAAAATATAACGTGTCTCACACTGCCATAGGAACAATGATTCATATATTATTTTTATTCTTTATAATAATAAACCAGAACCATGTTTTAGGCAAAACAACATCCATAAAGAACAACATGTAATCATGTAACAACAGTGCAACAACATTTTTACATAATCCATATAGCACCGGTCCTGCCTGCGTTACTTTAGTTTGGTCCTAAGCCAGATTCTAACCTAGGATGGAGAAAAAATATGTGATGTGCTCTACCCACTGCGCTACTCAAACAGCGGTGTAATTAACAGGTTGTTCTGCTGAAATAACCTGCGCACACACGGCATTACTGAGACTAAAAGTAAATACTACTTAGAGTAATAACCAAACGCTTTCTAATTCCCACAGTAGCAGCAGTTTTCTTCTGTTTTATACATATCGCCCTGTCTCAGTCTCATCTGCTGCATTTCTTTCCCACTAATAAAAATTGATAAACAAAAAAACAAAGTTCATCCAGTATCAGTGTAATACAGAACACAGCGTTTAGTTTCCAAATAAGGAACGATTCCGTATTTTACGGGATGTTTGGCAACCCTACTATCACCCCAGCATGATCAAACTACACATAAACCATTACCTTATGTTTAAAGGCTGAATTGGTTTTGTTTAGACGGAGATACACCAAGTAGAAACAAAGATAAAAATAATAAAAAATTCACACGTGTAAATGTGCACATAATAGAATGAGTCTGACGTTTCATTTATATTCAAAAATTCATCCTTTAATCACAAAAATAAAAGTTTAAATGTGAATACCAAACCACCACCGCACCCACCCGGCCCGGTGTGGCCCTTGAGCCGAAAAGTTTGCCCACCCCTGGTCTAGAAGATGACCGACTCAAACTGTCTCTGACTTTACATGTACAAGGTGGACCAACTAGGTAAGAGTGTCTAATAGAGTGGACAGTGAGTGGACACGGTATTTAAAAACTCATACCAGCACAACACACACTAACACACCACCACCATTTCAGCATCACTGCAGTGCTGAGAATGATCTACCATCTAAATAATACCTGCTCTGTGGTGGGGGGGTCCTGACCATTGAAGAACAGCATGAAAGGAGCCAACAAAGCATGTAGAAAAACAGATGGACTACAGTCAGTAATTGTAGAACTACAAAGTGCTTCTATATGGTAAGTTTTTTCAGGATGAACTCAAGTTCATATGCGTGTAAAGGCAAGCGAGCAAATACTTTTGGCAATATAGTGTAAACCCGGTTCAAACAGACTATTGTTGCGAAGAAGTGCCACCAAAATGTCGAAAGCATACAGAGCTTTTCAATTGTGTTTGATATCCTGGTACGAATTCTCTTTGTTTATCGATTTACTCTCTTTGTCTTTGCCCTATGGTTTTGGTTGCCGATCTGACTGATTTACGTTGGCCGAGTTTCGCTTGTTTACCCGTTTTGCTTTTGCTTATCCCTTTGTACATCTGCCTGTTTGGTGGTCTGTTGGAGTTCTTATCCATTTTTCTTTAATAACCCACGCTTCAACTCTTTAATCCGTGTGCATCTCGTCTGTTTGTACAACGTTAAAGGATACTTTGCCAAACTACAGACGGCAGATTTAAAGGAGCTCCTTGCAACTGTGAGTAATCAGGAACAAACGTTTAATCAGCATCACCATTTGTTTGATTCCCTAGCTCAATCAGTTAAATCGGTTAAGCAACTACAGAGAGAACAACAGAATCAGATGGCCTTCATTGAAAAAAACATGAAGAAGATTACATCTAAATTAGAACTTTTATCTCCTCCCAGCTCTGCCAATATTCAGCCCACACCCGCTACTGTACCACCTTTTGATAGTGGCACGTTTCCTGTTAGTAAAACAGATAAGTTTGATGGCACTTCAAATGTATGTCATGTTTTTCTGTTACAGAGCTTGATTTATTTAAACAATTCACCTTGTAGCTCAGACCAAGCTTGCATTTCTTTTGTTATTTCCCACCTCACAGGCAAAGCTCTGGAATGGGCTACAGCTATATGGCCACATGTTTAAAATAGCTTGATGATCAATTTTTGAATGATTTTTGATCATCCTAACGAGGGCCACTCACAGGGTGAGCTCCTAATAAAACTTAGGCAAGGCAATAGATCTGTAGCTGACTACACCCTTGAGTTTCGTACCCTTGCAGCGGGCACTGGCTGGAATGAACCAGCATTATTAATCACTTTTAGAAATTGATTAAATCCTAAACTATTAAAAGACCAGTTCCTGAAAGACCAGTCAACATTCACGAGGTGTATGCTGATCTAAAGGAGGTGTTCAGCAAACACAAAGCTACTGAATTTCCTCCACATCATAGCTATGACTGCACTATTGATCTCAAGGAGGGTGCTGTACCTCCCAAAGCCAGACTTTACCCACTTACCCAGGCTGAGGAACTGGCTATGGAGGAGTATATTCAGGAGGCTTATGCTCAAGGTTACATTTGTTCATCCACATCACCTGCTGCATTGCCATGGATGAGCTTAGGGTTGGCTAGCAGTTTGGCTAACCCATTGACTTCTCTACTCAAGGGTAGAGCTAAAACCCTAAACTGGACATCTTCAGCTAAGATGGCCTTCCAGGAGCTTAAGGAGGCTTTCACGTCAGCACCAGTACTGAGACATCCGGACCCGAATGAACCATTTGTCATTGAGGTAGATGCCTCTGAGGTAGGGGTGGGGGCTGTATTGTCACAATGTCTAGGCTCTTAAACTTTACCCTGTTGGCTTTCTTTTCACACAAACTTACTTCTATAGAGAGAAACTATGAGATTGGAGTTAGATAACTTTTAGCTATTAAATTAGCATTTGAAGAGTGGCATCACTGGCTGGAGGGAGCCAGACACCCATTCATAGTGTTTACAGATCACAAGAATCTGGAATATTTAAGACATTTTAAAATTTACTCTCTTTGTCTTTGCCCTATGGTTCTGGTTGCCGGTCTGACGTTGCTGACTTTACCCATTTCGCTTTTGCTTATTCCTTTGTACCTCTGCCTGTTTGGTGGTTTGTTGGAGTTTGTGTCTTCAATAATTGGAGTTTTTCTTCAATAAACCACGCTTCAACCTTTTAATCCGCAAGCGTCTCGTCTGTTTGTACAACGTTACATACCTGTATATAGAACAGTACTAAACACTAGCACGTTCCATCATCCAGTTATTTAAACATTTCCTAGCTGATTTGTATATTTTTATGAATAAATTGACCAGTTGAGTGAGTTTAATGGGTTTAATCAGGAACAACTAAAAGCAAAACACTAGAACATGAGATTATACTGACCTTGGATCTTTATTCTTACAGTAAGTCAAAGGATCCACTGACCGGTTCCTCTTCATAGAGACGGAGCTCAGATCTGGTCCTGTATCCTTTATCAAACTGGGGTACAAGTAAAACCAAACATCCCACATTTTTAATTTAAGTTTTAATTTAACACAGATGCCAAGTTTGCTAACTCAGGGGTAAAAATGTAATAAACGATTAGCAATTTATCACTGTGCAGAAATGCACAGTAACAGTAAATGCAAGGTAACAAACAGCTAGCTTAACTAGCATCTAGTTTAGTTAATCTCTTATGTCTGAGTTTTAAATGTCTGCAAAATTAGTGATGCTTGACAATACTCATTTGTTTAACAACAGTACTCAACCACTGCTGATCTGATTTTACATTTTAAAATAAAATCAATATTTTTTATTACAATTATTAATATAAAGTTTAACATTAAAATCATCTACTGATTCATCTTCATGATCAGTGTTGAATTTTGTAGACTTAATTGCAGCTATTCAGTCTAGTCTTGGACTTAACCAAAGAGGTTGTGGCAGTTCTACACTGTCTGGATTGTCCTTCAATCCCCAGAGTTACATTCATTTAACCCTTAAATCAGTCTCTGAAGTGGTTTGGTTCATTAACCAGTTACTCTTTGCTAATAAACAATTATTAGACGTTTCAGCTTTTCATCATTTTAGTCATTTACACTTTGAGTAAAACTTTACTTAGTTCTGATCAGTAATCATCAGCCCATACTGAAACTCCCACAGTCAAAACCCAATTTACTGATTACTTATACATTTTCACATACACAGTGAATTTTAAAAATGTTCAGAGCTGGTGCTCGATTGATGCAGTGTTCTAAGGCACTAACACACCATAAAATTATACTGACCTAGAATCAGTAGAACATCCATCATCTTTAAAGTGACGTAGGGGTTCCATTGACTGGTTGCTCTTCATGGAGACACAGCTGGGTTCAGATGAATCTGGTCTCTTACCCTCCAACACACTGGGGTACAGGTAAAACCAAACATGAATAAAAAACATAAAAAAGCATGAAAGCCCCCGAAAGTTTTAGTTCAGAGGAAAACCATCAAGGACATGACAAAGTACTCAGAGAGCTAGCATTCCTTGCAGCTAGTTTAGTTATACAGAAAAGAACTGAGCACTAACATGTTCCAACATCCAGTTATTGAAACATTTCCTAGCTAATTAGTATAATAAATTGACCAGTTGGGTTTAATGTGTTTTATCAGGAAGAACTGAAAATAAAAATAACAAAACATGAGAATATACAGACCTCACATCAGTAGAACATCCTCCATCTTCAAAGTTACGTGGAGGATCCATTGACTGATCACTCTTTATGGAAACACAGCTGGGTTGGGGTGAATCTGGTCTCGTACCCTCCATCACACTGGGGTACAAGTAAAACCAAATATAAATAAACTATATAGAAAGCACAAGGGTACCTACAGTGGGGCCAAAAAGTATTTAGTCAGCCACTGATTGTGCAAGTTCTCCTACTTAGAAAGATGAGAGAGGTCTGTCATTTTCATCATAGGTACACTTCAACTATGAGAGACAAAATGAGAAAAAAAAATCCAGGAAATCACATTGTAGGATTTTTAAAGAATTTATTTCTAAATTATGGTGGAAAATAAGTATTTGGTCAATAACAAAAGTTTAACTCAATACTTTGTAACATAACCTTTGTTGGCAATGACAGAGGTCAAACGTTTCCTGTAAGTCTTCACCAGGTTTGCACACACTGTAGCTGGTATTTTGGTCCATTCCTCCATGCAGATCTCCTCTAGAGCAGTGATGTTTTGGGGCTGTCACTGGGCAACACGGACTCCACAAATTTTCTATGGGGTTGACTTCTGGAGACTGGCTAGGCCACTCCAGGACCTTGAAATGCTTTTTACGGAGCCACTCCTTCGTTGCCCAAGCGGTGTGTTTGGGATCATTGTCATGCTGGAAGACCCAGCCACGTTCCATCTTCAATGCTCTCACTGATGGAAGTTTTGGCCTAAAATCTCACGATACATGGCCCCGTTCATTCTTCCCTTAACACGGATCAGTCGTCCTGTCCCCTTTGCAGAAAAACAGCCCCAAAGCATGATGTTTCCACCCCCATGCTTCACAGTAGGTATGGTGTGCAACTCAGCATTCTTCTTCCTCCAAACACGACGAGTTGAGTTTTTACCAAAATATTCCATTTTGGTTTCATCTGACCACATGATATTCTCCCAATCCTCTTCTGGATCATCCATATGCTCTCTGGCAAACTTCAGACGAGCCTGGACATGTACTGGCTTAAGCAGGGGGACACGCCTGGCACTGCAGGATTTGAGTCCCTCTGGGTGTAGTGTGTTACTGATGGTAGCCTTTGTTACTTTGGTCCCAGCTCTCTGCAGGTCATTCATCAGGTCCCTCCGTGTAGTTCTGGGATTTTTGCTCACAGTTCTCATGATCATTTTGACCCCACGGGATGAGATCTTGCGTGGGGCCCCAGATCGAGGGAGATTATCAATAGTCTTGTATGTCTTCCAATTTCTTCCAATTGCTCCCACAGTTGATTTATTCACACCAACCTGCTTGCCTATTGTAGATTCACTCTTCCCAGCCTGGTGCAGGTCTACAATTTTCTTCCTGGTGTCCTTCGATAGCTCTTCGGTCTTGGCCATGGTTGGGTTTTGGAGTCTGACTGTTTCAGATAACGTGGTCAAACAGGTGCCATTAATACAGGTAACGAGTGGAGGACAGAAGAGCTTCTTAAAGAAGAAGTTACAGGTCTGTGAGAGCCAGAAATCTTGCTTGTTTGTGGGTGACCAAATACTTATTTTCCACCATAATTTACAAATAAATTCTTTAAAAATCCTACAATGTGATTTCCTGGATTTTTTTTTCTCATTTTGTCTCTCATAGTTGAAGTGTACCTACGATGAAAATTACAGACCTCTCTCATTTTTCTAAGTACAAGAACTTGCACAATCAGTGGCTGACTAAATACTTTTGGCCCCACTGTGTATATACAAAGGTTGGACAAAATAACTGAAACACCTGGTTTTAGACCACAATAATTTATTAGTATGGTGTAGGGCCTCCTTTTGCGGCCAATACAGCGTCAATTCGTCTTGGAAATTACATATACAAGTCCTGCACAGTGGTCAGAGGGATTTTAAGCCATTCTTCTTGCAGGATAGTGGCCAGGTCACTACGTGATGCTGGTGGAGGAAAACGTTTCCTGACTCGCTTCTCCAAAACACCCCAAAGTGGCTCAATAATATTTTGATCTGGTGACTGTGCAGGCCATGGGAGATGTTCAACTTCACTTTCATGTTCATCAAACCAATCTTTCACCAGTCTTGCTGTGTGTATTGGTGCATTGTCATCCTGATACACGGCACCGCCTTCAGGATACAATGTTTGAACCATTGGATGCACATGGTCCTCCAGAATGGTTCGGTAGTCCTTGGCAGTGACGCGCCCATCTAGCACAAGTATTGGGCCAAGGGAAAGCCATGATATGGCAGCCCAAACCATCACTGATCCACCCCCATGCTTCACTCTGGGCATGCAACAGTCTGGGTGGTACGCTTCTTTGGGGCTTCTCCACACCGTAACTCTCCCGGATGTGGGGAAAACAGTAAAGGTGGACTCATCAGAGAACAATACATGTTTCACATTGTCCACAGCCCAAGATTTGCGCTCCTTGCACCATTGAAACCGACGTTTGGCATTGGCACGAGTGACCGAAGGTTTGGCTATAGCAGCCCGGCCGTGTATATTGACCCTGTGGAGCTCCCGACGGACAGTTCTGGTGGAAACAGGAGAGTTGGGGTGCACATTTAATTCTGCCGTGATTTGGGCAGCCGTGGTTTTATGTTTTTTGGATACAATCCGGGTTAGCACCCGAACATCCCTTTCAGACAGCTTCCTCTTGCGTCCACAGTTAATCCTGTTGGATGTGGTTTGTCCTTCTTGGTGGTATGCTGACATTACCCTGGATACCGTGGCTCTTGATACATCACAAAGACTTGCTGTCTTGGTCACAGATGCGCCAGCAAGACGTGCACCAACAATTTGTCCTCTTTTGAACTCTGGTATGTCACCCATAATGTTGTGTGCATTGCAATATTTTGAGCAAAACTATGCTCTTACCCTGCTAATTGAACCTTCACACTCTGCTCTTACTGGTGCAATGTGCAATTAATGAAGATTGGCCACCAGACTGGTCCAATTTAGCCATGAAACCTCCCACACTAAAATGACAGGTGTTTCAGTTATTTTGTCCAACCCCTGTATATACTGTATATATATATATATATATATATATATATATATATATATATATATATATATATATATATATATATATACTGTATATATATACAGTGATGAGAATAAGTATTTGATACACTGCCAATTTTGCAAGTTTTCCCACCTACAAAGAATGGAGAGGTCTGTAATTTTTATCGTAGGCACACTTCAACTGTGAGAGACAGAATCTAAAAAAAAAAATCCAGAAAATCACATTGTATGATTTTTAAATAATTAATTTGCATTTTATTGCATGAAATAAGTATTTGATACAATGGAAAAACAGAAGTTAATATTTGGTACAGAAACCTTTACAGAGGTCAGACGCTTCCTGTAGTTCTTGACCAAGTTTGCACACACTGCAGCAGGGATTTTGGCCCACTCCTCCATACAGATCTTCTCCAGATCTTTCAGGTTTCGGGGCTGTCGCTGGTCAACATTGAGTTTCAGCTTCCTCCAAAGATTTTCTATTGGGTTCAGGTCTGGAGACTGGCTAGGTCACTCCAGGACCTTGAAATGCTTCTTACGGAGCCACTCCTTAGTTGCCCTGGCTGTGTTTCGGGTCACTGCCATGCTGGAAGACCCAGCCACGACCCATCTTCAATGCTCTTACTGAGGGAAGGAGGTTGTTGGCCAAAATCTTATGATACATGACCCCATGTATCCTCCCTTCAATACGGTGCAGTCGTCCTGTTCTCTTTGCAGAAAAGCACCCCCAAAGTATGATGTTTCCACCCCCATGCTTCACGGTTGGGATGATTGTACTTATCCTTCTTCTTCCTCCAAACACGGCGAGTGGAGTTGATACCAAAAAGCTCTATTTTTGTCTCATCTGACCACATGACCTTCTCCCATGCCTCCTCTGGATCATCCAGATGGTCATTGGTGATCTTCAAACGGGCCTGGACATGTGGCGGCGTAGTGTGTTACTAACGTTAATCTTTGAGACTGTGGTCCCAGCTCTCTTCAGGTCATTGACCAGGTCCTCCCGTGTAGTTCTGGGCTGATTCCTGACCTTTCTCAGGATCATCCTTACCCCACGAGGTGAGATCTTGCGTGGAGCAGCAGACTGAGGAAGATTGACAGTCATCTTGTGTTTCTTCCATTTTCTAATAATTGCGCCAACAGTTGTTGCCTTCTCACCAAGCTGCTTGCCTATTGTCCTGTAGCCCATCCCAGCCTTGTGCAGGTCTACAATTTTGTCCCTGGTGTCCTTAGACAGCTCTTTGGTCTTGGCCATGGTGAAGAGGTTGGAGTGTGATTGATTGAGTGTGTGGACAGGTGTCTTTTATACAGGTTACGAGTTCAAGCAGGTGCAATAAATACAGGTAATGAGTGCAGAATAGGAGGGCTTCTTAAAGAAAAACTTACAGGTCTGTGAGAGCCAGAATTCTTGCTGCTTGGTAGGTGATCAAATACTTATTTCATGCAATAAAATACAAATTAATCATTTAAAAATCATACAATGTGATTATTTGGATTTTTTTTTTAGATTCTGTCTCTCACAGTTGAAGTGTACCTACGACAAAAATTACAGGCCTCTCCATTCTTTGTAGGTGGGAAAACCGGCAAAATCGGCAGTGTATCAAATACTTATTTTCATTACTGTATATATATGTATATATATATATCTATATATATATATCTATATATATATATATTTATATATATATATATATATATATATATATATATATATATATATATATATATATATACAGTGTATCACAAAAGTGAGTACACCCCTCACATTTCTGCAAATATTTCATTATATCTTTTCATGGGACAACACTATAGACATGAAACTTGGATATAACTTAGAGTAGTCAGTGTACAGCTTGTATAGCAGTGTAGATTTACTGTCTTCTGAAAATAACTCAACACACAGCCATTAATGTCTAAATAGCTGGCAACATAAGTGAGTACACCCCACAGTGAACATGTCCAAATTGTGCCCAAATGTGTCGTTGTCCCTCCCTGGTGTCATGTGTCAAGGTCCCAGGTGTAAATGGGGAGCAGGGCTGTTAAATTTGGTGTTTTGGGTACAATTCTCTCATACTGGCCACTGGATATTCAACATGGCACCTCATGGTAAAGAACTCTCTGAGGATTTGAGAAATAGAATTGTTGCTCTCCACAAAGATGGCCTGGGCTATAAGAAGATTGCTAACACCCTGAAACTGAGCTACAGCATGGTGGCCAAGGTCATACAGCGGTTTTCCAGGACAGGTTCCACTCGGAACAGGCTTCGCCAGGGTCGACCAAAGAAGTTGAGTCCACGTGTTCGGCGTCATATCCAGAGGTTGGCTTTAAAAAATAGACACATGAGTGCTGCCAGCATTGCTGCAGAGGTTGAAGATGTGGGAGGTCAGCCTGTCAGTGCTCAGACCATACGCCGCACACTGCATCAACTCGGTCTGCATGGTCGTCATCCCAGAAGGAAGCTGACGCACAAGAAAGCCAGCAAACAGTTTGCTGAAGACAAGCAGTCCAAGAACATGGATTACTGGAATGCCCTGTGGTCTGACGAGACCAAGATAAACTTGTTTGGCTCAGATGGTGTCCAGCATGTGTGGCGGCGCCCTGGTGAGAAGTACCAAGACAACTGTATCTTGCCTACAGTCAAGCATGGTGGTGGTAGCATCATGGTCTTGGGCTGCATGAGTGTTGCTGGCACTGGGGAGCTGCAGTTCATTGAGGGAAACATGAATTCCAACATGTACTGTGACATTCTGAAACAGAGCATGATCCCCTCCCTTCGAAAAGTTTTCCAACAGGATAACGACCCCAAACACAACCTCCAAGATGACAACTGCCTTGCTGAGGAAGCTGAAGGTAAAGGTGATGGACTAAACCCAATTGAGCACCTGTGGCGCATCCTCAAGTGGAAGGTGGAGGAGTTCAAGGTGTCTAACATCCACCAGCTCCGTGATGTCATCATGGAGGAGTGGAAGAGGATTCCAGTAGCAACCTGTGCAGCTCTGGTGAATTCCATGCCCAGGAGGGTTAAGGCAGTGATAATAATGGTGGTCACACGAAATATTGACACATTTGGGCACAATTTGGACATGTTCACTGTGTGGTGTACTTACTTATGTTGCCAGCCATTTAGACATTAATGGCTGTGTTGAGTTATTTTCAGAAGACAGTAAATCTACACTGCTATACAAGTTGTACACTGACTACTCTAAGTTATATCCAAGTTTCATGTCTATAGTGTTGTCCCATGAAAAGATATAATAAAATATTTGCAGAAATGTGAGGGGTGTACACACTTTTGTGATACACTGTATATATATATATATCAGTGGCGGCTGCTGGTCTTTCAAAGAGGGGAAGCTCAATGTCGGCTTACATCATAAAATTTGTCAATTTATTTATACATAAATTCTGCCCTCCATTCCTTTTCAAGAAAATGGCCTGAAATTGGTTGCAGTGTGTCTTTCGACTTCACTCGCAAAATCCGCGATGGGACTGAAGCTCCCAGTGATTAAGTGACTAACGATTAAATGTATTGCTTTGGCAATACGAATGTCCCTATTTGTCATGCCAATAAAGCTTCGTTTGAGTTTGAGTTTAAGAAGTGACGGTGTAGATCTCAAAATAGCTGTCAATCAAAACGGGATTCAGCCTTTCGACTGATCCTCCAATCATCTTGCAGAAGCTCAGCATCCAGACCCGCCCACAGCTCCATTCACCCCCAGAGACGCTCAGCGTCCGGGGGCGGGACAAAATCGTGGCATTTATCCAATGACCGGCGAGTTTCGAAGCAATGAAAAAAAACCTCCCATGCAGCCCCATAGAAGTGAAGAGACGCTCAGTGTCTGCGGGCAAATGCATTGAGGTTCCGGGAATGTATGAGAAGTTAACAAAATCGAGTCGATTTGTGATAAGTAGCTGATTCTGAACGAACTCGTCTTCGATATGAACGTGTTCTAACGCATTTGTAGTCAATGAAATGTTAACACATCTGTACATAGTTGACCATTTAATTTTTGACATTTTAGGGGAAGCTGAGCTTCCCTTGCAGTCTTACAGATATCGCCACTGATATATATATATACTGTATATATACAGTGGGGCCAAAAAGTATTTAGTCAGCCACTGATTGTGCAAGTTCTCCTACTTAGAAAGATGAGAGAGGTCTGTAATTTTCATCATAGGTACACTTCAACTATGAGAGACAAAATGAGAAAAAAAAAATCAAGAAAATCACATTGTAGGATTTTTAAAGAATTTATTTGTAAATTATGGTGGACAATAAGTATTTGGTCAATAACAAACAAGCAAGATTTCTGGCTTTCACAGACCTGTAACTTCTTCATTGATTATGTTGCGGGTCATTTTTACCCGTATTTTGTAAATCCACTCAACACAGTCAAAAATGAAGTTAAACCAATAAGAACTTTATTTTAAATTATACAAACATTTAGAAGAAACGAGAAGAAGAGATATATAATTTCAACTCTATATTAAATAACTCAATTTCAATTTAAGAAGACACAAACTGAAAAGAACTGATTTAAATTTTTCCCTCTTCACGAACCCTTTTTTTAGGTTTTCAATGTTCAACATTTTCAGTGTTCCCCACATGATGGACAGAATGTGACTGTGTGCTTTCTGCAGATGTATTTCTTACACCTCACACAGCAGGTACTTGTTTTACTGTCATCTCGGGAGGGACAGAATTTACATCTTTTGCGTTTCTTTGCACCTATATCCAAAGGATCCATTGTTGGTTGGTCAGATGCCCTGCCCTGGACTTTTGCGATGACAGCTGCAGCTGCTGGGGATCGAGCTGGCCTGGCCCGGTTCTGGATCTTGGGAGTGACGAGTGCTTTGCCTAGTTCTTCCAGGAAAAGTCGACGTCGGTACAGTTTGCTGGCATTCCACTGCTGGTTGATCTCAATCCACAGCACATAGGCATTGTAAGCAGACACGTCCACAATGTTGTAGAAAACCACCAAGGGCCAATGGGCAGTCTTGCGCTGGCAGCTATATGTTGCTATGACTTTGTCAAGATTGTCAACTCCTCCTTTGGTGGAGTTGTAATCCAGGATCATTTGTGGCTTCATGTCCTCTCTCGTGCTCAGAGATGCATCTTTGTGCATTGTGCTCATCACAAGAACATTCTTGTTTCTCTTTGGGCAGTAAGAAACAAGTGTTGTTTTCTCTGTAAAAACAAATTTTGAGGAATGCAGAGGTCTTCCTTGCATCTTCAGAATCTCACTGGGAAGTTCTGGCTTATTTTTTCTGACTGTTCCCAACATAGTCAGCTTTCTCTCCTGAAGTTCATCTCCAAGACGGTAGGATGTAAAGAAGTTGTCACATGTGATGTTATGACCTTGCAGCCCTTCAGTCATCTCCAATACCACACGCATTCCCTGATTCTTTTCAGGTGCTCCTCCAGGTGGCTTTCCAGTATATACTTGCAGGTTCCATGCATAACTGGATTTTGCATCACAGGCTGCCCATATTTTAATGCCATATTTCGCAGGCTTGTTTGGCATATACTGTCGGAAAGGACAGCGTCCTCTGAATGGTACGAGGCGCTCATCCACAGTAACATGGGGGCCAGGATTATACAATAAAGGCAGGATTTCGACCCATTTATCCCAAACATCTCTGATCGCTGCAAGTTTGTCTCTCTCGCGACGACCAGCTCTGGTGTCACGATTGTCAAATCGGATCACACGAGAGATCATGTGAAACGTCTCCAAAGACATTGTTGCTCGGAAGATTGGCCTTCCATTCTCTTCATTCCATAAACTTGCAGTTGCTTCACCCTTTGACCTGTATACTCCAGCTAATACCAGAATTCCAATGTAAGCATGCAAGTCAGTTGGATCCAGTGGCTTCCATTTTTCTTGAAAGACACGCCTCCCCTCCAAGTTGGTCATGTCGAGGATTATCTTCTCTATGGGTGGGGATATGAAGAGCTGAAATGCTGATTCAATATCATCAATTCTTGTGACAGCAAATCTTGTCGGACCAGGCGTCATTTTGATGACATTAGAAGATGACAATCTGCCTCGGCTTTGGTGTGGTGATGTTGACCATTTTATTTTACCATCTTTAGATGTCCATGTCCCCTGTGTGGATGACAATTGTTGCGTGTCTTGGTTTTCATCTGATGAAGGGACACCGGCAGACTCGTCCTCTGAATCCTCCTCATCGTGGGAAAATTGACAATCTGGATCATCAATAGCATTGTCCTCTGGCTCTGAAGGATCCTCCGTCTCTGAAATCTCTTCCTCTACATCACTATCCCAGTTCATAAGCTGCGATAAAACTTCTTCAGCTGTAAATTGTTTGGAGCTCATTTTGGTGTATTTCTCAAAGAAAGGGCATGGAAACAGTGACAATGACAGGGGAGATTAAGTCCCTCTTCCACACACACACACACACACCTGGTTCTGAATGGCTATTCAGAGGCAGTCAAAATAAAAAATATCAAAGAGACATGTTTATTTTGGATTTGAACAGCTTGTTTTTGTCTGGGTCAAAATGACCCACAACATCATCTTTGTATACAAACTCTGTGCAGACACTCCACGACACATCAAAGTGTCCAGATTTTACACAGCAGTTCATGACCCTAGATGAGAAAAACTCATAAAATATCTTGGGAAAAAAAGTAAGGATAACTTGCACTTTGGTCAACTCAAAAATTGAAATGGGTCAAATTGACCCGAAACATAATACAAGGGTTAAGAAGCTCTTCTGTCCTCCACTCGTTACCTGTATTAATGGCACCTGTTTGACCTCGTTATCTGTATAAAAGACACCTGTCCACAGCCTCAAACAGTCAGACTCCAAACTCAACCATGGCCAAGACCGAAGAGCTATCGAAGGACACCAGGAAGAAAACTGTAGACCTGCACCAGGCTGGGAAGGGTGAATCTACAATAGGCAAGCAGGTTGGTGTGAATAAATCAACTGTGGGAGCAATTGTAAGAAATTGGAAGACATACAAGACCATTGATAATCTCCCTCGATCTCAATATCTCATCCCGTGAGGTCAAAATGATCATGAGAACGGTGAGCAAAAATCCCAGAACTACACAGAGGGACCTGATGAATGACCTGCAGAGAGCTGGAACCAAAGTAACAAAGGGACCATCAGTAACACACTATGCCGAGAGGGACTCAAATCCTGCAGTGCCAGGCGTGTCCCCCTGCTTAAGCCAGTACATGTCCAGGCCTGTCTGAAGTTTGCCAGAGAGCATATGGATGATCCAGAAGAGGACTGCTGAGTTGCACACCATACCTACTGTGAAGCATGGGGGTGGAAACATCATGCTTTGGGGCTGTTTTTCTGCAAAGGGGACAGGACGACTGATCCGTGTTAAGGGAAAAATGAACGGGGCCATGTATCGTGAGATTTTAAGCCAAAAACTCCTTCCATCAGTGAGAGCATTGAAGATGGAACGTGGCTGGGTCTTCCAGCATGACAATGATCCCAAACACACCGCTCGGGCAACAAAGGAGTGGCTCCGTAAAAAGCATTTCAAGGTCCTGGAGTGGCCTAGCCAGTCTCCAGACCTCAACCCCATAGAAAATTTGTGGAGTCTGTGTTGCCCAGCGACAGCCCCAAAACATCACTGCTCTAGAGGAGATCTGCATGGAGGAATGGGCCAAAATACCAGCTACAGTGTGTGCAAACCTGGTGAAGACTTACAGGAAACGTTTGACCAACATTGTCATTGCCAACAAAGGTTATGATACAAAGTATTGAGTTGAACTTTTGTTAATAATAAATTCTTTAAAAATCCTACAATGTGATTATATATATATATTATGCATTTAGTAATATAGCAACAACCACAGTTATGCACTATTTGAACATAAATATGGACACCTGACCATCTAAAGGTTGTTCCATGGTGTCTTGTTCAGGGCTCTGTGCAGATTTGAAGCTTAAAGCTCTTTCACTGATGTTATTTGATCAATAAACCAGATTTCATCTTTAAACATAAGTCATAAGTCAACCTCTGTTATTGCCAACAAAGGTTATGTTACAAAGTATTGAGTTGAACTTTTGTTATTGACCAAATACTTATTTTCCACCAATATTTACAAATAAATTCTTTAAAAATCCTACAATGTGATTTCCTGGATTTTTTTTCTCATTTTGTTTCTCATAGTTGAAGTGTACCTATGATGAAAATTACAGACCTCTCTCATCTTTCTAAGTAGGAGAACTTGCACAATCAGTGGCTGACTAAATACTTTTTGGCCCCACTGTATATATATATATATATATATATATATAATGCATTTAGTAATATAGCAACAACCACAGTTATGCACTATATGAACATAAATATGGACACCTGACCATCTAAAGGTTGTTCCATGGTGTCTAGTTCAGGGCTCTGTGCAGATTTGAAGCTTGAAGCTCTTTCACTTATGTTATTTGATAAATGAACCAGATTTCATCTTTAAACATAAGAGAAGGAAAAACAATGGAGAAGCTAAGCGACATGTATGTTTGTTTTCATGTAATTTACGTCCTGCTGACTCTTTAACTTTAACTTTAAATCTGACTCAATTTAATAAAACAACTGTGCACCGATTTACTAAGAATATAAAGTATATTTACAGGGATTGGAAGGCTTTGAACAAGGACGTGCCAAATAAGCTATAACAGACTAATAATATAACATTTTTATTGTTTTGCTAACAAAAGCCATTAATAAAACTTTATTTCATTTGTTTTTGTGTTGGTTAAAGTTCTCAAAGCTGCAGTTTGCTTCACTCTGCACAGATATTGTAAAAAAATGCTGTTTACTGATTGATATCTTGCTGCTGTCAATGATGTGAAAATGGGGATGGAACAAGTTCTCCTTGTAGTGAAGAATTAAATGAGGAACTTAAGGATGATGCAAGGAGCCTGTTTGCTACATCTTTAGCTAAAATGTAAGCTTTATAATACAACAAAATGTTTACTTAATTTGTTAAAAAGTGATTAGATTCCTAATGATATTATCTGGTAATTGTTTGTCTATCTAGTTCACCAGAAGACTTTGCTGATTGCATTACCAACATGGCTGCAGAAGTCGTCAGTGAGATGAGCGGCCCCAAAGAGGCTATGCCTCAGTTAAAAAGGGAAAGAAAAAGAATGCAGCAGTGGCTCAAAATACTAAGAAAGCCTCTCTTAAAAAAGCAAAGGTCCAGACTAAGGCCGGCAGAGCTCCCAGGGCCTGGGAGACGCCAAGTAACCTTTCCGGTTAAACAGATCTGAATAGTCTGCCTGAGGGAGGGTTTCAATCAAGGGTTCAATGCTGGTCATTATTAATTGCATATCCAAAGACGCTGTTAAAACTCCTTCAAGCAACGATGCGGCCAAAAGATCTGGATTCGCTGCAGACATTGCCCCCATGTTCAAAAATGTCCAAAAGAAAGTGAACAAGTTCTTTAAAGTGTTGAAGAAAATCTCACCAAGTACAGACACTGAACAAATCCCATCACCTTCATCAACATTGTGCATTAAAAGTTTGCCACCAGAAGGAGGAACCAATGATTCCCACCTAGATGATTTCCCAACTTCCTCCACAAAGAACATAAACAGTCAGATGGTCCATTTTTATTCTGATGTTTTCTGCACACCTCCAGAAATGTCAAAATGGTCCAATCAGGGAATGCTTGGTGGCAATCAAGGGAGCTCAGCCCAGAGCTCCTTGTTCTCTGAAAGTACCACAATGAAAAAGGCAGATCGAGAACCCTGTTGCAGTTGAGTTAACTGTTCAGCATTGTGGAAGAGGTTACTGAGACTTTACAGGCTCAGGTAAACCTGGTAAAGCGTTGACCAAAAAAGCAGGTAAGTTGGTACACCAAGTAAGTTGTGTTCTGCAGCCAAACAAGTCTACAGAGGTGTGCAGAAAAAGGTACGTGGATTTTTATCTGAGCCCCAAAGATCCAGTTCACCAAAAGAAAAGATCTATAAATAATTCCATGTTTATTGTAGCCACTCAGATTCCATTCTTGACATGGAATGGGTAAGAAACATCGAGCAAATGGATTCTCGATCAGGTCTTCCATCACTGCTTATGATGTTTGTGGAGGAATCTGTGAGACGGCTACTTATTGACTTGTTTGGTCACCACCCACATCAGATTCACTGACTGTCCCTAAACTTGGCTCAAGCTCTGCTTTACCAGCCTAGAAAGGTCACTGCAGTCCCCCACAGCAATAACAATAACACAAAATCTGAAATATTCAGGTAAGGTTATTCTGTTCTTCTGTATGGGTATGGATAGTCTGTATACATATATCAAAATAGATAAAGTAAAGTATTGACATATTTGCACACTGCATGTTCTGTAAGTAACTTTATCACCTTAACTAAAATAATAATTTAAAACTGCCCACCACAAACTTCCAATGACTATTATTCACATAGACAAAGCCAACCGCTCCATCAAAGTTGACCTATTAAAAGGAATAACCAAAAAGCAAAATGATGAAAACATTTACACTCATACACACCAGTGGAATTGTAACAGTTCATTGGAACTGTAAATGCAGTAAACTTTTATTAAAATTACAGCAGTGGTTCTTAATTCCTCAACACTTAATAAAGTAATAAAAATGTGAATTTAATTGCATGCTAGTCATTTACATTTACAGCCTGTCACAGGCACTTTCATCCAGAGCAACTTGCAATGCAGTGCAAGTCCCAGCTTGTTCAGAGCCCCACAAGTGTGCACCACAGAATACTTGGTTTTTCAGCACGAACCGTGACATCAGGTTTGGAGCAGACGCTTTTACATGACAACATTATATAGAATTTAAACCACTTTCATCTTTTAAAGTTTACCTGATTACATTTTAAGCCAGTTTTCCACTGATATTTGCTGATATTTTCAAAGCGATGAACTGTGTGATATGACTGACCCGGACAGCAGTGGCGATTTCTCTAAGACTGTCAAAATGTCAAAAATTAAATGGTCAAATATGTACAGTTGTGTTAACATTTTATTGACTACAAATGCGTTAGAACACGTTCATATCGAAGACGAGTTAATTCAGAATCAGCTACTTATCACAAATCGACTCGATTTTGTTAACTTCTCATACATTCCCGTAGCGTCAATGCATTTGCCCGCAGACACTGAGCGTCTCTTCACTTCTATGGGGCTGCATGGGAGGGTTTTTTTCATTGCTTCGAAACTCGCCGGTCATTGGATAAATGCCACGATTTTGTCCCGCCCCCGGACGCTGAGCGTCTCTGGGGGTGAATGGAGCTGTGGGCGGGTCTGGACGCTGAGCTTCTGCAAGATGATTGGAGGATCAGTCGAAAGGCTGAATCCCGTTTTGATTGACAGCTATTTTGAGATCTACACCATCACTTTTTAAACTCAAACTCAAACGAAGCTTTATTGGCATGACAAATAGGGACATTCGTATTGCCAAAGCAATACATTTAATCTTTAGTCACTTAATCACTGGAAGATTCAGTCCCATCTCAGATTTTGTGAGTGAAGTCGAAAGACAAACTGCAATCAATTTCAGGCCATTTTCTTGAAAAGGAATGGAGGGCAGAATTTATGTATAAATAAATTGGCAAATCTTATGATGTAAGCCGACATTGAGCTTCCCCTCTTTGAAAGATCAGCAGCCGCCACTGCCAGACAGTAAAAACCACATTTAATGTGAAAAATAAAACGTAACGTGGCTTGTTGTACTAAAACAATGAGAGATGAATTTTGGCAGCACAGAGCAATTATAACCAGTATCAACGGAGAGATGTTTAGTTCCTGTGTTTTACTTTTTGTACATTAAGCCACGTTATGATTCATTTAGGTGAAGCTTTTTGCGGATTCAGAAAAAACTGGTGAAAACCTGAATAGAACTGGTTCAAGAACCAGAGTTCTTTTGGTGGAAAAGCCCTATAAGTGATTCTTTCAGCATTGTCAAAAGATCCAGATGAAATTTCACCTTTGCATCTTTACCTCATAAATCCAGCTTACTAGCTGTTCGTATGCTCAGCTATTTGCGTAGTATATATACAGTGGGGAAAATAAGTATTTGATACACTGCAGATTTTGCAAGTTTTCCCATCTAAAAAGAATGGAGAGGCCTGTAATTTTTATCGTATTTACACTTCAACTGTGAGAGACAGAATCCATATAATCACATTGTATCCTTTTTAAATAATTAATTTGCATTTTATTGCATGGAATAAGTATTTGATCACCTACCAACCAGCAAGAATTTTGGCTCTCACAGACCTGTTTTTCTTTAAGAAGCCCTCCTATTCTGCACTCATTACCTGTATTTATTGCACCTGTTTGAACTCGTAACCTGTATAAAAAACACCTGTCCACACACTCAATCAATCACACTCCAACCTCTTTACCATGGCCAAGACCAAAGAGATATCTAAGGACACCAGGGAAAAATGTAGACCAGCACAAGTCTGGGATCTGCTTCAGGACAATAGCTTGGTGAGAAGGCAACAACTGTTGGCGCAATTATTAGAAAATGGAAGAAACACAAGATGACTGTCAATCTTGGCTCCGTAAGAAGCATTTTAAGGTCCTGGAGTGGCCTAGCCACTCTCCAGACCTGAACCCAATAGAAAATCTTTGGAGGAAGCTGAAACTCAATGTTGCCAAGTGACAGCCCCAAAACCTGAAAGATCTGGAGAAGATCTGTATGGAGGAGTGGGCCAAAATCCCTGCTGCAGTGTGTGCAAACTTGGTCAAGAACTACAGGAAACATCTGACCTCTGTAAAGGTTTCTGTACTGAATATCAAGTTCTGTTTTTATATTGTAATAAATACTTATTTCATGCAATCAAATGCAAATTAATTATTTAAAAATCATTTTTTTTAGATTCTGTCTCTCACAGTTGAAGTGTTCCTATGATAAAAATTACAGGCCTCTCCATTCTTTGTAGGTGGGAAAAAATTGGCAGTGTATCAAATATTTATTTTCCCCACTGTATGTGTGTGTGTGTGTGTGTGTGTGTGTGTATGTGTGAGCTCCTACTTACACCACTGAGCTAACACCTTTTCCTCAAAGCTTAATACTACACATAGGTCTTTTGTTTGTCTCGTCTTGTTCTAACCTGTCTTGTGAAATCATGTTGTGTCTTGTTATAATTAAATACTGTTATACAGCTCTGCGTGTGTACCACCCTTTTGTCTCGTCATAGCCCATATTGTTACACAGTGATTAAAACTATTAGTTTAATCAATGTATTAAAGCAAAAAAAGCTTTGACACAGATCAGTAATAATCTTCATCATTATTTTAACTGAAAAATAAATTCACTCACCTCTTGCCTTTCCTCAGCTTCTCAGAGAGATTTGTTTTAACGCTTAAGTTTCTTCCTACAGACTGAAGCTTTAAAGCTGCTTACACATGTAGAGAAACACTGAAGCACAACAAAATTCTTCTTTATGAAGTGTAGATTCATAACATTCACACATTACATCTGTAACATCTGTTTCTTTCTGTGATTTTCTCCTGAACAACTGTATATTCCTCTAAACAGTGCTGCAAACGAACAGGCTTTCTCTTTCACTCAAACCAGATTGTACTGGTTTATTCAGCAGAGGAGGAGGCGGGCGGAGCTACAGTATAGGTACACACCTGAATTAAAGTTATTTAAGTTTTTACACCAAATGACCTTCCTGACCCTCCTTATTTATACGGGATAGGTAAGACATAGTCAGTTATGTCTGTGTCGACACTCGACTAATTAATAGCAGATAGACTACCTAATAGGAGATTATCTTAGTCACAGCATTGTGTAGCACTTTTTTAGTAGGTAAAATACAGTGTTTACATCATGTTAATGAGTTTACAGTCAGTGGTCTAATAACTGGAGGGTCCCTGGTTCAAGCACCACCAATGTAAGGTTGTGACTGTTGGGCCCTTGAGCAAGGCCCTAAACCCTCATCTGCTTAGATGGTATTCATCACAGTTGTAAGTTGCTTTAAATAAGAGCACAGTAATTCACCCGCCAACAGTTACGTTCAGAAATACTAAATTTGTATATGCTAATTCACTTAGCTCTGTTATAAGAATCTAAGATTAGTGATGAACCATTTAGAAACATTACAATTTCATATATTATTACAGGGTGTTCCAGGTGGTCAGGCATCTAAACAGACAAAATTGTCTGAGGAGAGTGGATACCCAAAGCCCTGTGACAGACTGGCACCCTGGCCATGCCCTTGTTCCTACCTTGGAGTCTCACTGCCACTCTGTGCTGAAGTTTTGACCTGTGATACTTCTAACCTTACATCCATTCTTTTTCAGATCATCTGAAAGTATTTTTGGTTTTGTTTAATAAACCCCCTTAGTAAAATACTTTTTTTCCCATTATGCTTACATGAATCCTAAGCCACTTTTGATGACTATTAAGCATGTAATTTTCTATTTCTCTTATTAGGAACCTTCTGACTCAGTTAGTGCACTACCCTATTAACATGGTTTAAAGAAACTCCAGTAGTCCACACAAACCTCAGTTTTGGAATGAACTGGAACTGGATCAATCAAGGTATTCTTGACTAATCTAGCCATACTGTACATAGCTGTACATTTTTATACATAAAAAGGCTACATATATATTTTACATTTTAATGAGTTTTGGATTAATATTCAACCCCAAATCAGAAAAAAGTTGGGACAGTATGGAAAACGCAGTTAATAAAAACACAGAATTTCTTACATTTACATTTACATAAGATATTTCATGTTTTCTGTGGTCAACTTCATTTCATTTATTAATAAACATCCATTCCTGCATTCCAGGCCTGCAACATGTTCCAAAAAAGTTGGGACAGTAAAGCATTTACCACTTTGTAATTTTAAAAATTAAGAGCATTGAAGATGGGTCGTGGCTGGGTTTTCCAGCATAACAATGACCCGAAACACACAGCCAGGACAACTAAGGAGTGGCTCTGTAAGAGGCATTTCAAGGTCCTGGAGTGGCCTAGCATGTCTCCAGACCTGAACCCAATAGAAAATCTTTGGAGGAAGCTGAAACTCAATGTTGCCCAGTGACTCTGATCTGTATGGAGGAGTGGGCCAAAATCCCTGCTGCAGTGTGTGCAAACTTGGTCAAGAACTACAGGAAACATCTGACCTCTGTAAAGGTTTCTGTACCAAATATTAAGTTCTGTTTTTTCCATTGTATCAAATACTTATTTCATGCAATAAAATGCAAATTAATTATTTTAAAAATCATACAATGTGATTATCTGTATTTATTTTTAGATTATGTCTCTCACAGTTGAAGTGTGCCTACGATAAAAATTACAGGCCTCTCCATTCTTCTTTGTAGGTGGGAAAACTTGCAAAATCGGAAGTGTATCAAATACTTATTTTCCTCACTGTATAGGAGGAAGCTGGAGTGCAAACTCCAGCAGAACAACATGAGGGAGGTCTGGAGTGGAATGAGGACCATCACTGGCTTCTGGTCCAGCAATAACAGAGAAGCAGAGGGCAGCGTGGACAGGGCCAATATTTTAAATATATTTTTAATAAATAAATGTTTAATCTTTAATAATATATTGTTAATATACACTATTTTTAATATACACATATTAATGTCCCTTATATACTAAAAACCTTGTTTTATAGCTATTGCTTTTATTTTTATTTTAATATATAGTTAATATCGGTAAATCCATAATAAGTGTGTATCAGAGATAAATCTATTAAACTTTGACATGATTTAATATAATAAAGTCAAACTATTTTTGCTAAACACATATTCATGTCCCTCACAACCTACAAACCTTGTTTTATAGAAGCTACTTTTATTTTTATTTATGATAAAAAAAAAATCCATAATACTAAATCATATTATACTGGAAATAAGTAAGTAGAATGTGAGGGACATTAATCTGTGTATATAAAAAAATAATTTTACTTTATTATATAAAATCATTTCAGAGTTTATAGATTTATCTCTGATACACAATTATTATGGTTTCATTGATCTTAACTATGAATTAAAAATTAATTAAAAATAAAAGCAGTATCTGTAAAACAAGGTTTGTAGGATGTGAGGGACACTAATATGTGTTTATAAAAAATAGTTTGGGTTTATTATATTAAATCATATCAGAGCTTAATAGATTTATTTGTGTCCAATATAAAAGTATTATGGATTTATTGATCTTAACTATAAATTAAAATAAATTAAAAATAAAATCAATAATTATAAAACAAGGTTTGTAGGTGGTGAGAGACACTAATATGTGTTTATAAAAATAGTTTGGGTTTATTATATTAAATCATATCAGAGTTTAATAGATTTATTTGTGTTCAATATAAAAGTATTATGGATTTATTAGGCTTAACTATAAATTAAAATTAAATGAAAATATAAGCAGTAACTATAAAACAAGGTTTGTAGGTTGTGAGGGACACTTATATGTGTTTATAAAAAATAGTTTGACTTTATTATAATAAATCATATCAGAGTTTAATAGATTTATTTGTGTCCAATATAAAAGTATTATAGATTTACTGATCCTAACTACACATTAAAATAAATTAAAAATAAAAGCAGTATTTAAAAAACAAGGTTTGTAGGATGTGAGGGACATTAATATGTGTATATAAAAATAGTTTGTTTTTTTAATAAATTAAATCATAACAGAGTTTAATAGATTTATTTAGTTCCAGTATAAAAGTATTATGGATTTAATGATCTTAACTATAAATTAAAATAAATTAAAAATAAAAGCAGTAATTATAAAACAAGGTTTGTAGGTTGTGAGAGACACTAATATGAGTTTAGATTTTTTGTGTCCAATATAAAAGTAATATGTATTTATTAATTTTACCTATAAATTAAAATAAAAAAATAATAAAGGCAGTATCTATAAAACAACTTTTGTAGGATGTGAGGGACATTAATATGTGTATATTAAAAATAGTTTAACTTTATTATATTAAATTATATCAAAGTTTAATAGATTTTTTTCAGTTAAAATATAAAAGTATTGGATTTACTGATTTTAACTATAAATTAAAATTAAATTAAAATAAAAGCAGTATCTATAAAAAAAACAGTTTTGTAGGTTGTGAGGAATATTAATATGTGTATATTGGACATTCGACTTTCTTTTGGCTCATTCTTGGCTAATAAACATCCAAAATGTAATTACACTGCATGAACTGATACACTGAACAAACTACAATCAAATTTGTTTAAAAAGTTCATTTCTGTTAATTTTTTATTTCATGTTATTTTGTAAATGTTAGGTGCATCTGCGTTGAAATGCTAAGGAAGTGCTGAGAGAGCGTCTATAAAGTGCATGAAGCTGAGGTGTAGTAATTACCCAGTGGCATGTACCATCTAATACACCTGTATTAAGTCCTAGAGTATGGTTACAGTAAACATCCAGAAACACAATTTTTGATATGACGAGGGATGTAGTAGTTAACTAAGCATCTGCAATAGTTACTACAACTACAATACATATTAAAAGTCCCACAGTACAGGTACAAAAGTTAATTAAATAATGTAAAATAATAACAAAAATAAAAAATGCAAATGTTGATATGATGAGGGTTGTAGTAGTTAATTAGTCACCTGCACTAGTTACGACAACTACAATTCAAATTTTTATTTTTTACATTTTATATTTCAGAAAAATGCATTTGAATACAGAGCAATACATTGAAATCAATTGTTTCCAAAACAATGGCAGTCATGTACAGCATATAATATAAATACAAATGGTTTTTTATAATGGTTTAAATTCTTATATGGCTGATCTCTGTTCTAGTTTCCTTAATTTCACCTCCTTTTTTTTGTACCTTAAACAATAAGATTGTTACTGGTTTCATCTGAATCCCTCCCAGAAAAGGTGCTTTACCACTACCAGTTACAAACTGTCAGATTCTGACCAATCAGAGTAGTTTCATTACCCAGGCAGCTAATTGTGGATATGAGCTGTGTGATGCTGGAGGATCCTCCTCCTCTGTTCCTATTTCACATTTACCAGTGATCAGTGATCAGTGAAGTCTCTTACATGCTTTCTGTTTAATTATAGTAGCTCTTTTATACTTATCTACTAATACTCACTCATTATTACTCTACTAATACTCACTCATACTCAATATTACTCTACTAATACCCACTCATACTCATTATAACTCTACTAATACTCACTCATACTCATTATTACTCTACTAATACTCCATCATACTCATTATTACTCTAATAATACTCACTCACTCATTATAACACCACTAATACTCACTCATACTCATTATTACTCTACTAATACTCACTCATACTCATTATAACTCTACTAATACTTATCACTCATTATTACTCTACTAATACTCCATCATACTTATTATTACTCTAATAATACTCCCTCACTCATTATAACACCACTAATACTCACTCATACTCATTATTACTCTACTAATACTCACTCATACTCATTATTACGCCACTAATACTCACTCATACTCATTATTACTCTAGTAATACTCACCTATACTCATTATTACTCCAATAATACTCACTCATATTTACTATTACTCCAGTAATACTCACTTATACTCATTATTACTCTACTAATACTCACATATACTCATCATTACTCCAGTAATACTCACTTATACTAATTATTGACCTACTAATACTCACACATACTTATTATTACTCCAGTAATACTCACTTATACTCATTATTACTATAATAATACTCACTCACTAATTATAACACCACTAATACTCACTCATATTTATCATTACTCCAGTAATACTCACTTATACTCAATATTACTCTACTACTACTCACACATACTCATTATTACTACAGTAATACTCACTCATACTCATTATTAGTCCACTAATACTAACCCATACTCATTATTACTGCAGTGATACTCACCCATACTCATTATTACTCTGCTAATACTCACCCATACTCATTTTTACTCCAGTAATACTCACTTAAACTCATTATTAATCCAGTAATACTCACTCATACTTGTTATTACTCCACTACTCACTCATACTCATTATTACTCTACTAATACTCACTCATATTTATTATTACTTCAGTAATATTCATACTCATTATTACTCTACTGATACTCACCCCTACTGACTAATAATAATACTCATTAATACTCCAGTAATACTCACTCATACTCATTATTACTTTACTAATACTTACTCATACTCATTATTACTCCTGTAATACTCACTCATACTCATTATTACTTTACTAATACTTACTCATACTCATTATTACTCCTGTAATACTCACTCATACTCATTATTACTCCATTATACTCACTTATACTTATTATTACTCCACTAATACTTACTCGTACTCATTATTACTCCTGTAATACTCATTTAAACTCCTTATTACGTCACTATACTCACTCAAACTCATTATTACTCCACTAATACTCACTCATACTCATTAATACATTAATACAAGGGCCAGTGGTAGCTCAGTGGTTAAGGTACTGGACTAGTAAACACAAGGTTGCCGGTTCAAGCCCCGCCACCACCAAGTTGCCACTGTTGGGTCCTTGAGCAAGGCCCTTAACCCTCAATTGCTCATTGTGTTCAGCTCATTGTGTAAGTCGCTTTGGATAAAAGCGTCTGCTAAATGCTGAAAATGTAAATGTAATACTTAATTAATACTCACTCATACTCATTATTACTCCACTATACTCATTATCACTCCACTAATACTCACTCATACTCATTAATACTTCAGTAATACTTACTCATACTCATTATTACTCCACTAATACTCACTCATACTCATTATTACTCCACTAATATTTACTCATACTCATTATTACTCCTGTAATACTCACTCGTATTTATTATTACTCCACTAATATCATACTCATTATTACTCCAGTAATACTCACCCATACTCATTATTACTCCACTAATACTCACTCAAACTCATTATTATTCCACTAAAACTCACTCATACTCATTAATACTTCACTAATACTCACTCATACTCATTATTACTCCACTATACTCATTATCACTCCACTAATACTCACTCATACTCATTAATACTCCAGTAATACTCACTCATACTCATTATTACTCCACTAATACTCACTCATACTCATTATTACTCCACTAATACTTACTCATACTCATTATTACTCCTGTAATACTCACTCATATTTATTATTACTCCACTAATACCATACTCATTATTACTCCAGTAATACTCAACCATACTCATTACTCCATTATACTCACTCATACTCATTAATACTTCACTAATACTCACTCATACTCATTATTACTCCACTAATACTCACTCATACTCATTATTTCTTTACTATACTCACTCATACTCACTATTACTCTACTAATATTCACTCATATTCATTATTACTCTACTAATACTCACTCATACTCATTATTACTCTACTAATACTCACTCATACTCATTATTACTCTACTAATACTCACTCATACTCAATAATACTCCAGGAATACTTACTCATACTTATTAATACTCCAGTAATACTCACTCATACTCATTATTACTCTACCAATACTCACCCATACGGTTATAATGATAGGCTTTGGGCCCAAAGATGCAGAGATAAAAATAAGTTTATTTAACAATTATAAATAATAAACAACATAAAGGTAAAAAAGGAAAACAAAAAACAATCCGGGGAAATCCTGAACTAGCCGCTGGCGCCGCAGGCAACTGAAAAAGAGAAAACACAAAAACAAAGAGAAAACACACACACAAAACACAAACCCTGGTCGCTCACTTATGGGGCAATTACTTATCTCGCTACGCCACAGCGTAGCTGAGGAAGTAAAGAACCTTTCATGTTTAAAGGGAGTGTGGAGGGAGGCAAAGTCCGGATAATAATCCGGGTATAAAACAAGACTGTAGAAAAAAGGTTTTTACAAAATGCCAAGTCGGCGTTGTCACCAGTCAGTGTCTGCTGCTGGGAAGGAGCCGACTTAAGAGAAAAACATAGTGGCAGTACAGATTAGCACATTCAAACCGGGGTTGCACCGGTGGAGAAAGCAGTGGCTTAATCCCCTCAGCCAAATCAGCAGTGGTGAACCTAGGAATCAAAAAGGCTATTAAAGGCCGCTGAGGTTGGCTGTTAGCCCAGCGCTAGCCCGCTGCTAGCTGCACAAGCGGAGGCTAGTTAGCAACACCAAAAACAAACAGCAGCTTGATGGCTGCACAGAATCTCACCAGCTTTCCCTAAATGAGAAACAAAACCATAGGTTACCTCGGCCTTACGACCTACCCACCCAACCGCTCTAACAGCGCCTGGGGTAACCGGACTTTCCCTAAAAAAGGAAAAGGTAGTGCTGTGCAGCAGAGCCAAACAAGAGACAAAAGTGCGACGCCTGCAATCTGGCGACGCCCCCTTAAATAGGGAGATCGCAGCTGCAGGTCGTTCGCCCTAATTAGCTGGCCTCCTGCGATGCTGGGAACTGATGGTACATTCACCAGACGCCGCAAGCACCTTAACACATACTCATTATTACTCCACTAAAACTCACTCATACTTTTTATTACTCCAAAAATACTCACCCATACTATTATTAGAGTAATAATGAGCATGAGTGAGTATTACTGGACTAATAATGAGTATAAGTAAATATTACTGGAGTATTAACGAGTGTGAGTAAGTATTACTGGAGTAATAATGAGTGTGCGTGAGTTACTGGAGTATTAATGAGTATGAGTGAGTATTAGTAAAGTAATAATGAGTATGAGTGAGTATTAGTAGAGTAATAATGAGAATGAGTGAGTATTAGTAGAGTAATATGAGTATGAGTGAGTATAGTGGAGTAATAATGAGTCAGTTAGTATTAGTGGAGTAATAATTAGTGAGTAAGTATTAGTAGAGTAATAATGAGTGAGTGAGTATTACAGGAGTAATAATGAGTGAGTGAGTATTAGTAGAGTAGTAATGAGTATGAGTGAGTATTAGTGGAGTAATAATGAGTATGAGTGAGTAATAATGGAGTAATAATAAGAATGAGTGAGTATTACTGGAGTAATAATGAGTATGAGTGAGTATTACTGGAGTAATAATGAGTATGAGTGAGTATTACTGGAGTAATAATAAGTATGAGTGAGTTTTAGTGGAGTAATAATGAGTATGAGTGAGTATTACTGGAGTAATAATGAGTATGAGTGAGTTTTAGTGGAGTAATAATGAGGATGAGTGAGTTTTAGTGGAGTAATAACAAGTGAGTATTAGTAGAGTAATAATGAGTGAGTATAGTGGAGTAATAATGAGTATGAGTGAGTTTTAGTGGAGTAATAATGAGTGAGTGAGTATTAGTGGAGTAATAATGAGTATGAGTGAGTATTAGTAGAGTAATAATGAGTATGAGTGAGTATTAACGGAGTAATTAGGAGTGAGTGAGTATTAGTAGAGTAATAATGAGTATGAGTATTAGTGGAGTAATAATGAGTATGAGTGAGTATTAGTAGAGTAATAATGAGTATGAGTGAGTATTAATGGAGTAATAATAATTGAGTGAGTATTAGTAGAGTAATAATAAGTGAGTGAGTATTAGTAGAATAATAATGAGTGAGTGAGTATTAGTGGAGTAATAATGAGTATGAGTGAGTATTAGTAGAGTAATAATGAGTATGAGTGAGTATTAATGGAGTAATAATAATTGAGTGAGTATTAGTAGAGTAATAATAAGTGAGTGAGTATTAGTAGAATAATAATGAGTGAGTGAGTACTAGTAGAGTAATAATGAGTGAGTATTAGTAGAGTAATAATGAGTATGAGTGAGTATTAGTAGAGTAATAATGAGTGAGTGAGTATCAGTAGATTAATAATGAGTATGAGTGAGTATTAGTAGAGTAATAATGAGTGAGTTAGTATTAGTAGAGTAATAATGAGTGAGTATTAGTGGAGTAATAATGAGTATGAGTGAGTATTAGTGGAGTAATAATGAGTATGAGTGAGTATTAGTAGAGTAATAATGAGTGAGTATTGGTAGAGTAATAATGAGTATGAGTGAGTATTAGTAGAGTAATAATGAGTGAGTGAGTATTAGTAGAGTAATAATGAGTATGAGTGAGTATTAGTAGAGTAATAATGAGTGAGTGAGTATTAGTAGAGTAATAATGAGTATGAGTGAGTATTAGTAGAGTAATAATAAGTCAGTATTAGTAGATAAGTATAAAAGAGCTACTATAATTGGACAGAAAGCATGTAAGAGACTTCACTGATCACTGGTAGATGTGAAATAGTAACAGAGGAGGAGGATCCTCCAGCATCACACAGCTCGTATCCACAATTAGCTGCAATCTCCCCGGGTAATGAAACTACTCTGATTGGTCAGAATCTGACAGTTTGTAACTGGTAGTGGTAAAGCACCTTTTCTGGGAGGGATTCAGATGAAACCAGTGTAGATCATTTGGTTAAATGATGTTTGTTATGAGCCACTGTACTGGTGTGCGTAAGCCAATCGGAGTGCGGGATACTGGAATGTTGTTCTCTCATGTAATATGATGACTCGTGCTGTATGTTGTGCTCATGAAGTTTTCATACTTTAAACTTATTAAAAGTTATTGTTTTGTAAACCGGTGTCATGATTGACACACACCATATAAATAGTCAAATTCTACATGGTGTCAGAATCCGTAATGGACTTCTTGTCTTTGAATAGGACCAGTTATTTTTTATCTTTTTTCCCGGACTGTAACGGTTTGTAAACACTACTCGGACATTATGGCGGATAGATTTCGCAGACCCGATCCTTTGGAAAATACTGCAGATAATTGGCGAGTTTTGTGAGTATGACATTTTTATCGCCGCTGCACACTCCGACAAGCCAGCGATAACAAGGGCTTATATTCTCCTCAATATTGCGGGAGCAGATGCTATTGAACGTGAACGCTCATTCGTCTATGCAGCTGAAGTGCGCGCGCCCGGGGCAGATGGAGCAGTAATATCACCAGCAGAGTCTAGAGAGGATCCAGAATGTCTAAAGAAAAAGATTCGCGAAATTTGCAATCCCCAAAGCAACAGAACAATGGAAGGACACAAGTTTCACTCAAGAAATCAAAAACAAGGTGAAAGTATTGAGTCCTTCATCAGTGATTTGAGGATTAAAGCTAAAAGCTGTTACTTTGGAGATTTGAATGATGAACTTATATGTGACCGGATCGTGTGTGGTGTTACCAGTGACTCTTTGTCTGTTGAGAGATAGTGAGTTAACACTTGCAAAAGCCATTTCAATATGTTGCATCAACGAGATGACAGAGGAAAATAGCAAAACTCTAGCCAAACAGGCCTCTAGTGTTGATGCAATAAAGCCATTTTCGAACAGAAAGCGGCTGCCAAAACAACAGTCACTACCAAATACCATCACAAACTGCAACAATTGTGGAGGTAGCCATCCAGCAAAACGCGATAAGTGCCCAGCATTTGGACAACAATGCCATAATTGCAAAAAACTAAATCATTACAAAAGCTGCTGTAAGTCTAAACCACGAAACCATAACATAAAACCTTTCAAATAATCTGTGCATGAAATAGCAACCGATCAACCCACAACATGTGAAGATGAAACAATATATGTGGATGGTATCGAGATTGAAAGTTGTGTTGACTGTGTTCATTCTGATGTTAAAGAGACAGACGAAGGATTTGTCACAATGCACATAAATGGCAAAGCCACTGAAATGAAAGTTGACACAGGAGCAAAATGCGATGTAATGTCACTGCAGACTTTCAAACGTATAACTGATGGCAAACAGCTGGTAAAACAGAAAAGAACTGCCAATCTCATTGCTTACGGCGGTACCACCATCGAGACTGTTGGTATAGTCGAACTGTCATGCTACTTAAAAAATCAATGCCACTCACTACCTTTTTTCTTAGTGGACAGAGAGGTGCAACCACTGCTAGGATTCGTGCATGCATGGAAAGATGTCAGGAGCAACAGTGTTCTCGGTTCTAGACGCAAAAAAATTATTAATTAATTTCTAGACGCAGATTCGGCTCGATAAAAAGTCCTCAATGTTGACAACATTCAGCACTCCATTTGGGTGTTACAGATTTTTACGGATGCCGTTTGGTATTAACTCTGCAAGCGAGTTCAAAGTCTCCAGTACAATGAGAATCTACACCAGATAGGATTTAATTTTTTTTAACAGTTAGACAATAATTAGACAGTAATCAAAATGATATTTTTGTTCTGTGTGAATGATAAGATTAAACAGTCTTCATGCGTTTTTACTGAAGAACAGAAATACAACTCATCGAACAACAATTTATCTGCATGTGAACTCTGCACTCAAACTAGCAGCTGTTATTTTTATTACAGCAGCCCAAACCAGTGTTGCTCACACTGTTATAAAGTGTTTCCTCAAATAGACTAAGTAACAAACCATATTTGTTATTATGTAAATAAAATAATGATAAATAAAATAAAAATAAATAAATGTCTTACAGGAACCTCTAGCATTGGTCTTGGCTATTTGATGCACATAGTCATTAAGGAAATAAGGTAAAATAAGGTAAGGTGCATTAATAGCTTTTTTTTGATAAACTGACATGAGCATCTACATGCACCTTGAGTTTCCGTTTTTTTTTCTTTAATCCGTGTTCCTTCTTATGATCCAAATTAAAACCATGTAAACATAAAATGATTAAAACACTAATTATCACTTTTGTGATACAGTTGCAGTTGTGCACATTTTGGAAAGCTAAACTATGCAAGAGACAACAAAACATTTAAGAAATAGGGATTATTTTATTATAGGACATGCATTTTCTGTATATTTGTACACCAGAAGTTTGATGTTAGTTCATAAACTAATTTCATTTCTCAGATCCTGGTGATGGTGTACAAATACTTCTTCTGTCTTTGATTGCTGCAGTGAGAGACACAAACATGGAGCCTCACATGACAAATTACAATTCAGCTTCAGATATGAGACGTAAATCCCGTCAACATGTAGCAAAACGTTTAAAAACATTATTTTCTGAAATGCAGGATGAGACCCTTTTTACAGCTATTGATAGAGCTAGCAATGTTGACACTGACATAAATGAAATGATGCCAGTAGACCCGGACACAAACAATGAATGTGTAAATCTTCACAGTGGCTCAGGTCATGATGATCTAAATAATGAATTCAGTGAAGATTCAGTTAGTGAGAGTGAGGATGACTTTGATGGACAGGACCACGGGCTTGTTCTAGTTGCATCCTTGGCAAAATGGGCAGTACAGTTTGGTGTAACATTAGTTGCCCTCTCTGCCCTCCTGTCTATTCTTAGAATTCACCATCCTTACTTGCCAAAGGATGCTAGGACATTACTAAACAAAGACAAAGTATGTGATTCAAAGGAAAGCAGGAGGGGTCTATCACTACTTTGGGCTTCTGACAACCTTAATGTCATCTCTGCAATTTGGGACACATGTAAAGAACAACCACATTTTTTAAATGCAAATAAACATTGATGGTCTCCCACTTTTCAAAAGCTCTAAATACCAGCTTTGGCCTGTCTTAGGACTAGTGCATGAATTACATAGACAGTCTTTCCTAATAGCTCTTTATGGCGGAGTTTTAAAGCCAACATCTTTAACTGATTATTTGGGAGAGGTTGTTGCAGAGCTGAAACAGTTACAATCAGGATTTATTCATGAAGGGAAACGATTGTTCCTGAAAGTGAGTGCAGTTATCTGTGATGCACCAGCAAGAGCCTTTGTCAAGGGTATTAAGTCCCACACAGGTTATTCTGGGTGTGATAAATGTATTTTTGGTGTATATATTCAGCATAGAATGACTTTCCCACAAAAACATGCAGCTCTGAGAACAGATGAAAGTTTCAGGGAAATGACAGATCAAGATCATCATCTTAGCCTTTCTCCTTTCCAAGAATTAGTAGGAATGGTATCTCAGTTTCCCCATGACTATATGCATTTGGTTTGCTTAGGTGTTACACAGAATTTATTAGAACTATGGACTAATGGACCACTACATGATATGTACTGAAATCAGATTTGGGCCTGAAAACTACTGGCCTCAGCTTAAGAAAGCAAAAAAAATGCACACAAATGGCAAGATGCTCTGTGCATGCAATATACCAAGTACAATTGCGTGAAGTATATTTTTAGCTTTGCATCATATATAGATTTTACATACAAATCAATTCATTTTTTCACAGGGCTTTGGACTGTTCATGTTTTTTCATAGTTGGTTTAGTACATGTTAAAACATGATATCATTTGTTGTGCATTATTAAATGTTTGTATTTTACTTTTTTTTTTTAAATTCATTTATTTCTAAAATGTATTTTTCTATACATTTGGCTGTTAATAAAATGTCACTCTCAGTGAAACTCAAATGCATAAGTAGACACATGAACAACTCCTAAAAAAATCTTGAATTCATGCAGGAAAGGGTTAACATGGTCACAAGCTCTCATATTACCAAATCATATTACTTTTTATTTACAATTCTCCAAAAGTACCACAAGAGGGCGACATTACAAGGATTTTTTTAACATGGTCACAGGCTCTAGTATTACATTTAGCAGACACTTTCATCCAAAGCGACTTACAGCTGGAACAGTATACAGAGTAAGCAATTAAGGGGTTAAGGGCCTTGCCCAAGGGCCCAGCAGTTGCAACCTGGCAGAGATGAGGTTTGAACCGGCAACCTTCTGAGTACTAGTCCAGTACCTTAACAACTAGACTTCAACTGTCCTAATGTAATATTACCATATTATATTACTTTTATTAACAATTCTCCAAACGTGCCACTGTTTTGTATTACACTATATGTAATATGTACATGTGTGTGTGTGTGTGATCATGTTGTTTTCTCTAGTGAACACACCGTTTATACTTTCATTACCTTCAGGATGAGTCTGTGTCGCTTCATCCTCCATCATTTTCCTCCGCTGCTGATCGGTGAAGCTGTTATAGAAATAATAAACTCCTGCGGTGACAGTAGCGGCTCCGGCCACGAACAGCAGGGGGCGCAAGTTCACCTCCCTCAGTCCAGCGGAGAGATTTCACATAAACGCTTCATATTTAATATAATAAATATCGTTTTAAGAGAGAGAAAGAAAACACAGTGAACGCTGCGGGGGGTCTCAACATAACTGATCCTTCACCTCTCTTACTCCCCGCTTTATAGAACACCTTACTGTGACGTCACAAAGCCGGTGTTTAAATGTGAGCTCCTGAGTTTTAACTGTAATGCAGATCAGATGTTACTAACTTACCACTACTAGAGTTATCTGCTGACTTCACTCAACTTCTGCTCATAGGTTTGTTACATTTTCTCTGTTTACCTTTATATATTATACCTTTTAAGGTCTAAAAAATATTATTTTATATGAATATTACTACTACTTACTATTATTAATAATAATATTATAAATTATTTTAATTCAAACCCATTAACAGAAGTGTGGACAAATTGCAAAAATGCAAATATACACTGAACTTACTTGATATTAATGTGTACATCACTCCCACATGATCAGAAAATGGCCAACTGATATATTTTTCCTTGTCAAGCCAAAATATTTCATTCATTCACAAGATTTTAATTGTAATATCAGCTACATTTTTATTGCCATTATTTAAAGGTATTATGTAACTCAGAAGTAATCAGGTCTGAAAATCGAACTTGTTTTTTTTAAATTAACTAAATTTAATCTGCCACAGCAGCTCCTCTGCAGCTTCTACAGATTCACTGTGAACAGGGAGTTGATGGATATGCCGGGCAAAAATTGACCTCAACTCTATTTGCAACTCTGGGCCAGGATGAAGCCAGGGATGGCTGCAGTTCGAGCATATTATTTTCATTTATTAAGCACTTGGCATTGATAGCAGTTTTAACATTGATTTCTGTCTGATTATCCATAATATCACATTACTGGCATCACATAGGATGGTGCATATACACACAATGTCTATTATTTAGATATAGGACTAGTCACAATTGAAACAGAGATATCAGCCCACACACAGAGTGACCAACCTATAACGGTTATAACAGAGAGTTTTTATTGGATGGGCAGATGATTCCTTTGTGTGGACGATCTTAACTCTGAGTGAGCAATGTCCACTCCAGCCCACCTGTAGACATGTGATAACCCTGCTTGTGATGGTGAATATTGACTAAGATTAACATGGAATCAGCTAGAGGTTCAGTCAGATACATGCAGCTGGTGATTAGTTGTCCTGGATGGACTGTCCGATGCCCAGCTCAGATATTTTTGAGGGTTTATTTTGAGCTTTCCAAATGTATACCCCTAGAAAGCAGAAGATGTTGATTGTCATGGAGTCTCCAGAAGTGTTCTGGGTGGAATCCCACCAATCCTTGTTTTCACACTTATCTAAAAATGTTAGATTTTATGTTAGGTAAAATGAGAGATAGAATGACAAGCGTCTTTAGTACACAGTAGAGCAACGTTTTTAAACCTTTTTAAGCAACCCACATTTTGTCCTTGATTTTTAACCTGACCCAGGCAACACAAATAATGCATCAAAACAAAACACAAAGAAAATAAGCCTAATTAATAAAAATGGTGGCAATTTGGTCCCACTGTGGTTTACAAAATGTAACATAAAGCCTCCACAAGGGGGCATTCTTGTACAAGTTTATTTCATGTTTGTGCCTGTTAAAATTTGTTGATTTAATAATTATCTCTGCGACCCATTTTTGGCTAGTGACCCAGGGTTTGATAAACCCTGCAGTAGAGCACCCTTTTGCTGTTATGAGTTTGCAGTTCACTAATATTCTTGGGATTTTGTGCTACAACTGCCATCTTCAAATCCTTTGTTTGGAGAAATATTCAGGCGAGTGTGACAGCCACTCCAGAATCTTCAGGTACTTCTTCTGACACCAAGCCTTGGTAGACTTTGAGGTATCCTAGGATCACTGGCCTGGTAAAAGGTCCAATGATGCCCAAGCTTCAGCTTTCTTAGAAAACGCATAACATTTTCACCTAGTATTTCCTGATGCTTGATTGAATCTATCTTGCCCTCCACACACTGAAGAATTCCAGTGCCAGAAGAAACAAAGCAGCCACAAAGCATCACAGCGCCACCACCATGCTTCACAGTAAGCTCTTTTAGCGAATGCTTCATTGTTCCTCCTCCAGACATACTGCTGATCTATAGACCCAAAACATTATAGTTGTGTTTCATCACTCCACAGAACAGTATCTAAAAACTTCTGTGGATTATTTATGTGTTTCTGTCATATTGGCACCAACTTTTCTTGTGCTTTTGGGTCACTAGAGGTGTACATTTTGGGGTTTAGACATGGAGCATTTAGTATAAAACAATTACATTGCATACTAAAACCTTAGTTCCTGCTGCCATTAAATCTTGCTGCAGGTGGTCAGATATCAAGCGCCAGTTCTAAATCTAGAGATTGTGCATCATAACTGCCACACATTTCACAGCTCATTTGAATGCTCTGTGTAACACAGTATAAATGCTACTGAAATTAGATTTTTAAAACAAGTGTCACCCAGCGAGTGTCACATGCCAAATCCAAAGTCTGTGCATCATTATTAAAACAGAATCACACTCTTTACTGTTAGTTTTACCAAAATATGGTTTAAATGCTGTTGAGAGCCCAGATCTCCATAAATAAATGTACATGTTGTATTACTTAATAAAAGCTTGTGGGTAATTATTGTCAAATATTTATACGTTTTATTTTATACATCATTCTTGGTTGATTTTAGGAAGGTCAATCATTAGATGCAGCAGTTATTGAATAGCAAATGCACGGTAAGCAGCAGCTTTTCTTCTGTTTCTACATTAAGAGCATTACGCTTAACAGAGAAACACTTTTAACTTACACTGCACAACACCATGTCTCCTTTACTTATTTTTAATGAGGTAAAATTCTAATAACTGTTATTTGTTTATTCTTATTTTAATATTTCATTATTACAGATTGTTAGTTTTTAAAATAACATTAATATCTGTTTTGTTTATTACATTTCAAAGATGAAAATAACCATTTGCATCATGATGTAAAATAATAACTATTTAATTATTTCATTAAAACTAGTGCAGAATGAAGCTGCATTTATGTGCATGAATGAAATCTTGTGTTTATTGTCATGAGCAGAAGAATAAAGTGTGTCAGATAAAAGATGATGAGACTGTCAGCACTACAGAAGAGTAAGAAAAAAATCATGAACATGAACTTAAATCACCTGTATGGAGAATAAACAGCAAATTAGTGTAGAAGTGAAATGATTGAAACTGTAGTGTCCACTGTAGAGGTTGATATACATTTGAAGCATTGAAACCCGTGCTTGTAAGAAAACTATTAAATAGCCGCCACTGTAGTGACCACTATGCGTCAGAGGGTTAATATTATTATTAATCATTAACAGAACTGCTACACTTACTGCATCTTTTATCAGATACTTACATTATCATCATCTTCTATATTTAACATCATTAATAAGAATCATCACTTTGTTTATCATCATTTTAATCTATTGTAGTTTATTGCATTAATCAGTTAGTTGGTTTACATGTATGGTTAAATAGCCTAGTAGTTAATGTACTGGACTAGTATTCGAAAGATCGCTGGTTAAAGCCCCACTACTGCCAGGCTGCCACTGTTGGGCCCCTGAGCAAGGCCCTTAACCCTCAATTGCCTAGACAGCATACTGTCACAGTACTGTAAGTCACTTTGGATAAAAGTTTCTGCTAAATGCCAAATATGTAAATGGAAATAAAAATTACTCATAATTTTGCAAATACAGTGTATCACAAAAGTGAGTACACCCCTCACATTTCTGCAAATATTTCATTATATCTTTTCATGGGACAACACTATAGACATGAAACTTGGATATAACTTAGAGTAGTCAGTGTACAGCTTGTATAGCAGTGTAGATTTACTGTCTTCTGAAAATAACTCAACACACAGCCATTAATGTCTAAATAGCTGCAACATAAGTGAGTACACCCCACAGTGAACATGTCCAAATTGTGCCCAAATGTGTCGTTGTCCCTCCCTGGTGTCATGTGTCAAGGTCCCAGGTGTAAATAGGGAGCAGGGCTGTTAAATTTGGTGTTTTGGGTACAATTCTCTCATACTGGCCACTGGATATTCAACATGGCATCTCATGGCAAAGAACTCTCTGAGGATGTGAGAAATAGAATTGTTGCTCTCCACAAAGATGGCCTGGGCTATAAGAAGATTGCTAACACCCTGAAACTAAGCTACAGCATGGTGGCCAAGGTCATACAGCGGTTTTCCAGGACAGGTTCCACTCGGAACAGGCTTCGCCAGGGTCGACCAAAAAAGTTGAGTCCACGTGTTCGGTGTCATATCCAGAGGTTGGCTTTAAAAAATAGACACATGAGTGCTGCCAGCATTGCTGCAGAGGTTGAAGACGTGGGAGGTCAGCCTGTCAGTGCTCAGACCATACGCCGCACACTGCGTCAACTCGGTCTGCATGGTCGTCATCCCAGAAGGAAGCTGACGCACAAGAAAGCCAGCAAACAGTTTGCTGAAGACAAGCAGTCCAAGAACATGGATTACTGGAATGCCCTGTGGTCTGACGAGACCAAGATAAACTTGTTTGGCTCAGATGGTGTCCAGCATGTGTGGCGGCGCCCTGGTGAGAAGTACCAAGACAACTGTATCTTGCCTACAGTCAAGCATGGTGGTGGTAGCATCATGGTCTTGGGCTGCATGAGTGTTGCTGGCACTGGGGAGCTGCAGTTCATTGAGGGAAACATGAATTCCAACATGTACTGTGACATTCTGAAACAGAGCATGATCCCCTCCCTTCGAAAACTGTTTTTCCAACAGGATAACGACCCCAAACACAACCTCCAAGATGACAACTGCCTTGCTGAGGAAGCTGAAGGTAAAGGTGATGGACTAAACCCAATTGAGCACCTGTGGCGCATCCTCAAGTGGAAGGTGGAGGAGTTCAAGGTGTCTAACATCCACCAGCTCCGTGATGTCATCATGGAGGAGTGGAAGAGGATTCCAGTAGCAACCTGTGCAGCTCTGGTGAATTCCATGCCCAGGAGGGTTAAGGCAGTGCTGGATAATAATGGTGGTCACACAAAATATTGACACATTTGGGCACAATTTGGACATGTTCACTGTGGGGTGTACTCACTTATGTTGCCTGCCATTTAGACATTAATGGCTGTGTTATTTTCAGAAGACAGTAAATCTACACTGCTATACAAGCTGTACACTGACTACTCTAAGTTATATCCAAGTTTTATTTCTATAGTGTTGTCCCATGAAAAGATATAATGAAATATTTGCAGAAATGTGAGGGGTGTACTCACTTTTGTGATACACTGTATATACAATTCCAAAAGCCCACTGGTTACTGGTAAAAACATCACAGGATCACAGTGGCTTGTGGGTAATAGTCTGAGGTCTGATTTGGACTTTTGGAGACATTGGAGCATTACAGTATGTACCCCTCAACACAAGACCTCTACTGTTTGATGTTTTTTTAGGTCTGTTCTGACCATTTAACAAGGTCCCTTAGAAAGTTCCAAAATGAGAATCATACAGAAGAGACTTTTTTCAGTCAGTCCTCTAAACAACTTCTGGTTATGTATGAAAATGTTCTGACCTCGAGACCTCACTAACGTCTGTAATTTCCCAGTAAAGATCCTTAGAGATTCTCTGGCCACTCGAGTAATCCTCCTCATGTTCTCCTCCAGGCAGAATCTCAACATCTCCAGTAGCTTTAAACTTCTTTAAACTTCTTCATTACAGGCCAGATAGTGAACAGCATGCTAATGCATCAATCTAATGCAGGGTTTTCTGAAGCAGTCCTTATAGACCCTCAACCCATTTCACAGCTCCTAACTCACCTGTACTGGAATAATTTAGATGGTACCAGCTACCTGATGGACTCTCCAATCTTATCCATCAGAACTTCATTATGTGTTTGAGATTGTTGATCTTGTACAGGAAGAGATGTCATGACACTTTCCATGCTGAACAAAGCATCACCATGTAGAATCAAAGTGTGAAGATGATAGATGGTGTTTATCTCCACTGCTCTTCATCTTGTTCTCATCATCCAATATGTGTTTCTGGTGCTGTACAAGAGATCAGACATGATCAGATGTTTTAGTCACCAATCAGACTCAACACAATCAGAATAACCAGTATAAACACCAGCACACACACACACACACACCAGCTGGAACAATGATAGAACATTTTACATGATTCATTGTTCACTGAAAAACCCTGATACAGATGAAGTTCTGTTAATGAGCAGTTCTGATTCCACAATAAGTTAAACATACCACTGCATGTGTGTGTGTTTAGGTGTGTCTGTGTATAAAGCAACAGTAACTCACTGCAGTTCCTCCAGGTTACATTGTGGATCCTCCTGAAGATCCTTAAGCAGTTTTACTCCTGATTCTCCTGGATGATTGTGGTTCAGTTGCAGTTCTCTCAGACGTGATGATGGATTTGATTTCAGAGCTGAAGCCAGAGCAGTAAAACCTTCATCTGTAATACTGCATCTCCTCAACCTGCAGAAAAAAATCATTTAATAAAAATCACCCATCATCTTCTCCCACCTCCTCCTCCATCTCCATTCAGATCCACAATCAGACAACATCACTGAGAAATCTTCAACATGTTAAACTATTCTATTATATTAATGATAAAGTGTTTTATCTTTTATCTCCTACACACATCAATAACAGTTTCTGTATGAATGATCTTCTGTATCTACAGTGTGAAAGTGAAGATCTTACTTCAGTATCTCCAGTTTACAGTGTGGATTCTCCAGTCCAGCAGAGAGCAGCTTCACTCCTGAATCCTTCAGTTTATTGTTACTCAGGTTCAGATGTTTCAGACTGGAGGAGTTTAAACAGAGAACTGAGGACAGAACTTCACAACTTTTCTCTGTTAGATTACAATCAACCAACCTGGAGAGAAATAATCAGATCAATCAGAGAAATGAAGGACGTTACCCTGCAGCAATCACACTACAACATCTACAAAACCATTCAAAACCAAAAACCCTCCCTAAAACCCAACCAATGGAACCTGGGATTTCAGTTGTCATTTAAATAATGATGCTTTATAATCAGACAGAAGTCTGAATCATTATCAGATGTTTTCATAGTGGTGTTTTTATTGTTTTATTTCATCATTGTGTCTATTGTTTTATTTCATAGTGGTGTTTTTTTGTTTGTTTAATTTTATAGTGGTGTTTTTATTCTTTGGACTTGTTCAGAATCTTATCCCAGGTAAGTTAGTGAGCTACAGTAAAAAAAATCATGATAGGATGTGATGAAATATGAAGACTCCAGAGTCACAAACAAACCGTCCACCAAGGTTCCGCTTTAATGAAAATAATGCTCCAGAGTGAAACAGATCTTCTGTATCTACAGTGTGAAAGTGAAGATCTTACTCCAGTATCTCCAGTTTACAGTGTGGATTCTCCAGTCCAGCAGAGAGCAGCTTCACTCCTGAATCCTTCAGTTTATTGTTACTCAGGATCAGATGTTTCAGACTGGAGGAGTTTAAAATGAGAACTGAGGACAGAACTTCACAACTTTCCTCTGTTAGATTACAATCAGCCAACCTGGAGAGAAATAATCAAATCAGTATTTTCTCATTATTCATTACAAACACAAAACAGTTTTAGCTCTGTATAATGTATAAAACGTTCACTCTATACTGTAGAGGGCCAGTGATAGCTCAGTGGTTAAGGTACTGGACTAGTAAACAGAAGGTTGCCGGTTCAAGCCCTGCCACCACCAAGTTGCCACTGTTGGGTCCCTGAGCAAGGCCCTTAACCCTCAACTGCTCATTGTGTAAGTCGCTTTGGATAAAAGCGTCTGCTAAATGCTGAAAATGTAGAGTCTAATGTGAAAAAAACACTTTACATTGTTTTATTTATTTATTTGTCAAACATTTGTTTATTTAATAATTTTTAAACTTTCCACTGTTCACTGTATTTCAAGCAACCAAACACAACCCCAAATCAGAGAAGTTGGAAAGAAAGTAGACAGTAGGGAAAATGCAAATAAAATTAAAACACAGAGTTTCTCACATTTTCCTTGACTTTTATTTGATTGCAGACACGATGAACCTGAAATATTTCATGTTTTATCTGCTCAACTTCATTTCATTCATTAATAAACATCCATCCAAATGTTTAAAAACAATGTACCTCAAAGAAAGATTGGAAGGGATTTGCATATTTCTCCCTCTACAGTGCACAATATCATTAAACCATTCAATAAATCAGGAGGAATTTCAGTGCGTAAAGGCCAACTTCCATCCCTCGGACGGCACTGCATCAAGAACCGCCACTCAGCAATAGCTGATTTAACTATTGAGGGATTAGTTTATCAAACCTTCATCAAGCTCTATAATACAGAGTTACTGCACACATGATACTTAAAACTTTACTGTGCAAAAAAAAGGAGCCTTATGTTAACCATGTCCAAAAGTGGCATTGACTTTTCTGGGCTCAGAGGCATCTAGGATGGACCAACACACAGCATTCCAAGTCCAAAACAAGTCCAAGTCAGCAACAAGTCCAAAAGCCAGGGTCTGTCATGGTATGGGGCTGTGTCAGTGCCCTTGGTAAAGGTCATTTACACTTCTGTGATGCAGCATTAATGCAGAAAAGTACATTGAGATCTTAGAGCAACATATGCTGCCTTCAAGACAGGGCTCTAGACTAACTTTTTGCACTGGTTGCACTGGTGCGCCTAACTTTTTTTCCTTAGGTGCACCAGCACAAAAGTTAGGTGCACCCAAATTTTCGACCACATCGCATTTAACACCGCAGTTTTACAGGTTCACTTTTTTTTTTTTTTTATCGCTTTCCATATAGGCAATATTGACTTGTAAATAACGAACAATCTCTTCAATATAAAGTTCTTTATTTGAAGCACAATTCTACAAGAAGGGGGGGGGGGGGGGGGGCACGGTGGCTAAGTGGGTAGCACTGTCATCTCACAGCAAGAAGGTCCTGAGTTCGATCCCCAGGTGGGGCGGTCCAGGTTCTTTCTGTGTGGAGTTTGCATGTTCTCCCCGTGTCTGTGTGGGTTTCCTCTGGATGCTCCAGTTTCCTCCCACAGTCCAAAGATGTGCAAGTAAAGTGAATTGGAGACACTGAATTGTCCATGACTGTTTGAAATAAACTTCTGTGAAATGATGAACCTTGTGTAATGAATAACTACTGTTCTTGTGATGAATGTAACCAAAGTGTAAAAACATGACGTTAAAATCTTAACAAACAAACAAGAAAGGGGGGCATCAGTATCTGTCTGGGGGAGCGCGAGTGCCTGTCCAGGGGGCGTGGCATTATGAGATTTATTTTTTTTACTTTTAAAACAAAAACAATAAATTTTTCATCCACAGGAGACATATTTGATTAGTCTTGCTGACCACGCACAAACGCATGTTTAATGTTATCCAGATTAAAAATACGGCTAACTGTGCAGATAAATCGGTGACTAAATAATGAGTGCTGTTATAGGACGTGTGTGTGTCTTTAAGAAAGGTGTCGGAGATGCTCTGTTCACAGTGTCGCTATAAGTGAGTCATGAGTCGATTCATAAGATGCGAATCGTAAGTTTCTTTTCAGTTATCTTTTTTACTGTTATAATGAATGTTGCGGTTTTAAATAAACACCAGTTACTGGAACATTATGTGTGACTCGCTTACCGTATAAAGCGCAGGCTAAATTACCATGATATTTAATTATTTAGTTATTTAATTAATGCTATTACCACAGAGCGATAACCGAGTCAGACTCGTTCTGCCTGTGGGCTAAAAGTTTAGTCAGACGAAGCAGATGATCCTGAACCAACCAACTTAGTCATTGATGTACTTTTGCCTCTGCTTGGCTCTGTAACGTTTTCTGCTCTCATCTACATCAAAAGCAAGAACCGCTTACGATTTACGAAAGTGAACCACGAGTTTATATCATGTGTTCATAGAATCGGCTCAGATGGGATGCGGATGGCAAGTTTGCGCGTGCGTGCGTATGTGTGTGTGCGCGCGCGCAAGTTCGCGGTCTGCAAACGGATCGGGGCGCATGTCCAAAAAGGTTGAAAAACCCTGGTTTATACCGCAATATGGGCCTAATGTGTGTCTGTTGTTGAACCACAGGAAGGCTTTCAGAGTCGCGGACACTTTTCCCTCGAACGGCTGGTCGCACCGGTGCGACCTCAGATTTTTCTTAGTCGCACCATTGAGAAATTAGGTCGCACTCTAGAGCCCTGCAAGACGTCATCTTTTTCAGGGACATTCATGCATTTTTCAACAAGACAATGCAAAACCACATGCTGCACACAATACAAAGGCATGGTTGCAGAAAAAGAGGGTACAGGTACAGGTACTGGACTGGCCTGCCTGAAGTCCTGACCTGTCCCCAATAGAGAATTTGGAAAGGAAAAATGCAACAATGACAACAACCCTTACTGTTGCACATCTTAAGACGTGTTTGCAGGAAGAACGAGACAAAATAAAAGCTAAAACACTAAATCACTTGGTCTCCTCTGTTCCAAAATGTCTTTTCAGTGTGGTGAAAAGGAATAGCAACATTACAACGTGGTAAATGCTTTACTGTCCCAACTTTTCTTTGGAATGTGTTGCAGGTCTGAAATGTGAATGTTTATTAATAAATAAAGTGAAGTTGAGCAGATAAAACATGAAATATCTTAGGTTCAAACTGTCCGCAATCAAATAAAAGTCAAAGTAAATGTATGCATTTACCATACTGTCCCAACTTTTACTGATTTGGGGTTGTATATATGTAATATTGTATAATTATTTTTAAAAAATGTCTGTTTCCACTAACTGTGGCTCTGTTGTTGTTCATGCATTAGAACAAAATTGTATTCCTGAAAAAAAAACGAAAGTAAAAGAATCAATCCTGTTAGGATGTGATGATGTATGACGACTCTAAACAACGTCCTCTAAATTCATGTTCTGATTTAAATTATGCTTTTAATTAGAACAGATCTTCTGTATCTACAGTGTGAAAGTGAAGATCTTACCACAGTATCTCCAGTTTACAGTGTGGATTCTCCAGTCCAGCAGAGAGCAGCTTCACTCCTGAATCCTTCAGTTCATTCTTACCCAGGTCCAGATGTTTCAGACTAGCGGAGTTTAAACTGAGAACTGAGGACAGAACTTCACAACTTTCATCTGTTAGATTACAACCAGCCAACCTGGAAAGAAAAAATCAGATCAATCAGAGAAATTAAAGATGTTATCCTGCACAGTGCTGTTTTTATTGTTCTATTTAATAGTGCTGTTTTTTTTATGCATTTTCTTCCCTTTTTCTCCCCGTTTAGCACGTCCAATTGCCAATTGCATCATGCTTCCTCTCTGCCTATGCCGATCCCTGCTCTGAGCGAGGAGATCAAAGCTAACCCACGCCCCATCCGACACGTGGGCAGCAAGCCGCATGCATCTTATCACCCACACATTGATGAGTGTTGTGCCACCTAGCGTTGCGTACAGAGAGACACACCCTAAGAACACTCCTTTCCCATCTCTGTGCAGGCGCCTCTAATCACGCAGCAGAGGTCGTTATTGCACCAGTCTGACAGAGAGAGACCCATATCCGGCTTAGTCCCGCCCATCTTGAACAACCGGCCAGTCGTTGTTCAAGTAGCCACTCAGCCTCAGCCAGCAAGGCAGAGCAGTGATTCGATAAGATGTATTCAAAATCCCAGCTCTGGTTGAAGCGTGTTTTTTTTAACACTGCGCAACCTGAGCGGCTAATAGTGCTGTTTTTATTGTTTTATTTTATAGTGGTGTTTTTATTGTTTAATTTCAGTGGTGTTATTATTATTTTATTATTTTTTGTTTAATTTTCCATAGTGGTTTTTTTATTGTTTCATTTTATAGTGGTCTTTTTTGTTTGATTTTATAGTGATGTTTTATTTCAAAGTGGTGTTTTAATTTTTTTATTTCATAATGGTGTTTTTATTGTATTTATTTCATAGTGGTGTTTTTATTGTTTTATTTGATAGTGTTTTCTTTATTGTTTTATTTTATATTGAAATTTTTGTTTCAATTATTGTTTTATTTCATAATGGTGTTTTTATTGTTTTAATTTATAATGCTGTTTTTATTGTTTTATTTCAGTCGTGTTTTTATTGTTTTCTTTCATAGTGGTGTTTTTATTGTTTTATTATTTCATTCCGCTTTAATGAAAATAATGCTTCAGAGTGAAACAGATCTTCTGTATCTACAGTGTAAAAGTGAAGATCTTACTCCTGTATCTCCAGTTTACAGTGTGGATTCTCCAGTCCAGCAGAGAGCAGCTTCACTCCTGAATCCTTCAGTTTATTGTAACTCAGGTTCAGATGTTTCAGACTGGAGGAGTTTAAACTGAGAACTGAGGACAGAACTTCACAACTTTCATCTGTTAGATTACAATTCCACAACCTGGAGAAAAATAATCAGATCAATCAGAGAAATGAAAGACATCACCCTGCACCAGTAGGTATATTCCAAGTAGCAGATCTGATAATATTACCCAGACTGCAGTGCAGATGAAAGTGAAAGCAGTTGAACTGATGATTCAGAATCAGTAATCATTATAACATTGTCTCTAAAAGAGGGTGTGAGTGTGTGTGTGTGTCATCCTAAGATGCTTTATTTGTTTACACTAATTATTTCCCAGGATGAAGTGATTAGTGTAAATGAATGAATGTGTATAAAAAGTGAAGATCTTACTCCAGTATCTCCAGTTTACAATGTGGATTCCCTAGTCCAGCAGAGAGCAGCTTCACTCCTGAATCCTTTAGTTCATTGTTACTCAGGTTCAGATGTTTCAGACTGGAGGAGTTTAAACTGAGAACTGAGGACAGAGCTTTACAACTTTCCTCTGTTAGATTACACCACCACAAGCTGGAGAGAAATAATCAGATCAGACTGCATTGTAGATAAAAGCAAAAGCAGTTGAATTAATGAATCAACCAACATTCAGGGTTAGAGGTACAAATACTTCTGCTCCTGCTTTCACAAACATGACGTGTAAATTACACGTTTAGACTCGTGCACTAGTTTTATACAGAACGTAGAATTTCACCTGAAATGTAAACTGAGCTCTGTGTATTCCAGATTCATGATACTGTCGTACAGCAAAATGATCTGATCATTATTACAGTGTTTTCATCAGAGTAAAATTAATTCTCCTGAAAACATGATTACACATCAGTCAGATCAATTCCCTCCATGCTAACATCCTCAGATCTCAGCAAAAGTGGGCTAGTGTACTTTACCTCTGCACCACCTGAGTGCCCTGTTCATGTTAACATGAGTGTCTTTATTTAAAAAGATTGTCTATTGTTAATGCATTTCTCTCTTTATTACTGAACTTGCATTAATCATTTAGTCCTGATGTTTTTGGAGCTCTGTGGTTGATGATTTCCACCATTTAACTGGTGCAGAAACTGGTAACATTATTAAGTTAGACGTTCATTTCAGACACATTTTGAGATCAGACTGCAGCACTGCGTTTTGCACCTTCTCAGTTTCATACATTTAATAATTATGAATCAAATGTTTATTAATAAATGACTCACATAGCTTTTTTTATTTCTTTCACCACTGGCAGCATCTTCAAAAGACCTTCATGTGATGGATAATATTTCCTCAAATCAAACTCATTCAGCTCCTGATCTGAGTTCAGCAGCACAAATACAAAAGCCGACCACTGAGCATGAGACAGGCGGTGTCCATCATGATGAAGAGAACCTCTTCTGTTCAGGTATTTTTTGACTTCCTGCACTAGAAAATCATCGTTCAGTTCATTCAGACAGTGGAACAGATTGATGGATTTCTCTGGAGAGGGATTCTCACTGATCTTCTCCTTGATGTAACTGACTGTTTCCTCTTTTTTGTAAGAGCAACTTTCTGTTTGTGGCAGTAGGCCTTGTAAGAGAGTCTGATTGGACTCCAGTGAGAGACCCAGGAGGAAGCGGAGGAAAAGATCCAGGTGTCCATTCTCACTCTGTAAGGCCTTGTCCACTGCACTGTTCAGAAAGTCAGACATAGGATTTCTAAAGATGTTGAGGAATCCAGTGATTTGCATCACCAGCACATTTCTGTTTATGCTGATGAAGGTGAGAAATGCATATAAAGCAGCCAGAAACTCCTGAACACTCAGGTGCACAAAGCTGAAGACCTGACCCAGGTGCATCCCAGCCTCTTTTTTGAAGATTTGGGTGCAGACTCCTGAGTACACTGATGTGTTTTTGACATCAATGCCACATTCTGTCAGGTCTTCTTCATAAAAGATCAGGTTTCCATTCTCTAGCTGTTGGAAGGCCAGTTTCCCCAGTGCCAGTATCGTCTCTCTGGTCTGGTGTGGATCAGGGTCAGATTTCCCATGGTACTTTTGTTCTTTGTGTTTCATCTGAAAGATCAGAAAGTAAGTGAACATCTGAGTCAGAGTTTTGGGGATCTCTTTCCCCTCGACTCCATCCAGAATTCTCTGTAGAACAGAGGCTGAGATCCAGCAGAAGACTGGAATGTGACACATGATGTAGAGGCTTCTTGATGACTTCATGTGAGTGATGATTTTACTAGCTAGGTTCTCATCACTGATCCTCTTCCTGAAGTACTCCTCTTTCTGAGGGTCACTGAACCCTCGTACCTCTGTTACCTGGTCTACACACTCAGGAGGGATCTGATTGGCTGCAGCTGGTCGAGAGGTAATCCAGAGGTGAGCAGAGGGAAGCAGGTTCCCCTTGATGAGGTTTGTCAGCAGCACATCCATTTTTGCTGACTTTGTTATGTTACATAATTGCTCATTATTTTGAAAATGTAGAGGGAGTCGACACTCATCCAGACCATCAAAGATGAACAAAACTTTGTAAGCATCACAATCTAATGATGATAGGTCTTTCACTTCTGGGAAAAACTGATGAAGAAGTTCCATCAGACTGAGATTTTCCTGCTTCATCAAGTTCAGCTCTCTAAAAGGAAGTGGAAATATGAAAATGAGGTCCTGATTTGATTCTCCTTCAGCCCAGTCCAGAATGAACTTCTGTACTGAGACTGTTTTTCCAATTCCAGCGATTCCTTTAGTCAGCACAGTTCTGATGGACGTGTCTTTAAAGAGGTCATTGCATTTGATGGGATTCTCTTGTGTTGCTGGTCTCCTGGATGCTGCTTCAATCTGTCTGACCTCATGTTCATTATTGACGTCTCCACTCCAACCCTCTGTGATGTAGAGCTCTGTGTAGATCTCATTCAGAAGTGCTGAGCTTCCATGCTGGGAGATTCCTTCACTGATTCTTTTACATTTCTCTCTCAGATTTGATTTGAGTTTTTTCTGATATACAGAGTCTAAAAGTTCTAATAAACAAATAAAAGTGATCAATATTTTACTGCATGATCAATTAACACAGTATATAATGTAATATTTCAATTAGTAACAGGTTTATTTCTATAATATTTTCTTTATGACTATAAACCTCTATTATCTTCATGAGTGACTGATTTGTAGAGATGTACTCAACAATATCGTTATAATTCTCATCTAATATCAAGTACCTAGAGCTTGTAAATCAATATATTATTGAATCTAATGACCAATCAATAGCCTAGATCATTTTAGTAAGTGTTACTGTTAAATTTTATTTTTATCTAATATTTAAATTCTAATATTTAAAGAAATTTAGGTGAAGTATTTTAGTTTTTAATTTAAGTATTTAGGTCTCTTACTCCTCTGCAGGGTGTTAGCGAGGTCTGTCTGGTTCATGATTTTTAGAACATTCAGTGTGATCTTTAGCGCCCCCTCTCTAAAACTACTCAGATCTTCCACATCCTTCACCTCCTGCTCAGAGCATGCTGGGTAATCAATATTTAGGAGCTTTTTGAACTTGTTTAGCTCATTCTTTAACATGCTGATGACTTTGAGCTCCAGTTCCTGTTGAGGAAATTAGAGGAAAAGATAATTTGTTTACTGCCCCTAATAAGTCCCATCAACCGTATATGGCAAAAATCAAGAGATCATTCAGGTCTAAAAGAACCAGAACAACATCTAAGAAGGGTCCAAAATCCAAAATCAACATAAAATCCCTCACAGCATTCATTTAGACAAACCTTAAACGTGGATTCCAGCTGATCTCTGTAAGTAACATTTGATTTCTCCTTTTGTTGTCTGTAAAAATGACAAATAAGACAGTATTGAACACTAGCAGGTTCTATCATCCTGTTATTGAAACATTTCCTAGGTGATTAGTATTTTTATGAATGAATTGCTTAGTGGACTTTAATGTGGAGTTTAGTGTTGTTTTATGAGATTAATACATTTGATCAGGTAAAACTTTAAGTAAAAACACTGCACTAAAACATGAGATTATACTGACCTCAGATCAGTAGAACCACCACCACCTTTAAAGTTACGTAAGGGATCTATTGACTGGTCGCTCTTCATGGAGACACAGCTGGGTTCAGGTGTATCTGGTCTCGTACCCTCCATCACACTGGGGTACAGGTAAAATAAAACATATAGGAGCCAATAAATGGGTGAATGTTTTAATCTGAAATGTGATTCTTCCATCCTAATTCAAGCTGGAAACTTCATGGAAGATTTAATTGGTAAATATATTACATTTAGAGGAGTTAATATATTTAGAAATAAAACCAAAACTTTAGGATTTTGGTTTTAGCTTGTTTTAAAAAAAAATTATTAGTTTTATATGTTATATGTTTTGTTATTAGCATTTTCACTAAATCATAGATTTAAGTGGACTTTAAAGTGGACTTTAACGATCGACAATGCTTTTTTTTAGCATACACCAGTATGCTAATAACACAACCATGACTGATATGATTTTACATTCATAAATAAATGATCAATATTATTATTACAATTTTGATATAAATATTAACAATAATATCAAGCTTTATTTGCACTTGTTCTTAAATTTGACTCTTGTAAACTGTAGTCTTAGACTTAGCATTACTACATCAGAGCAGCAGAAGAATGTAATGGAGTTTGTACAGTTAACCAGTTACTACTCCTTACTAATAAAAAAATGATAAATTAATACATTATATACATATACAGCGGGGAAATAAGTATTGAACGCATCAACATTTTTCTCAGTAAATATTTTTTTGATGGGGCTTTTGTCATGAAATTTTCACAAGATGTTGGTAACAACCATAGTAATCCACACATACAAAAAAATGTAAACAAATAAGTCCATAAATGAAGTCATGTGTAATAAAGGTGAATGACACAGGGAAAAAGTATTGAAGACGCTTACTGAAATTTATTTAATACTTAGTAGAAAAGCCTTTGTTGGTAATGACAGCTTCAACACGCCTTCTGTATGGAGAAACTAGTTGCATGCATTGTTCAGGTGTGATTTTGGCCCATTCTTCCACACAAACTGTCTTCAAATCTTGAAGGTTCTGGGGGCCTCTGCTATGAACTCTGATCTTCAGTTCTTTCCATAGATTTTCAATTGGATTCAAGTCGGGTGATTGATTGACTGGGACATTCTATCAGCTTTATTTTCTTTGTCTGAAACCACTTGAGAGTTTCCTTGGCTGTGTGTTTGGGATCATTGTCTTGCTGAAATGTCCACCCTCGTTTCATCTTTAGCATTCTGGTAGATGGCAGCAGATTCTTATCAAGAATGTCTCGGTACATTTCTCCATTCATCCTTTCTTCAATTATATAAAGTGTGCCAGTACCATATGCTGAGAAACAGCCCCACACCATGATGTTCCCACCTCCAAACTTCACTGTTGGTATGGTGTTTTTGGGGTGATGTGCAGTGCCATTTCTCATTCAAACATGGTGTGTGCTATGACATCTAAAGAGTTCAATTTTGGTCTCATTTGACCAGACTATATTCTCCCAGTATTTCATAGGTTTGTCCAAATGTTGTGCAGTAAACTTTAAACAAGCTTTAACATGCTTTTTCTTCAGCAATGGAGTCTTGCGCGGTTAGCATGCATAGAGGCCATGGTGGTTGAGTGCATTGTACTTAATGTTTTCTTCGAAACAACTGCACCTGCTAATTCCAGGTCTTTCTGAAGCTCTCCATGGATGGTCCTTGGCTCTTGGAGAACTCTTCTGATTTTTCTTTTGACTCCCCCATCAGAAATTTTGCGAGGAGCACCTGGTCGTGGCCGGTTTATGGTGAAATGATGTTCTTTCCACTTCCGGATAATGGCCCCAACAATGCTCACTGGAACATTTAGAAGTTTAGAAATATGTCTATAACCAATACCATCAGTATGTTTAGCAACAGTAAGGTTGTAAAGGTCTTGAGAGAGCTCTTTGCTTTTACCCATCAAAAGATGCTTCTTGTGTGACACCTTGGTAATGAGAAACCTTTTTATAGGCCATCAATTAGGACTAAACCAGCTGATATTAATTTCACATAAGTCCTAAAAGTAGATAAAGAGACCCCAGTTGAACAAATTAGACAAAAATATTATACTTGGTCATTTATTTATTGAGAAAAATGATCCAATATTACATATTTGTGAGTGGCAAAAGTATGTGAACCTTTGCTTTCAGTATCTGGTGTGACCCCCCCTTTGCAGCAATAACTGCAACTAAACATTTCCGGTAACTGTTGATCAGTCCTGCACAATGGCTTGGAGGAATTTTAGCCCATTCCTCCATACAGAACAGCTTCAACTCTGGGATGTTGGTGGGTTTCCTCACATTAACTGCTAGCTTCAGGTCCTTCCACAACATTTAGATTGGATTAAGGTCAGGACTTTGACTTGGCCATTCCAAAACATTAACTTTATTCTTCTTTAACCATTCTTTGTAGAATGACTTGTGTGCTTAGGGTCGTTGTCTTGCTGCATGACCCACCTTCTCTTGAGATACAGTTCATGGACAGATGTCCTGACATTTTCCTTAAGAATTCTCTGATATAATTCAGAATTCATTGTTTCATCAATGATGGCAAGCCGTCCTGGCCCAGATGCAGCAAAACGGGCCCAAACCATGATATTACCACCACCATGTTTCACAGATGGGATAAGGTTTTTATGCTGGAATGCAGTGTTTTCTTTTCTCCAAACATAACGCTTTTCATTTAAACCAAAAAGTTCTATTTTGGTCTCATCAGTCCACAAAACATTCTTTCAATAGCCTTCTGGCTTGTCCATGTGATCTGTAGCAAACTGCAGACGAGCAGCAATGTTCTTTTTGGAGAGCAGTGGCTTTCTCCTTGCAACCCTGCCATGCACACCATTGTTGTTCAGTGTTCTCCTGATGGTGAACTCATGAGCATTAACATTAGCCAATGTAAGAGAGGCCTTCAGTTGCTTAGAAGTTACCCTGGGGTCCTTTGTGACCTCTTTTGTGACTATTACACGCCTTGCTTTTGAAGTGATGTTTGTTGGTCGACCAATCCTGGGGAGGGTAACAATGGTCTTGAATTTCCTCCATTCGTACACAATCATGGAAAAGATGTTAATCTGTTTCAGAAGAGTCAAATTATTGGCATGCATCAAGCAGAGAAAACATCTAAGGAGAAGCTGAAACGACTAAAATCAGGTTAAGAACTGTCCAACGCATTATTAAGAAGTGGAAGGACAGTAAGGAAACATCATCTTCGAGAATGGAATGTGGTCGGAAAAAAATCTTAAATGAACATTTGGTGAAATCAAATGGTAAAAAAACAACAGTAGAACTCAGGGATATGTTTAATAGTGAAAGTAAGAGCATTTCCACACACACAATGCGAAGGGAACTCAAGGAATTGGGACTAAACAGCTGTGTAGCCTTAAGAAAACCACTTGTCAGTGAGGCTAACCGGCAAAAATGGCTTCAATTTGCTTGGGAGCATAAAGATTGGACTCTGGAACAATGGAAGAAGGTCATGTGGTCTGATGAGTCCAGATTTACCCTGTTCCAGAGTGATGGGTGCATCAGGGTAAGAAGAGAGGCGGCTGAAGTGATGCACCCATCATACCTAGTGCCTACGGTACAAGCCTGTGGGGGCAGTGCTATGATCTGGGGTTGCTGCAGTTGGTCAGGTCTAGGTTCAGCAACGTTATGTGCCCAAAGAATGAGGTCAGCTGACTTCCTGAATATACTGAACAACCAGGTTATTCCATCAATGGATTTTTTCTTCCCTGATGGCATGGGCATATTCCAAGATGACAATGCCAGGATTCATCAGGGTCAAATTGTGAAAGAGTGGTTCAGGGAGAATGAGACATCATTTTCACACATGGATTGGCCACCACAGAGTCCAGACCTGAACCCCATTGAGAATCTTTAGGATGTGCTGGAGAAGACTTTGCACAGTGGTCCAAATCTCCCATCATCAATACAAGATTTTGGGGGAAAATTAATGCAACTCTGGACAGAAATAAATGTTGTGACATTGCAGAAGCTTGTGGAAACGATGCCACAGCGAATGCGTGCCGTAATCAAAGCTAAAGGCGGTTTAACAAAATATTAGAGTGTGTGACAATTTTTTGGCCAGGCAGTGTATATATACACTATATTGCCAAAAGTATTTACTCCCCCATCCAAATCATTAAATTTAGGTGTTCCAATCACTTCCATGGCCACAGGTGTATAAAACCAAGCACCTAGGCATACAGACTGCTTCTACAAACATTAGTGAAAGAATGGGTTGCTCTTAGGAGCTCAGTGAGTTCCAGCGTGGTACCGTGATAAGATGCCACCTGTGCAACAAGTCCAGTTGTGAAATTTCCTCACTACTAAATATTCCACAGTCAACTATCAGTGGTATTATAACAAAGTGAAAGCAATTGGGCACGATAGGAACTCAACCACGAAGACAGAGATGCTGAGGCGATAGTGCGCAGAGGTCACTAACTTTCTGTAGAGTCAATCGCTACAGACCTCCAAACTTCATGTGGCCTTCAGATTAGTTTAAGAACAGTGTGTACGAGGAAATACCTTGGAATAATCTTCCTGCCTCTGTTCGGGATTCGGACACAGTCTCAATGTTTAAGTCTAGACTGAAAACATATTTATTTTCTCAGGCTTTTGATTACTATAGACAAAGACGCAGAGCTTGGGGGTTCTTGGTCATAGAAACTTGTGGTGATCAAGGATGTTGGGTTGCTGTCGTTCTGCCTCTCCTGTCCGATCACTCAGGTTTGGGTAGGAGAGGTGGGTGCTGATGTCCTGTGAAAGCCTTCATGACCTTGTTACCTGCTCGCTCTCACTTTTAGTTATGCTGTAATAATTAGGGCTGCCGGAGTCTAAAACTCTCTGTAAAACTGTTTTACTTAACTAGCATTGTACATTAATAACTACATTCTCTATTGTTTTACCCCAGGGGCATTCAGATGAAAACCTGTTTACCCGCCGAGGTTAAGGATTAAAGTCGAGACTGCAGTGCCAACGATGCTGCTCCTGCCAGATGTGACGGGTCTGGAGTATTTGCACCAAGAATGACAAGAATTCACTACAGACTTTATTAAAGACTAGACCGAATAATAACTCTATTATTATTTATTTCTTTATTTATTGCCAGTTATAACTTTTAGTTCATTTAATTCTGTGTTTGTATGATTTGTGTAAATCCTATTTATTTAAAGTTTCCTCCAGACCACCCAAGAAGGATGGGCCCTGCTGAGTCTGGTTCCTCTCAAGGTTTCTTCCTGTAATTTTCAGGGAGTTTTTCCTCGGCTTTCTCAACAGGGGTTTTTGTATCTGTTGGTCCTGGATTTTGTAAAGTTGCTTTGAGACAATGTCTATTGTATAAAGCGCTATATAAATAAAGTTGACTTGTGTAGAGAGCTTCATGGAATGGGTTTCCATGGCCGAGCAGCTGCATCCGAGCCTTACATCACCAAGCGCAATGCAAATCATCAGATGCAGTGGTGTAAAGCATGCCGCCACTGGACTCCAGAGCAGTGGAGACATGTTTTCTGGAGTGAAGAATCACGCTTTTCCGTCTAGCAATCCGATGGATTAGTCTGGGTTTGGCGGTTGCCAGGAGAACGGTACTTGTCTGACTGCATTGTGCCAAGTGTAAAGTTTGGTGGAGGGGGGATTATGGTGTGGGGTTGTTTTTCAGCAGTTGGGCTTGACCCCTTAGTTCCAGTGAAAGGAACTCTTAATGCTTCCGCATACCAAGATATTTTGGACAATTTCATGCTTCCAACATTGTGGAAACAGTTTGGGGATGGTCCATTCCTGTTCCAACATGACTGCGCACCAGTGCACAAAGCAAGGTCCATAAAGACGTGGATGAGCGAGTCTGGTGTCGAAGAACTTGACTGGCCTGCACAGAGTCCTGACCTCAACCCGATAGAAAACCTTTGGGATGAATTAGAGCAGAGACTGCGAGCCAGGCCTTCTCGTCCAACATCAGTATCTGACCTCACAAATGTGCTTCTGGAAGAATGTTCAAAAGTTGAAGCTGTTATAGCTGCAACGGGTGGGCTGACATCATATTAAACCCTATGGATTAAGAATGGGAGTCACTCAAGACAGGTGAGCGAATACTTTTGGCAATACAGTGTATATACAGTGCCTTGCAAAAGTATTCGGCCCCCTTGAACTTTTCAACCTTTTGCCACATTTCAGGCTTCAAACATAACGATATGAAATTGTAATTTTTTGTGAAGAATCAACAACAAGTGGGACACAATCGTGAAGTGGAACGAAATTTATTGGATATTTTAAACTTTTTTTAGAAATAAAAAACTAAAAAGTGGGGCGTGCAATATTATTCGGCCCCTTTACTTTCAGTGCAGCAAACTCACTCCAGAAGTTCAGTGAGGATCTCTGAATGATCCAATGTTGACCTAAATGACTGATGGTGATAAATAGAATCCACCTGTGTGTAATCAAGTCTCCGTATAAATGCACCTGCTCTGTGATAGTCTCAGAGTTCTGTTTAAAGCGCATAGAGCATCATGAAGACCAAGAAACACACCAGGCAGGTCCGAGATACTGTTGTGGAGAAGTTTAAAGCCGGATTTGGATACAAAAAGATTTCCCAAGCTTTAAACATCTTAAGGAGCACTGTGCAAGCGATTATATTGAAATGGAAGGAGTATCAGACCACTGCAAATCTACCAAGACCCGGCCGTCCCTCTAAACTTTCAGCTCAAACAAGGAGAAGACTGATCAGAGATGCAGCCAAGAGGCCCATGATCACTCTGAATGAACTGCAGAGATCTACAGCTGAGGTGGGAGACTCTGTCCATAGGACACAATCAGTCGTACACTGCACAAATCTGGCCTTTATGGAAGAGTGGCAAGAAGAAAGCCATTTCTCAAAGATATCTATAAAAAGTCACCTGGGAGACACACCAAACATGTGGAAGAAGGTGCTCTGGTCAGATGAAACCAAAATCGAACTTTTTGGCCACAATGCAAAACGTTATGTTTGGCGTAAAAGCAACACAGCTCATCACCCTAAACACACTCCCCACTGTCAAACATGGTGGTGGCAGCATCATGGTTTGGGCCTGCTTTTCTTCAGCAGGGACAGGGAAGATGTTTAAAATTGATGGGAAGATGGATGGAGCCAAATACAGGACCATTCTGGAAGAAAACCTGTTGCAGTCTGCAAAAGACCTGAGACTGGGATGGAGATTTATCTTCCAACAAGACAATGATCCAAAACATAAAGCAAAATCTACAATGGAATGGTTCACAAATAAACGTATCCAGGTGTTAGAATGGCCAAGTCAAAGTCCAGACCTGAATCCCATTGAGAATCTGTGGAAAGAGCTGAAAACTGCTGTTCACAAACACTCTCCATCCAACCTCACTGAGCTCGAGCTGTTTTGCAAGGAAGAATGGGCAAAAATTTCTGTCTCTCGATGTGCAAAACTGATAGAGACATACCCCAAGCGACTTGCAGCTGTAATCGCAGCAAAAGGTGGCGCTACAAAGTATTAACGCAAGGGGGTCGAATAATATTGCACGCCCCACTTTTCAGTTTTTTATTTCTAAAAAAAGTTTCAAATATCCAATAAATTTCGAAATGTGGCAAAAGGTTGAAAAGTTCAAGGGGGCCGAATACTTTTGCAAGGCACTGTATATATAATTTTAGTCATGTTAACTCTTTTTTTTAAACTTCACTTAGTTTGGAGCTGGTGCATAGGTGGCACAGTGATCTAAGGCACTAAAACACCATGAGATTATACTGACCTCAGATCAGTAGAACATCCTCTATCTTTAAAGTGACGTGGACAATCCATTGACCGGTCGCTCTTCATGGAGACACAGCTGGGTTGAGGTGAATCTGGTCTTACACCCTCCATCACACTGGAGTAACACTGAAGTAAAGGTAAAACAAACAAAAAATAACTATATAAAAAAGCACGAGGGCACCTAAACGTTTCAGTTTCAGAGAAACACCACCAAGGACATGATACAGTAATCACACAGCTTAACTACCTAGCAGCTAGTTTAGTTAAACTAAAGTCACATACTCTAAAAGCATTACAGAGCAGTTTTACATTACAGCTAAGACATTTATTTATTTTTTATTAGTTTTACACCAGTATGCCAATACCTTTGATCTGGTTTACATCTTAAATAAATGAAAGTGTATTAATAACAATCTCACTCTCATCAATGTGTTAGATTAGTGCTTTCTTTATAATCACACACAGCGTGGACACATTATCAGTAATGAATTCCAACCTTTCTTCAGTAAAGTTTATACTCTTCATGTAATAATCTCATACATGTTTATTATTTGATGTTTTTTGTTTATTATTGATTGTGTGTTTCTGTTATTTTCTCCACCGCCTGCATGTATGTATATACCAGCGCGCTGACGTCACAACATCTGTGTAAAGCTACATTTTAGTATCCAGACGAAAACAAGGAAGCAGTTTTCAGAAATCTCTTTATCCTGTTTTCATTAATCGTGGGTTTGTGAGTTCGTGCGGATGAGAGAAAAACACAGAAAACTAAAGTGTAAAAAATATCTGTGTTGTTGTTGACACGCCTAAATAACGGTGTTAAATGTGACGCATTTCTCCTTACCGAAAAAATATCAGGTAATAAAATCAATCCTAAACATTTCTCCATCAAATACGGATTAATAACATTTACATATTACAACTTTATATTCACAAACTCACCGTGATTTTCTAGAAAACTTTATATTTCTCTCCACATAAACCGAAGAGCTCACTTTTACTTTAACTCGATGCAGCATTCAACTGCTCCTCCACATCTGCAACTTTATGAGTTCAAAGTCGCGAGTGTAACCTGAATCTACAAAAGAGAGGATTTTAGTTTTTAAACAGTTAAACATACAGAATCAGACAGTAAACAAAAGTATATATGTTTGTTCTTTGTGAATGATAAAATTAAACAGGCTTTTATGAGTTACCTTTTTTTTTTTTTTACGTTGAAACAATTTGTCTACTTGTGAATGCTGCACTCAAAGCAGCGGTCGCCATGTTATGACCACAGCCCGAACTATCGAGAGCGTATCTCTGCAAACACCTGTTACGGAGAATTCAGTTCCCCCTGTTTCCCCTTTAACGCGCATGTGCAAAAATCATGACGTTTTATTCTTTCGCTTCGTCGAGCGTCGGTTTATTTGGAATATGTATTTATAGCGGTATGTTCTTTTTAAATTTCATGTTGTATGTTAGGTAGTTTGTGATTAAATACATACTTTAAAGTATTGAGTGAACTACTGTCAGAGGTTTTATTGCTCCACCGCAAGTCAGAGGTTTTCACACTGCTGTCTTCAGCCTTGCTGTCAATCAACTAGAATTAACGTGTCAGATGTATTTGTAAATAAATCCTAATACAGGACATGCTCTTATTCACACACTAGTTTGTTTCTTCTCGTTTTGTCACACAAGATAAAGTTTTGGTGCAGATACAAATTAACTATATCGTACAGGACAATAAACAGTCTGTTATTATTTAAGGTTACTCATCTCAGCTGCACTACCATTTACTTTCAATAATAGTTTCATTCATGGTGATCTCTCTTGTTCATTTAAACTTTACAAACTTCATCCATGTGATTTTAAAATTAACAAACAGTATGTAGAACAAGTTTAACCTGTAGATCAGTCCATTATACTAACAACACAGGGGGGAACACATTTACCTGGAGACCTGGGGAATATGGTTCCCCACATGTATATCACTGTGTGTGTAATTACAACCCCTGGCAAAAATTATGGAATCACCACTCTTGGAAGATGTTCTGTCAATTGTTTAATTTTGTAGAAAAAAAATAAATCACAGACATGCCACAAAACTATCATTTTTCAAAATGTCAACCTTCTGGCATTAAGAAACAATAAAAAAAAGAAACAAATATAATAGTTGTGGTCAGTCACAATTGCTTTTTTTAGATCAAGTAGAGGAAAAAAATATGGAATCACTCAAATCTGAGGAAAAAATTATGGAATCACTCTGTAATTTGCAGTTTAAAAACAAAACATCTGCAGCAGATTAGATTTGCTAATTATTCTTCAGTTTAAAAAGAGTGCTTACACCTCGGAGAGCTGTTGCACAAAGCAGATTGTCATGAATCATGGTTCTAACACAAGATATGTCAGTTGAAACAAATGAGAGGATTATAAAACTCCTTCAAGAAGATAAATCATTGTGGAATGTCGCAAAAGATGTTGGTTGTTCCCAGTAAGCTGTGTTTAAAATCTGGACCAAGTACAAACAAAATGGGAAGGTTGTAAAAGGGAAGCATACTGGAAGACCAAGTAAGACATCAAAGCATCAAGATAGAAAACTTAAAGCAATATGTCTTGAAAACAGAAAATGCACAACAAAACAAATGAGAAACAAGTGGCCGGAAAGTGGAGTCAATGTCTGTGACTGAACTGTAAGAAATCACCTAAAAGAAATGGGATTTACATATAGAAAAGCCAAACAAAAGCCATCATTAACACCTAAAAAGAAAAGAACAAGGTTAAAGTAGGCTAAAGAAAAGCAATCGTGGACTGTGGGTGACTGGATAAAAGTGATCTTCAGTGATGAATCGCGAATCTGCATTGGGCTAGGTGATGATGCTGGAACTTTTGTTTGGTGTCTGTCCAATGAAATTTATGAAGATAACTGCCTAAAGAAAACATGTTAATTTCCACAGTTGTTGATGATATGGGCCTGCATGTCGGGTAAAGGCACAGGGGAGATGGTCTTCAATAAATGCCAAAGTCCACATTGAAATTTTGGACGCTTTTCTTATTCCATCAGTTGAAAGGATGTTTGGTGATGATGACTTCATTTTTCAAGATGATAATGCATCTTGCCATAGGGCAAAGGACGTGAAAACTTTCCTTCAAGAAAACATATAATGTCAATGGCATGGCCTGCAAATAGTCCGGATCTCAATCCATTTGAAAATCTCTGGTGGAAATTGAAGAAAATGGTCAATGACAAGGTTCCAACCTGCAAAGCTGATCTGGCAACAGCAAGAGACAGTTGAAGGCAGATTGATGAAGAATACTGTTTGTCATTAGTTAACTCCATGCCTCAGAGAGTTTAAACCATTATAAAAGCCAGAGGTGGTGCAACAAAGTAATAATGGTGCAGTGTTTTCTAATGATTCCATAATTTTTTCCTCAGATTTGAGTGATTCCATATTTTTTCCCTCTACTTGATCTAAAAAAAAGCAATTGTGACTGACCACAACTATTATATTTGTTTCTTTTTTATTGTTTCTTAATGCCAGAGGGTTGACAGTTTGAGAAATGATAGTTTTGTGGCATGTCTGTGATTTATTTTTTTTCTACAAAATTAAACAATTGAAAGAACATCTTCCAAGAGTGGTGATTCCATAATTTTTGCCAGGGGTTGTATAAAACACTACAGTGATGCTGGTGATGTATTTACGTGTTGTCATTATGTAGAACAAGTTTAACCTATAGATCAGTCCATTATACTAACAACACTGGGGGGGACAGATTTACCTGGAGACCTGGGGAATATGGTTCCCCACATGTTTATTACTGTGTGATGATTCTTTTTTTAAATTGCAAACTACAGGCACACACACATTTTAAGAACAAAATATCTGTATTAGAAATTAGTGTTAAATTAAATTATGCATATATTACAATTATGCAAATATATAATAAAGAAATCCACCTCAATGCAAAGTAAAACCTAAATACTTGAAAAACTAACATATTTATAGCTTAATAAAAATATTTTTTTATAAATAAAATAAAATCTGACATGTGCAAATGTATTTGGGGATGGTGCCCTGGGATTGACTAGCATCACATCCATAGTGCACTCCTGCCGTATGTCCAGTTTCCCCAGGAACAGTTCTGGATCCTCCACGGCCATAACCAGGATAAAGCAGTTACTAAACAGAAATGAATGATTAATTTACTATCTATTTTTTAAACAAACTAAAAGAGCAACATAAAATAAAATACAGCAACAAGCTAACTTTTTAGAAATAACGTCCCAGTTAACCTTGGTCTAATCTTCAGTACATGCCGGACAATAAAATCTTCCTCTACTGGTGGGTTGCCAACACATGACTGGTGGTACCATCTGTCACATCCATCACAGGCAATCTCAATGATCACAAGGTCCTTCAATTGATCAATAAAATGTCACAAAATAGTTTTATGGTTACGTTAGACTTCTCAATTACAAGTGTAGCTATAATAGCATGGTGCTATGAAAAAGCCAATAAAATTAAGGCATTATTACTATTTACATGACCAACAGTCATGTGTTGGCAACCCACCAGTAGAGGAACATTTTTATTGTCCAGCATGTACTGAAGATTAGACCAAGGTTAACTGGGACTTTATTTCTAAGTTTGCTTGTTGCTGTATTTTATTTTATGTTGCTCTTTTAGTTTGAGATAGTAAGTAGATAGTTAAGTAGATAGTAAATTAATCATTCATTTCTGTTCAGTAACTGCTTTATCCTGGTCATGGCCATGGTGGATCCAGAACTGTTCCTGGGAAAACTGGACATATGGCAGGAGTGCACTATGGATGGGATGCTAGTCAATCCCAGGGCACCATCCCCAAATAAATTTGCATGTGTCAGATTTTATTTTATTTAGTTTTTAAAAAAATATTTTTATTGAGCTAAAAATATGTTAATTTTTCAAGTATTTAAGCTTTACTTTGCATTGAGGTGGATTTCTTTATTATATATTTGCATAATTGTAATATATGCATAATTTAATTTAACACTAATTTCTAATACAGATATTTTGTTCTTAAAATGTGTGCCCCTGTAGTTTGCAATAAATAAAAAAAATCATCACACAGTAATATACATGTGGGGAACCATATTCCCCAGGTCTCCAGGTAAATCTGTTCCCCCCTGTGTTGTTAGTGTGATGGACTGATCGGTTAAACTTGTTCTACATAATGACAACAGTTAAATACATCACCAGCATCACTGTAGTGTTTTATAATTACACACACAGTAATATACATGTGGGGAACCATATTCCCCAGGTCTCCAGGTAAATCTGTTCCCCCCTGTGTTGTTAGTATAATGGACTGATCTATAGGTTAAACTTGTTCTACATAATGACAACAGTTAAATACATCACCAGCATCACTGTAGTGTTTTATAATTACACACACAGTGATATACTGTACATGTGGGGAACCATATTCCCCAGGTCTCCAGGTAAATCTGTTCCCCCCTGTGTTGTTAGTGTAATGGACTGATCTATAGGTTAAACTTGTTCTACATAATGTCAACAGTTAAATACATCACCAGCATCACTGTAGTGTTTTATAATTACACACACAGTGATATACATGTGGGGAACCATATTCCCCAGGTCTCCAGGTAAATCTGTCCCCCCCTGTGTTGTTAGTGTAATGGACTGATCTATAGGTTAAACTTGTTCTACATACTGTTTGTTAATTTTAAAATCACATGGATGCAGTTTGTGAAGTTTAAATGAACAAGAGAGATCACCATGAATGAAACTATTATTGAAAGTAAATGGTAGTGCAGCTGAGATGAGTAACCTTAAATAATAACACAAACTGCTAATTGTCCTGTACGATATAGTTTATTTGTATCTGCACCAAAACTTTATCTTGTGTGACAAAACGAGAAGAAACTACGGTGGCCGAGAAGTGCAAAACAAATTTACATTTCAGAAAACAAAATTACAAAAAAACAAAAACAAATTTACAACAAAAGCAAAAACAAATTTACAAGTGCTCGGGTACCCAGTGTTTGTAAATTTGTTTTGGCATATGTAAAAGTGTTTCAGCACTTGTAAATTTATTTTCGGCATATGTAATTTTGTTTTCTAAAATGTATATTTGTTTTGCACTTCCCGGCCGCACATTTCTGACGGAAAAGGCAGGGACAATAAACCGGAAGTGCGTGTTGCTTACCTGCTGTCAATCAAACTGTTTCTCAGCGATAAAGTGAACGGAGTTTGTGATGGTGACGATAAACAAGGTTTTGTCTAGTTTGTGGAAATCATTTTATCCAGTTGACCCGCTATTGTTTTTCTTGTGGAAAGTTTTGTGCAGATGTTTAGACGTGGCGTGTGCATCTCTATTTACCGTCCGCTCTTCTAAACATCTAAGGAATTCCCACAAGAACAACAAAAGCGAAATAATGAAAATAATTAACACAAAATGGACAAAACATTGTTTATCAGGGACGGAACATTTGATACCGAGGCTTTAAAACTTGTTTCACTTTTATAACACTGGACTCAGTGTATCGGAGCTTATATTAAAGCAGCATGTGCGGGACTGATGAAGCTTTGTGCTGAGTTTTATCTCACTCACTATATAAGAGACAATCAAACCAGGGTTACCAACCGTCCTGTAAAATACAGAATCCTTCTATATCTGGAGACTAAACGCTGCGTTCAGTATTGAACTAATACAGGACGCTTTGTTCTGTATTTTTATCAATGGGAGACTGAGGGAATTATATTAAGTAGTGTTCACTTTTATTCTTAGTAACGGTGTGTGTGCGCTGGTTATAGCAGCAGGGGGGGACCTTACACAGTCATGAGAACAAAGGTTTTATTTATGGTGTTTAAAATTTATTATTTTCATTCTTTATAATAGGCCTAAGTCAGAACCATATTTTAGGCAAAACAACGCACTCCGCCCACTGTGCTACTCATACAGCGGTGTATTAAACAGGTTATGTCACGTTACTAAGAATAAAAGTGAACACTACTTAATATAATGAATTAAGCAGCAGTTTCCTTCTGTTTTATACACCACACCGTCTCCCATTGATAAAAATACAGAACAAAGCGTCCTGTATCAGTTAAATACAGAACGCGGCGTTTAGTCTCCAGATATAGAAGGATTCTGTATTTTACAGGACGGTTGGTAACCCTGGTTTGATTGTCTCTTATATAGTGAGTGAGATAAAACTCAGCACAAAGCTTCATCAGTCCCGCACATGCTGCTTTAATATAAGCTCCGATACACTGAGTCCAGTGTTATAAAAGTGAAACAAGTTTTAAAGCCTCGGTATCAAATGTTCCGTCCCTAATAAACAATGTTTTGTCCATTTTGTGTTAATTATTTTCATTATTTCGCTTTTGTTGTTCTTGTGGGAATTCCTTAGATGTTTAGAAGAGCGGACGGTAAATAGAGATGCACACGCCACGTCTAAACATCTGCACAAAACTTTCCACAAGAAAAACAATAGCGGGTCAACTGGATAAAATGATTTCCACAAACTAGACAAAACCTTGTTTATCGTCACCATCACAAACTCCGTTCACTTTATCGCTGAGAAACAGTTTGATTGACAGCAGGTAAGCAACACGCACTTCCGGTTTATTGTCCCTGCCTTTTCCGTCAGAAATGTGCGGCCGGGAAGTGCAAAACAAATATACATTTTAGAAAACAAAATTACATATGCCGAAAATAAATTTACAAGTGCTGAAACACTTTTACATATGCCAAAACAAATTTACAAACACTGGGTACCCGAGCACTTGTAAATTTGTTTTTGCTTTTGTTGTAAATTTGTTTTTGTTTTTTTGTAATTTTGTTTTCTGAAATGTAAATTTGTTTTGCACTTCTCGGCCACCGTAAGAAACAAACTAGTGTGTGAAAAAGAGCATGTCCTGTATTAGGATTTATTTACAAATACATCTGCCACGTTAATTCTAGTTGTTTGACAGCAAGGCTGAAGACAGCAGTGTGAAAACCTCTGACTTGCGGTGAAGCAATAAAACCTCTGACAGTAGTTCACTCAATACTTTAAAGTATGTATTTAATCACAAACTACCTAACATACAACATGAAATTTGAAAAGAACATACCGCTATAAATACATATTCCAAATAAACAGATGCTCAACGAAGCGACTGAAAAAAACGTCATGATTTTTGCACATGCGCGTTAAAGGGGAAACGGGGAACTGAATTCTCCGTAAGCACTGGCCCGCTGAGCATTTACGAAACTGTTCTTTAGAGTCGGGCTTGAGAACTGAATCACTGAGTTAACGAGTTAGAAACGACTCACTCTGTTTCATTATGATGTTGTGCATAAACAACTCCATGAATCGGTTCATTTGGTGAAGAGATTCAGATGTATAAAGCAATCAGATCTTCAGAACTCAGATTCTGGGCGGAATTTCAATCTCTTTCTTCATTGGTTGTTCTATAAATGACAGTTTAGTGAACGAATCACCAATTTAAGCTTTTTACCTGGAAATCCGAGATAATAAATATAGTTTTCATTAGTTAGGTGGATGAAACAGTTGGGTATGGATTTATATATTCTGGAAACATACAAGATGGTCTTATATAAAGTGGATTATATCCCTAATGGAACAACACATGGATATAGATCAGGTAAGCAGATAAGTGGTTATGATTTTCTGTTGCTGTGTGACTGATCTGGGTCGCGGTTTTGCTGTTTATGGTTGGCTTTCATTTTGCAACGATAGCAAAGCAATATGAAATATTGTGATTTTTTATGTTCATTATTTTTGAGTATTTATTTAAGTAAAACGGAGCATAAATGTGATTGTGAGATTAGTCTGGTACTGCGGTAAAGTTAGTTTTATATTCGACATTCGTTTAACATTCGCCATTCCGATCTATATAAATGGTTCAAAAAACACCTAACACCTACCTATTTTACGATTTCTTGCACATATTTAAGTGTACTACATACTACAAAAATTATTTTATAGTAATTTTGAGGTTAAATGTATTTATTTAAAGAAAGATTAAAATGAAACCGCTGATTAAGCGTCAACTTCAGCTAAAGCGTTAGGGAGCGTCATCAAACTAACAGAAAAACGTTGGAAACATTTACTCTGCACTTATTACAGAGAAAAAAATCCATTAAAGTCTTGTAATGTATTCATGGATTCATGTCAATCTATTTTTTTATGAACACAAAATAATGTATCTCACAACCTACAAACCTTGTTTTATAGATGATACCTTTTATTTTATTTTAATTTATAGTTAAAATCAGTAAACCCATAATACACTTATATTGGAACTAAAGAAATCTATTAAACTCTTACATGATTTAATATAATAAACCCAAACTATTTTTAATATACACATACTAATGTCCCTCACATCCTACAAAAGTTGTTTTTTAAATAATACTTTTATTTTTAGTTTATTTTAATTAATAGTTAAAATCAATGAATACGTAATGTGTGTATAAGAGACACATCTATTAAACTCTTACATGATTTAATATACTAAACCCAAACTATTTTTATTATACACATACTAATGTCCCTCACATCCTACAAAACTTGTTTTTTAAATAATACTTTTATTTTTAATTCATTTTAATTTATAGTTAAAATCAGTAAACCCATAATACTTTTATATTGGAACTAAAGAAATCTATTAAACTCTTACATGATTTAATATACTAAACCCAAACTATTTTTAATATACACATATTAATGTCCCTCACATCCTACAAAAGTTGTTTTTTAAATAAAACTTTTATTTTTAATTTATTTTAATTAATAGTTAAAATCAATGAATACGTAATAAATGTGTACAAGAGATAAATCTATTTAACTCTGATATAATTTAATATAATAAACCCAAACTATTTTTATTATACACATATTAATGTCCCTCACATCCTACAAAAGTAGTTTTTTAAATAATACTTTTATTTTTAATTTATTTTAATTAATAGTTAAAATCAATGAATACGTAATGTGTGTATAAGAGACAAATCTATTAAACTCTTACATGATTTAATATACTAAACCCAAACTATTTTTATTATACACATACTAATGTCCCTCACATCCTACAAAAGTTGTTTTTTAGATACTACTTTTATTTCTACTCTATTTTAATTTACAGTTAAGATCAATGAATACGTAATAAATGTGTACAAGAGATAAATCTATTTAACTCTGATATAATTTAATATAATAAACCCAAACTATTTTTATTATACACATACTAATGTCCCTCACATCCTACAAAACTTGTTTTTTAAATAATACTTTTATTTTTATTCTATTTTATTTTATAGGTAAAATTAGTAAACCCATAATACTTTTATATTGGAACTAAAAAATCTATTAAACTCTTACCTGATTTAATTTAATAAACCCAATTTATTTTTAATCTACACATATTAATGTCCCTCACATCCTACAAACATTGTTTTTTAAATAATACTTTTTTTTTTATTTTTTTTTTATTTATAGTTAGGATCAATGAATCTATAATACTTTTATATTGGAACTAAAGAAATCTATTAAACTCTAATATCATTTAATATAATAAAACCAAACTATTTTTAAAATACACATATTAAGTTCCCTCACATCCTACAAAAGTTGTTTTAAAAATACTGCTTTTATTTTTATTTTATTTTTATTTATAATGAAGATCAATAAACCTATAAAACTTTTATATTGAAACTAAATAAATCTATTAAACTATGATATGATTTAATATAATAATGTCAAACTATTTTTAGTAAACACATATCAATGTCCCTCACATCCTACAAATGTTGTTTTAAAAATACTTCTTTTTTTTTTTCATTTATAGTTAACATTTTTATATACATAATACTTTTATATTGGAATTAAATAAATCTATTAAACTCTGATATAATTTTATATAATAAACCCAAACTATTTTTATTATACACATATTAATGTCCCTCACATCCTACAAACCTTGTTTTGTAGATACTGCTTTTATTTTTATTTTATTTTAATTTATAGTTAAGATCAATTGATCCATAATATGTGTATATCAGAGATAAATCTGTTAAACTCTAAAATGATTTAATATAATAAAGGCAAGCTTTTTTTGATAAACACATATTAATGTCCCTCACATTCTAAAAACATTGGTTTATATATACTGCTTTTATTTTTTTTATTATTTTAATTTATACTTTAGACCACTGAATCCTCAACACTTTTACATTGGACACAAATAAATCTATTAAACTCTAATATAATTTAATATAATGAAGTCAAACTATTTTTAATATAAACATATTAATGTTCCTCACAATCTACAAACCTTTTTTTATAATTACTGCTTTTATTTTTATTTTATTTTAATTTATAGTTAAAATTAGTACATTCATAATACCTTTATATTGGAACTAAATACATTTATTAAACTCTGATAAGATTTAATATAATAAAACCAAACTATTTTTATATACACACATTATTGTCCCTCACATCCTACAAACATTGTTTTATAGATACTGCTTTAATTTTTTTTATTTTAATTTATAGTTAAGATCATTAAATCCAAAATAAGTGTGTACAAGAGATAAATCTATTAAGTTCTGATATAATTAAATATAATTAACCCACACTATTTTTTATATACACATATTGATGTCCATAACATCCAACAGTTGTTTTGTAGATACTTCTTTTATTTAGATTTTATTTTATTTTATGGTTCAAATCCATAATAAAAAAACCATAATAAGTGTGTATCATAGATAAATCTATTAAACTCAGATTTGATTTAATATAATAAAATAAAACTATTTTTTAAAAACACATATTAATGTCCCTTATATCCTACAAACCTTGTTTTGTAATTACTGCTTTTATTTTTAATTTATTTTAAATTAAAGTTAATATCTGTAAATACATAATAATTGTATATCAGAGATAAATCTATTAAACTCTGAAATAATCTACTATAATAAAGTAAAACTATTTTTTATATACACATATTTATGTCCTTCACATCCTACAAACATTGTTCTTAAGATTTATTTATTTCCAGTATAAAAGTATTATGGATATTTTGATCATGATTATAAATTAAAATAAAATAACAATAAAAACAGTATCTATAAAACAAGGTTTGTAGGATGTGAGAGACATTAATATGTAATTAATAAAAATAGTTTGACTTTATTATTTTAAATTATATCAGAGTTTAATAAATGTAACTCTTATACACACTGATTATGGATTTATTATTATGGATTTTAACTATAAATTAAAATAAAAATAAAAATATGAGCATTATCTATAAAACAAGGTTTGTAGGTTGTGGGGGACATTAATATGTGTATTTACAAAATAGTTTGGGTTTATTATATTACATCATATCAGAGTTTAATAGATTTATTTAGTTCCAGTATAAAAGTATTATGTATATAACAATTTTATCTATAAATAAAAAAAAAAAAATTAAAGCATTTTCTATAAAACAGGGTTTGTAGGATGTGAGGGACATTAATATGCATATATTAAAAATAGTTTGGGTTTATTATATTAAATTATATCAGAGTTTAATAGATTTATTTATCTATAGTATAAAAGTATGTATTTTATTGATCTTAACTATAAATTAAAATACAAAAAAAACAGTTTTTTTAAAACAATGTTTGTAGGATTTGAGGGACATTAATATGTGTATAATAAAAATAGTTTGGGTTTATTGTATTAAATAATATCAGAGTTTAATAGATTTCTGTAGTTCCAATATAAAAGTATTATGGTTTTCTTTGATCTTAAGTATAAATTTAAATAAATTAACAATAAAATTATTATTTAAAAAACAAGTTTTGTAGGTTGTGAGGGACATTAATATGTGTATATTAAAAATAGTTTGGGTTTATTATTTTAAATCATGTAAGAGTTTAATAGATTTCTTTAGTTCCAATATAAAACTATTATGGATTCATTGAACCTAAGTGTAAATTAAAATAAATTAAAAATAAAAGTAGTATCTATAAAACAACTTTTGTAGGATGTGAGGAACATTAATATGTGTATGTTAAAAATAGTTTGGGTTTCTTATATTAAATCATGTAAGAGTTTGATAGATTTATCTCTGATACACACGTGTGCATTGATATAAACTATAAATTAAAATAAATTAAAAATAAAAGTATTATTTAAAAAGGTTTGTAGGATGTGAGGGACATTAATATGTGTATATTAAAAATAGTTTGGGTTTCTTACATTTAATCATGTAAGAGTTTAATAGATTTATCTCTTATACACACATTACGTATTCATTGATATAAACTATTAATTAAAATAAAATAAAAATAAAATTATTATTTAAAAAACAAGTTTTGTAGGTTGTGAAGGACATTAATATGTGTATATTAAAATATTTTGGGTTTATTACATTTAATCATGTAAGAGTTTAATAGATTTATCTCTTATACACACATTACGTATTCATTGATATAAACTATTAATTAAAATAAAATAAAAATAAAATTATTATTTAAAAAACAAGTTTTGTAGGTTGTGAAGGACATTAATATGTGTATATTAAAATAGTTTGGGTTTAGTATATTAAATCATGTAAGAGTTAAATAGATTTATCTCTTATACACACTTATTATGTATGCATTGATATAAACTATAAATTAAAATAAATTAAAAATAAAAGTATTATTTAAAAAAGAAGGTTTGTAGGATGTGAGGGACATTAATATGTGTATATTAAAAATAGTTTGGTTTTCTTTTATTAAATCATGTAAGAGTTTAAAAGATTTCTTTAGTTCCAATATAAAAGTATTATGGATTCATTGATCCTACTTATAAATTAAAATAAATTAAAAATAAAAGTAGTATCTATAAAACAACTTTTGTAGGATGTGAGGGACATTAATATGTGTATGTTAAAAATAGTTTGGTTTTATTATATTAAATCATATAAGACTTAAATAGATTTATCTCTTATACACACTTATTACGTATGCATTGATATAAACTATAAATTAAAATAAATTTAAAATAAAAGTATTATTTAAAAAAGAAGGTTTGTAGGATGTGAGGGACATTAATATGTGTATATTAAAAATAGTTTGGGTTTCTTTTATTAAATCATGTAAGAGTTTAATAGATGTATCTCTTATAAACACATTACGTATTCATTGATATAAACTATAAATTAAAATACATTTAAAATAAAAGTATTATTTAAAAAACAAGGTTTGTAGGATGTGAGGGACATTAATATGTGTATATTAAAAATAGTTTGGGTTTATTATATTAAATCATATCATAGTTGAATAGATTTATTTGTCTCCAATATCAAAATATCATGGATTTTTTTATCTTAATTTTAAATTAAAATAACTGACATATAAAAACAGTATCTATAAAACAAGGTTTGTAGGTTGTGAGATACAATAATTTGTGTTTATAAAAAATAGATTGACATGAATCCATGAATACATTACAAGACTTTAATGGATTTTTTTCTCTGTAATAAGTGCATAGTAAATGTTTCCTACGTTTTTCTGTTAGTTTGATGACGCTCCCTAACGCTTTAGCTGAAGTTGACGCTTGATCAGCGGTTTCATTTTAATCTTTCTTTAAATAAATACATTTAACATTAAAATTATTATAAAATAGCTTTTGTAGTATGTTGCTCACTTAAATCTGTGCAAGAATTCGTAAAATAAGTAGGTGTTAAGTGTTTTTTGAACCATTTATATAGATCGGAATGGCGAATGTTAAACGAATGTCGAATATAAAACTAACTTTACCGCAGTTCTGCACTGCGGTAAAGTCGCAGTTCTGCAGGTTTGTTTTTGATCATGTTCCTATGACGGTGTAAGACCTGTTATATTTTTTATAGGTGCAACCCTAACCGCCTATCCCTTTTATTGAGGATAAACAGAAATAATGCGGTTCTGAATTGACAACAGCAGTTGCAGTGTGTTAGGTGTGTAGAGGTTAAATCCACACATGAACTGCTAATATGCTGCATGGCTGGTGAGCTGTGTGTGATCTGCTGTATCATTCATCTATCAACTTCTGTTGGAAAATAATGTTCCTCCTTCTGTTAAACAAGTAACTAAGTCACGTTTACTCTGAGTACATTTTAAATGAGTTACTTTTTACTTGAGTAGATTTTTAGACTAGTAATTTTACTTGTACTTAAGTAAAAAATCATTAGAGTAATAGTACTTTTACTTGAGTACAATATTTTAGTACTCTTTCCACCTCTGCTTTTAGGCTATGTCTGGAACATGGCTGCCATCTTGAAAGCCCCCATATTGGATCAAGGGCAAGTTTTTCCAATGGGAAGGTGGTCATGTAGCACATCAAAGATGCCAAGACAGAGACAGACTGTAAACTGTTGCCTGTAAACTTTAAAAGCTCTGGTTAAGTATAGACAGCTACTTGGCTATGTTAAGAGCCCTTGCAGATAGTCAGGTGGCTAAGTGGGTAGCACTGTCGTCTCACAGCAAGAAGGTCCTATGTTCGATTCCCAACCCGGTAGGGTTGTTAGGGTCCTTTCTGTGTGGAGTTTGCATGTTCTCCCCGTGTCCGTGTTGGTTTCCACCGGATGCTCCGGTTTCCTCCCACAGTCCAAAGACGTGCAAGTCAGGTGAATTGGAGATACTAAATTGTCCAAGACTGTGTTTAATATAACCTTGTGAAATGATGAATCTTGTGTAATGAGTAACTACCGTTCCTGTCATGAATGTAACAAAAGTGTAAAACAAGACATTAAAATCCTAATAAACAAACAAACAAAACACTGTAATTTTGGCCTTGTGTTTGTTTTGCCATCAGTTTTGTAAAGATTGTTCATTTTTCTCCTTCTTCCTTACCCACGTTCCCCATTGTGAACAGGAAAGAAGGCATCCATACATTCATACATGTAGGTATTACTATGTTTAGCCTATTAGGTAAAAAGTGGGTGCTACCCAGGGCTGGCGCTAGGGGGGGGCTGAGGGGGGCATTGCCCCCCCAAATTGTGTCTTTGCCCCCCCAAGCACAATGCAAGCAACGGCTATTTTTAAAATTATCTCTGAACCAATCACAAAAATGCATTTTGTTTTACAGTGTGAAGATATTTCCTTGCTTATTCCTGATTGGCTCTTTGAGTCATATAAAAATCGGCAGACTGCCCCAAACAGTTCAGTTCGGCAGTATATGTTCTGTTAGTGTGAGCGAGAGGCAGGTATACTGGTAAACACTTTTTTTTTACAGAATTAGTATTCTTTTGTTTTCTTTATATTTTAATTTCCCAATAATATAAATATTCTCACTCATTCCTATTTCCACGTTTGAATATTCTCAGTCTGTGTGTAGGTACATTTGTCAGCTTTGACTTAAATTTGTATTAAAGCCTTTCAAGAAATAGAGTTGTTCTATTAGTAATGGCAATTTAATTAAGGGGGCGTATTAAAATGAAATACAGTTAGATAATCTTTTTTCTCCATTTACATAAGCAACATGTATTTTTTAATCATTGGGTTTTAAGTTTAAGTTCGAAAACATGCATTTTTATTTCTTTACCTCATACATCACTTTAAGCCAGTATCAATAGCTTGGCTGTCATCATTCATGCACAAATCAAGCCTTGAATATATTTCTGGCTTCAAAAACATGACTATCAACATGCCCCCTCATTAGGTTTTACTGCCCCCCCAAGCAAAGCAGTCCAGAACCGGGGCTGGTGCTACCCCTTGTATTTTTTTTCTTTGTTAGTTAGTTTAGGCCTGACTAGGCAGTTTAGCTGTTTTTCTTATTTGTTTTATTTGGCACTGTCTACAGTTTACTTTGTGAGTGGGAGCTTTGTTGGATTTTAAGTTCCAGTGTGTACATTTGTGTTCTCTAATTAATACACTTTGTTTGTAAAAACCTGTAACATTTAAAGACCTGCTAAGTGAAGTTGATTTAGCTGGGTATAAATCTGGTTTTCTGCTTATTTTCACACCTCTTCACTGAGTTATGTAGCACCTTGGCAATGTACCAGCAATTACTGTACCCTTAAATTAAGGCTAACCATGTACATGTAACAGATATGGTAATATGGGATCATGTGACCATGGTAAAACAAAAAAAAATTTGAGATGTTGCCCTCTTGTGGCACTTTTATGTCTTTGGACTGTGGGAAAAAAACCGTAGCACCTGGAGGAAAAACATGCAGACAAAGGGAGAACATGCAAACTCCTCTTGTGGAACTTTTGGAGAATTGTAAAAAAAAAAAAAAAAAAAAGGTAATTTGATATGATAATACAAGATCTTGTGACCATGTTGAAAAAATTGTGATGTTGCCCTCTTGTGGCACTTTTGGAGAATTGTAAAAAAGTAATCTGAAATGTTGATACACTATATTGCCAAAAGTATTCACTCACCCATCCAAATCATTGAATTCAGGTGTTCCAATCGCTTCCATGGCCACATGTGTATAAAATCAAGCACCTAGGCATGCAGACTGCTTCTACAAACTTTAGTGAAAGAATGGGTCTCAGGAGCTCAGTGAATTCCAGCATGGTACTGTAATAAGATGCCACCTGTGCAACAAGTCCAGTCGTGAAATTTCTTCGCTAATAAATATTCCACAATCGACTGTCAGTGCTATTATAACAAAGTGGAAGGGATTGGGAACAACAGCCATGAAGTGTTAGTGCCATGTAAAATAACAGAGCTGAGGCTCATAGTGCACAGAGGTTGCCAATTTTCTGCAGAGTCAATTGCTACAGACCTCCAAACTTCATGTGGCCTTCAGATTAGCTCAAGAACAGTGTGTAGAGCTTCATGGAATGCAGCCAAGCAGCTGCATCCAAGCCTTACATCACCAAGCATAATGCAACGCGTCGGATGCAGCGGTGTAGAGCACACCGCCACTGGACTCTAGAGCAGTGGAGACGTGTTCTCTAGAGTGACGAATCACGCTTCTCTATCTGGCAACCCGATGGACGAGTCTGGGTTTGACGGTTGCCAGGAGAACGGTACTTGTCTGACTTCATTGTGTCAAGTGTAAAGTGTGGTGGAGGGGGGATTATGGTGTGGGGGTGTTTTTCAGGAGTTGGGCTCGGCCCCTTAGTTCCAGTGAAAGGAAATCTTAATGCTTCAGCATACCAAGAGATTGTGGACAATTTCATGCTCCCAACTTTGTGTTCCCAGTTTGGGGATGGTCCCTTCCTGTTCCAACATGACTGTGCACCAGAGATAATGCATAAAGACTTAGACGAGCGAGTTTGGTGTGGAAGAACTCGACTGGCCTTCACCGAGTCCTGACCTCAACTTGATAGAACACCTTTGGGATGAATTAGAGCTGAGACTGCGAGCCAGGCCTTCTCGTCCAACATCAGTGTCTGACCTCACAAATGTGCTTCTGAAAGAATGGTCAAAATTCCCATAAACACACTCCTAAACCTTGTGGAAAGCCTTCCTAGAAGAGTTGAAGCTGTTATAGCTGTTAAGGGTGGGCCGACATCATATTAAACCCTATGAATTAAGAATGATACGTCACTCAAGTTCATATAGGTGTGAAGGCAGGTGAGCGAATACTTATGGCAATATAGTATATGTCTTGTGACCATAATAGAAAAAATCTTTGTAATGTCGCCCTCTTAGAACACTTTTGGAGGATTGAAATGGTAAAATGAAAACATGTGACCATGTTGCTAAAAAATTCTTGTAATGTCGTGTTTGGTTGTTCTGTCTTTCTGTTATTTTGCAGTACAAGTGGCTGCTGATTGGTTGCAACCTGTTCTCCACTGCAACCAATGTCAGATATGCCCCCAATCCCAATCCACTCCCTACTCACTCCGCCTCTCCACTCCACCTCCATTTGCGCGTTCACGTGGAGTGCTCACCACATCAAGGGCTGTCCCAAAGTAATTAGGACGGAGGGGAAGTGAACTGTAAAACCCTTCAACAAGAGCACAATCAACCACCACACTCCACAGAAGTGCAGCTAGGAAAGGTGAATGGAGGAAACACCTTACAAATGTAGGAAACACCTTACATATCATTTTCAATAAAATATGATATTAGGTTTCCTCATAAGGTGTTAGGGAAAATTTAGGCACAGTCTTCTTCAGTCTTTTTAAAGAAAGTAATGAAATCTATGATCGGTGAACTTAAACTTCATAAATGGCAAAATTATTTTACCCCAACAATACTATCACTAACATTCTTATCATATTTAACACAATTTTTTGGAGAATTAAAACATAACTATATATTTGTACTAGTTATAAAGTAGCAGGTTCTTGCTCCTCCTAAGCTCGTATTTCCACTTGGAGATGCTGAAATGATAACGGAGAGCAAGACATGACAGCAAGGCGAGAAAAGCGTCTATCTGTAGCCATGGTGACGGCAGCTTCCTTCTTCCGCTCAAAAGCAAAGAGGGCGTCCCAAAGTTGACTTCTGAGTTTAGACCCTCCCTTTAATTGGAAGCATCCTTCACAGCACAGAGTGTGACTTCATATGGAGTGTGACTCTGTAGTGGAGTGTTAGTGAGGAGGGAACGGTTTGGGAAAGGCCGATGGTGAAGTAAGTAAGTAAGTAAGTAAGTAAAGTTTATTTATATAGCGCTTTTCTAGGACCAAGCCACAAAGTGCTTTACAATGCGGTCAAGTATAATACAATAAAAACACAAAAATTAATAATCATAAAAGCTACACAGTGACATAAAAACATTAATACAATAGCACAAATACAATTTTTAAATGCACTTTAACTACACATACATACATGAAGTGACTAAGCATCAGCAGTACAAGTGGCTGCTGATTGGTTGCAGCCTGATCTCTACTGCAACCAATTACAATGTATACTTTTAAAGCACTGGTTAAGTAAATACAGCTACAGGCTATGTTAAGAGCACATGCAGGTAGACAGACCACTGTAATTTTGGCCTTGTGCTTATTTGTGGCCACCAGATTTCTTGTGAGCATGGTACAAAAAAATAATTTGTAATGTCGCCCTCTTGTGGCACTTTTGGAGAACTGTAAAAAAAAAAAATGTACATGATACGGTAAAATGAGATCATGTGACCTTGTTGGTTAAAAAAAAATTCTTGTTATGTCGCCCTCTTGTGGAAGTTTTGGAGAAATGCTAAAAAGATTAGATAGATAGATGGATGGATGGATGGATGGATGGATGGATGGATGGATGGATTAGATAGATAGATTAGATAGATAGATAGATAGATAGATAGATAGATAGATAGATAGATAGATAGATAGATAGATAGATAGATAGATAGATAGATAGATAGATAGATAGATAGATAGATAGATAGATAGATAGATAGATAGATAGATCACTCTTTAAAAATGTAGAATTAGATTCAAATCCTGAACAAAATCAAATTATTAGTAAGTTAGAGGAACTGGAACGGGCTGTTAAAAACCACCAGAATCCTCTAGACTCTCTCATTACTGAGCAGGAACTTAAAGACAACATTAAAAAACTAAAAACAAAGAAATCATCAGGACCTGACGGGATCCTGAATGAAATGATCAAACACAGCAGCTCCAAATTTCACCTGGCAATGTTAAAAGTCTTTAACCTGGTTCTGAGTGTCGGTTCCTTCCCTGAAATCTGGAATCAAGGTCTCATAACACCCATCTACAAAAGTGGAGATAAATTCGACCCTAATAATTACCGGGGCATCTGTGTGAACAGTAATTTGGGGAAGTTATTCTGTAGTATAATTAACTCACGATTATTACACTTCCTTACCGAACACAACGTCCTGAGTAAAAGTCAGATTGGTTTTCTACCAAATTACCGCACTAATGATCATATTTACACCCTACACACCCTGATCGAAAAATATGTAGTTCAAAATAACTCTAAAATATTTGCTTGTTTTATTGATTTAAAAAAAGCTTTTGATTCCATTTGGCATGAAGGATTGTTTTATAAAATGTTGGAGAGTGGTGTAGGGGGTAAAACATACGATCTTATTAAATCCATGTACACAGAAAACCAGTGTGGAATAAGAATTGGCAGTAAGAGAACACATCTCATCTCTCAGGAGCGTGGAGTGAGACAGGGCTGCTGTTTAAGTCCAACTCTATTTAACATCTATATTAATGAATTGGCCTCCATGTTAGAGCACTCAGCCACGCCCGGTCTCACTCTACACGACTCCGAGATTAATCTCCTGCTGTATGCAGATTATCTGGTCCTGCTGTCCCCCAGCGCTCAGGGTCTCCAGCACAAACTGGACCTGCTGCAGCAATACTGTCAGACCTGGGCCCTGACAGTCAACCTCAAAAAGACCAAAATTATGACCTTTCAGAAAAGAGTCAGATCTCAGGGAACCAAACACACATATAAATTAGGACAGCATGAAATTGAGCACACTAAAGATTATACTTACCTCGGACTGAACATCAGTTCCACAGGAAACTTTAACCCGGCAGTAAATGAACTGAGAGAAAAAGCTCGCAGGGCGTCTACGCCATAAAACGTCAAATATTCGTAGAAATTCCGATTAGAATTTGGCTTAAAATTTTTGAATCAATAATTGAACCGATTGCTCTATATGGCAGTGAAGTTTGGGGTTCGCTTACACACCATCAATTCCATAATTGGGACAAACATCCATTAGAGACCCTGCACACAGAGTTCTGTAAAAGCATCCTAAAAGTGCACAGACACACCACGAACAATGCGTGCAGGGCAGAATTAGGCCGATTTCCACTAATTATCAACATACAGAGAAGAGCAATCAACTTCTGGAACCATCTAAATGAGAGCGACCCCCAATCTTATCATTATAAAGCCCTGAAACACCAAGAGCTGAGCAAACATACCAGTCCCCTCATTCAACTGGTCCTGAGTCACTGCACCCATACACCACTAACACACACAGATACACCACTAACACACACAGATACACCACTAACACACACAGATACACCAGTAACACACACAGACACTCCAACACACACAGATACACCACTAACACACACAGATACACCACTAACACACACAGACACTGTAATAACACACGCCGACACACCACTAACACACACTAACACAATAAAGACTCAGGAACAGGAGAAATCTGCAAACCCAATTAGAATAAACCAAATTACACAAAAACTCAGAACTAAATATCTGAATTATTGGGAAACTGAAACTAAAACTCAAAGTAAAATGCAGTGTTATTTGGCCCTAAACAGACACTACAGTGCAGCAGATTATCTGAGCGCAGTATCCGACCCTAAATTAAGAAACACCCTGACGAGGTACAGACTGAGCGCACACGACCTGGCCGTGGAGACGGGGCGACACACCCGGTCCTGGCTGCCCCGGGAGGAGAGGTTGTGCCAGCACTGCACTCTCAGTACAGTAGAGACGGAGCTGCACTTCCTCACCCGGTGTACCAAGTACCACCACGTCCGCTCCCAATTCTTCCCTAAATTTAATAACATCGTCCCCAACTTTACCTCCCTCCCAGACCCTGACAAACTGCCCCACCTACTGGGGGAGCACAGAGAGAGCTGCACACTAGCAGCACTCTATACTCACACCTGCCACCAGGTGAGGGACAGTGGGTGACCATGTCTCATACACACATACACACACACACACACACACATACACACATACACACACACACACACACACACACACATACACACACACACACACACACACACAAACTGATCGTTTTTCTACCTCATTAATGTAAATATTATAATTTTTATTGTTATTATTTTTGCACTGTTTTTATTAAAAATGTGTAAAAATTTATTAATATTTTAAATATTAAAATTTTATTATAAAATTTTGACACATGTAACTGTTCTGTATATTTTTGTTCTTTCTTATTTTTACTTTTATATTTCCCTGTAACTTGCTTTGGCAATACGAATGTCCTTATTTGTCATGCCAATAAAGCTTCTTTTGAGTTTGAGTTAGACAGACAGACAGACAGACAGACAGACAGACAGACAGACAGACAGACAGATAGACAGACAGACAGACAGACAGACAGACAGACAGACAGACAGACAGACAGATAGATAGATAGATAGATAGATAGATAGATAGATAGATAGATAGATAGATACTTTATTGAGTCCGAAGGAAATTAGTACAGTGGCCCAGAAGGGTAAATGTTGTTACAAATGATCAGTGTTGTTCACTGTGTTTATATCAACATAGTTATGTCACCCTCTTGTCGCACTTTTAGAGAATTGTTATAAAAACTAACATGATGTGGTAAAATGAGTTCATGTGACCATGTTGCTAAAAAAAAATCCTTGTAATGTCGCCCTCTTGTGGCACTTTTGGAGATTTGCAAAAAAGTAATATGATGTGTTAATATGTGATCATGTGATCATGGTAAAAAAAAATCTTTGTAATGTCGCCCTGTTGTGGTACTTTTGGAGAACTGTAAAAAAAATTGTGAATTGATATTGTTACGTGCCGGAGGGACGGTTTTTTTCTGTTTTCATGTCTTTTGGTTGTGTTTGGTTGTTCTCTTTTTTGTCTATCTGCCCTTTTGCAGTACAAGTGGCTGCTGATTGGTTGCAGCGTTTTCTCTTGTGGCCAGTTTTTTTGTGACCCTGGTAAAAAAAAAAAAAAAAAAACTTGAAATATCGCCCTCTTGTGGCACTTTTGAGAATTGTTATAAAAACTATTATGATGTGGTAATATGAGGTCTTTTGACCATGGTAAAAAAAAATCTTTATAATGTCAACTTGTTGTGGATCTTTTAAATAATTGTAAAAAAAAATAGTGATATGATATTGTTACGAGCCTTTTCTCCACTGCAACCAATTAGAGACATGGTGGAGTGACTGGGGGAAAGACTTTCAATATAAAAGCAGCAGGCGACCGCCACAAATAATAAAAAAAAAGAATGTCAAGACAAAGCTAGAGTGTATACTTTGAAAGCTCTGGTTAAGTAAATACAGCTACAATGATATAATAAGCGCACATGCAGGTAGATAGTTAAAAAAAAAATATTGTAATGACTCCCTCTTTTGGCACTTTTGGAGAATTGCATAAAAGTAATATAATGTGGTAATATGAGGTCTTTTGACCATGGTAAAAAAAAATATTGTAATGTCGCCCTTTTGTGGCACTTTTGGAGAACTGTAAAAAAAAAAAAAAAAATAGTGATTTGATATTGTTTCTTGCCTGAGGGACACGTGTTTTTTTAATGTATTCATGTCTTTGTGTTTGGTTGTTCTCTCTTTCTGTCTTTCTGCCTTTTTTCAGTACAACTGGCTGCTGATTGGTTGCAGCCTGTTCTCCAATAAAAAACAAAAAAAAGAATGTCAAAACAAAGATAGAGTGTATACTTATAAAGCACTGGTTAAGTAAATACAGCTACAAGGTTATGTTATAAGCACATGCAGTTAGACAGACCACTGTAATTTTAGCCTTGTGATTATTTGTGGCCAGTTTTCTTGTGACCATATAAAAAAAAATTGAGATGTTTCCCTTTTGTGGCACTTTTGGGGAATTGTTATAAAAACTAATATGATATGGTAATATGAGGTCTGTTGACCATGGTAAAAAAAATCCTTGTAATGTCGCCCTCTTGTGGCAGTTTTGGAAAACTGTAAAACAAATTACCATGATATGGTAAAATGAGATCATGTGACAATGTTGGTAAAAAAAAAATATTTTAATGTCGCCCTCTTGTGGCACTTTTGGAGAATGGCAAAAAAGTAATATGATGTGGTAATATGAGATCTTGCGACAATGGTAAAACAAATCTTTGTAATGTCGCCCTGTTGTGACACTTTTGGAGATTTGTAAAAAAAAAATAGTGATACGATATTGTTATGTGCCTGAGGGACACGTGTTTTTTTCTGTTTTCATGTCTTTGTGTTTGGTTGTTCTCTCTTTCTGTCTTTCTGTATTTTTGCAGTACAAGCGGCTGCTGATTGGTTGCAGCGTTTTCTCCACTGTATCCAATGAGAGATATGATGGAGTGACTGGGGATAAGCAGTACAAGTGGCTGCTGACTGGTTACAGCCTGTTCTCCACTGCAGCCAATGAGAGATATGGTGGAATAACTGGGGATAAGCAGTACAAGTGGCTGCTGACTGGTTACAGCCTGTTCTCCACTGCAGCCAATTAGAGAAATGGTGGAGAAACTGGGGGCGGGGCTTCCAGTAAAAAAAAAAACCAGCAAGAGACCGCCACGAATAAATAAAGGAATGAAAAGAATGTTAAGTTAAAGATAGAGTGTATACTTTTATAGCACTGGTTGAGTAAATACAGCTACAAGGTTATGTTATGAGCACATGCAGGAAGAAAGACCACTGTAATTTTAACCTTGTGATTATTTGTGACCATGTTAAAAAAAAAAGAAATGTCGCCCTCTTGTGGCAGTTTTTTGAAAACTGTAAAACAAATTAACATGACATGGTAAAATGAGATCATGTGACCATGGTGAGAAAAAAAAACTTGTACTGTGCCCTCTTGTGGCACTTTTGGAGAATTGCAATAAAATAATATGTTGTGTTACAGTTTTTCTCAATCGCTAAAACACTAAAACCCATTCTTGGAACACAACTGTCAACTGCCAAAACTTGTCTATTGAATGACTCACTCATTTCACTAAACCTTAAACCATTTTCTCCTAGTTTGACACAGTTTCACATCTGATTCAACCTTTTTGCAAAACTCTAAACACATTCTCACTGACTAACACACATTTCTCATGGTAGTGCACTTTGATGCAAAATAGTACACACAAGCCACTAAAGTTAAACACAACAAACACACTGTTGTCATCGTTAACACACTGCAGGTAAAAACTGTGCACACACGTGTCATATCACTTAAAAGGATTAAAATCAGTAGGTAAACAAGATAAAAGTCAGTACCAATGCATGTGGCATTTCTGAGCTGTATTGTGAACTAGAGGCAATAGAGGCAACAATAGAAGAAGAAGAGGAGGGCGTGGTGAAGAAGAGAAAGATGAGGACAAAAAAGAACAAGAGCAGTCGTATCAAAATACTGTATTCTGTGTAAAGCAGCACATGTATACAATGACATTAGGTCAGTCCTGATGTGTCACATATAAACTAAAACCCCAGAGAGGCCTCATGAATGTTTATATTTGGACAAAGCTGGATTTAGTCTCACTAAGAAGTGGAGAAGAGGTCTCAACATAACTGGTCAACATGCAGTTATAGAAATGCCTGTCCATCATAGTGGCAATGTGACCATGTAGCCTAGCGGTTAAGGTACTGGGCTAGTAAGCAGTCTACAAGACGCTTTGCCTGGTTTTGAGTGGGGGATCCTGAGCTGAGAAAGCATCCTGTGTACGTTTTCGTTTGGGACAATGTGAGCTTTCACCGTTGTCAAAATGTATGTGAGGGTTTATCAATAACCTCTGTTTCATAAATCTAAGTCCTCCACCCATACTCTCTCCTTCTAAATCCGATTGAGGAATTCCTCTCAGCATACTCAGGAACATCTACTCCAGTCAATGGATGCAGCATGTGATGACATTAGAGTGGACTCTTCTCAAGCCTGGATTCTGCATGCAATGCATGATTTTATTTTTTCTGTTGTCTAGTTAGGGAGAATAATGCCTGTGATGTAGATGAAGTCTGGTGGCCTGACTGAGCCTAGAGACATGATCCTAAGGCAGAATAAATGATTGACATTGCAAACTGTATATACAATAAATAAATATATTGCAGTTCATATACTGTATTTCTTTGTTGGTTCTCTAGTATATACATACATAAACACTTCAGTAAATATGTTTTTATGTAAACAAAAAACATTTCAGAATTGCTGAATAAAGATATTTGGTTTTGCTATGATAAAAGCTCAGTGTTTTGTATAGTTTTATGTAGTGTGTAATAACTGCTGTGTAGTGTTCATGCATTGGCTGGTTTTGTGTGTATTTTGACGGCAGTGTTTGGTTTTGAGCGAAGATAAAATAGTTTTGAGTTGATTGTTTGATTTTGCAAGACAAGTCAGAGGTTTTGTGAAAGTAGCTTACATTTTGTGTTTAGTGTTTAATGTTTTGAAAAAAGGAGAGGACATTTCAGGAAATGTGTTTTAGCAATTCAGAAAAACTGTAATATGTTATCTTGTGACCATAATAAACAAAAATCTTTGTAATGTCGCCCTTTTGTGGCATTTTTGAAGAATTGTAAAAAAAAATAGTGATATGATATTGTTACGAGCCTGTTCACTACTGCAACCAATTAGAGACATGGTGGAGTGACTAGGGGTCAGGACTTTCAGTATACAAAAAAAAAAAAAAAAAGAATGTCAAGGGCAGTTGTAGCCTAGCAGTTAAGATACTGGACTAGTAAGCAGAAGGTTGCATCACTGCCAGGCTGCCACCTTTGGACTCTTGAGCAAGGCCCTTAAGCCTAAATTAGACTGCAAAATGTAAGTCGCTTTGGATAAAAGCATCTGCTAAATACTGAAAATGAAAATGTAAAGACAAAGCTAGAGTGTTTACTTTTATTATTCGATTAATTGATTATTTGTGGCCAGTTTTCTTGTGACCATAATAAAGAAAATTGTAATGTCGCCCTCTTGTGGCACTTTTGGAGAATTGCAAAAAAAGTAATATGATGTTGTAATAGGAGGTCTTTTGACCATGGTAAAAAAAGATCCTTGTAATGTCGCTGTCTTGTGGCAGTTTTGGAAAACTGTAAAAAAAAAAATTGAACATGATATGGTAAAATGAGTTCATGTCACCAAATGGGTAAAAAAAAAAAATATTTTAATGTCGCCCTCTTGTGGCACTTTTAAAGAATTGCAAAAAAGTAATATGATGTGGTAATATGGGATCTTGTGACCATGGTAAAACAAATATTTGTAATGTCGCCCTGATGTGGCACCTTTGGAGAATAAAAAAAAAAAAAAGTGATATGATATTGTTACGTGCCTGAGGGACACGAGTTTTTTTCTGTTTCCATGTCTTTCCATGTATTTGTGTTTGGTTGTTCTCTCTTTCTGTCTTTCTGCCTTTTTGCAGTACAAGTGGCTGCTGATTGGTTGCAGCTTTTTCTTCACTGCATCCAATGAGAGATATGATGGAGTGACTAGGGGCGGGACTTTCAGTACAAAAGCAGCAGACGACTGCCACAAATAACAAAAAAGAAAGCAAAGAATGTCAAGACAAAGATAAGTAAATGGTTAAGTAAATACAGCTACACAGCTGTGTTATGAGCACATGAAGGTAGACAGACCAGAGTAATTTTAGCCTTGTGATTATTTGTGGTCAGTCAAAAAAAAAATTTAAATGTTGCCCTCTTGTATCACTTTTGGAGATTTGTTATAAAAACTAATATTATTTATTATTATATAATATTATGGTAAAATGAGATAATGTGACCATGCTGATAAAAAAATCTTGTAATGTCGCCCTCTTGTGGCACTTTTGGAGAATTGTAAAATAAAAAAAATACTGATATGATATTGTTATGTGCCTGAGGGACACGTTTTTTTTTCTGTTTTCATGTATTTGTGTTTGGTTGTTCGCTCTTTCTGTCTTTTTGCAGTACAAGTGTCTGCTGATTGGTTGTAACGTTTTCTCCACTGCATCCAATGAGAGGCATGGTGGAAGGACTAAGCATCAGCAGTACAAGTGGCTTTTGATTGGTTGCTGTATGTTTTCCACTGCAACCAATGAGCAATAGGGTGGAGTGACTGAGGGCGGGGCTTCCAGTTAAAAAACAGCAGGAGACCGCCAGAAATAAAAAACAAAGAAATGAATGTCAGGATAAAGATAGAGTGTATACTTATATCGAATACATACTGTATATGAAAGCTCTGGTTAAGTAAATACAGTTACAATTAGTTACAGTTACTGCTTTTGATACTGTTGACCATGACATACTTGTTGGTCGCCTGGAAAAGTGGGTGGGGTTACAGGGAGAGGCCCTGAATTGGTTCATATCTTATTTTAAGAATAGAACCTTTTCAGTGAATTTTAGCAGCTATTTCTCTTCTTCTGCTGATGTCTCTTGTGGTGTTCCACAAGGGTCCATACTAGGGCCCCTCCTTTTCTCTCTCTATATGCTGCCATTGGGTCAAATAATTAGGAAGCACAATGTCAGCTTTCACCTGTATGCTGATGACATACAGCTTTATCTTCCCATTAGACCGAATGACAATGGCTCGTTAACATCTCTTAGCAGTTGTCTTGAGGACATAAAGAGGTGGATGGCTGACAATTTTCTTCAGCTGAATGAAAGCAAGTCAGAGGTTATCGTTTTTGGGGGTCCTCATCACATCAATAGTGTCTCCAATAACCTTGGTCACTTGTCTACATGTGTCAAAACATCTGTGAGAAATCTTGGTGTTATCTTTGACTCTGACCTCCGATTTGATAAACAAATCAACTCTGTGGTAAGGAATGGCTTCTTCCAGCTCAGAAATATTGCGAAGATTAAGCCTTTTCTCTGCTATTCTGACCTGGAAAAAGTTATTCATGCATTCATTTCTGCAAGAATTGACTACTGTAATTCTCTGTATATTGGGATTAGTCAGTCTCTGTTGCGGCGCTTGCAGGTAGTCCAGAATGCAGCAGCAAGGTTACTGACTAATACCAAGAAAAGAAACCATATTACACCAGTCCTTGCCTCACTACATTGGCTGCCTGTTCAGCACAGGATTCATTTTAAAGTGCTTTTATTTGTTTTTAAAGCGCTTAATGGTCAAGCCCCGGCTTATCTCAGTGGTATGCTTTCTCCCGCAACCGCACAGCGATCTTTAAGATCAGCCACTCAGAGTTTGTTGACTGTTCCTAGGGCTCGTTTGAAGCTAAAAGGTGATCGTGCATTTGCAGTTTATGCTCCGAGGCTATGGAACACTCTACCTCCTAATATTCGACAAGCACCTTCGGCCGCTGTTTTTAAATCACTCCTAAAAACATACCTTTATAAGCTGGCATTTGAACAGTGAGGAGCTGTGTTAATTTTAATTGTTTAGTCTATTTGTATTTGTTTTATTTTGTCTCTTACTCTGTATTTTTATTTGGTTCTTACTTTTTTAATATATTGTTGTGTTATGTATGCTTATTCGATGTACAGCACTTTGGTCAACGTAAGTTGTTTTAAGAGTGCTTTATAAATAAAATTTACTTACTTACTTACTTACTTACTTACAAGGTTATGTTATGAGCATATGCAGGTAGACAGACCACTGTAATTTTGGCCTTGTGCTTATTTGTGGCCACCAGATTTCTTGTGACAGTGGAAGAAAAAAAATTGAGATGTCGCCTTCTTGTGGCACTTTTGTAGAATTTTTGTAAAAACTAATATGATATGGTAAAATGAAAATCAAAATAAAAAAACCACTGTAATATCAATAATAATCAATAATAATTTGTGATCAGCCTCACTGGTTGTCCCTCAGATTGTGACAAGCTGCTACAAATTGTGCAGCATGTGTGATCAGTCCTCTCTTCTCTCCCAGTATGTAGGGCAGTTTGTGTGTGTTACTGCAGTGTAGGAACTCAGGGGAGATGCTGCTGATCTTCCTATAGTATAGACTCCTGATAGAGCTGTACTTCAGGTACTCTGTTAGGAAGTGCAGCTCTGTCTCCACCACTGCCAGCTCACAGTGAGAGCACAGCCTGGCCTCTCTGGGTGTCCAGCTCTGTCTGTGCCGCCCGGTTTCCATGGCCAGGCTGTGCTCACTGAGTCTGTACATCGTCAAAACCTTGCTCAGTTTTTTCTCTTTAATTTCTGTCAGGTAAGCAGCCAGAGAGTAATCTCGGTTCAGGGCTGAAGGGCTGTGTTGTTGTTGTATTGTCTCAGTCCAGTATTTGATGTAATTTTGTTTTTGTTTGGTTATAATTTGGTTGGGTCTAATGTTTTGGGCGAGTGTGTGGTGAGGCTGATTGGTGTGTGTGATGTTAGTGTGTTTTAGGTCACTGAGACCAGCTGGGTTAGGGGACTCCTTTCCATGTTCAGCTCTTGGCATGTCAGTGCTTTATAATGGAGTGAGTGGGGGATACACACTTTCACTCCTCCCCCCTGTTTTATACATAAACACACACACACACACACACACACTTTCAGTCCTGTTTAGACTCCTCCCCCCTGTTTTATACATAAACACTCAAACTCAAACTCAAAAGAAGCTTTATTGGCATGACAAATAAGGACATTCGTATTGCCAAAGCAAGTTACAGGGAAATATAAACAATAAAAATAAGAAAGAACAAAAATATACAGAACAGTTACATGTGCAAAAAATATAGAATAGAATAAAATATTAATAAAAACAGTGCAAAATAATAACAATAAAAAGTATAATATTTACAATAATGAGGTAGTAAAACAATCAGTTTGTGCGTGTGTGTGTGTGTGTATGTGTGTATGAGACATGGTCACCCACTGTCCCTCACCTGGTGGCAGGTGTGAGTATAGAGTGCTGCTAGTGTGCAGCTCTCTCTGTGCTCCCCCAGTAGATGGGGCAGTTTGTCGGGGTCTGGGAGGGAGGTAAAGTTGGGGATGATGTTATTAAATTTAGGGAAGAATTGGGAGCGGATGTGGTGGTACTTGGTACACCGGGTGAGGAAGTGCAGCTCCGTCTCTACTGTACTGAGAGTGCAGTGCTGACACAACCTCTCCTCCCGGGGCAGCCAGGACCGGGTGTGTCGCCCCGTCTCCACGGCCAGGTCGTGTGCGCTCAGTCTGTACCTCGTCAGGGTGTTTCTTAATTTAGGGTCGGATACTGTGCTCAGATAATCTGCTGCACTGTAGTGTCTGTTTAGGGCCAAATAACACTGCATTTTACTCTGAGTTTTAGTTTCAGTTTCCCAATAATTCAGATATTTAGTTCGGATTTTTTGTGTAATTTGGTTTATTCTAATTGCGTTTACAGATTTCTCTTGTTCCTGAGTCTTTATTGTGTTAGTGTGTGTTATTAGAGTGTCTGTGTGTGTTAGTGGTGTATCTGTGTGTGTTAGTGTCTGTGTGTGTTATTAGTGTATCGGTGTGTGTTAGTGGTGTATCTGTGTGTGTTATTAGAGTGTCTGTGTGTGTTAGTGGTGTATCTGTGTGTGTTAGTGGTGTATCTGTGTGTGTTATTAGTGTATCGGTGTGTGTTAGTGGTGTATCTGTGTGTGTTACTGGTGTATCTGTGTGTGTTACTGGTGTATCTGTGTGTGTTACTGGTGTGTGGGTGCAGTGACTCAGGACCAGTTGGATGAGGGGACTGGTATGTTTGCTCAGCTCTTGGTGTTTCAGGGCTTTATAATGATAAGTTTGGGGGTCGCTCTCATTTAGATGGTTCCAGAAGTTGATTGCTCTTCTCTGTATGTTGATAATTAGAGGAAATCGATAAACACACACACACACACACACACACACACTCACAAACAAACACACACACACACACACACACACACACACACGTAGCTCCTTAATTGTAACTTTTTAGGACATTGCTGTGCAATAATTCAACCTGGACGCCTGTTCTGATTCTGCAAACACTGTTTTCAGAAATGTAGGGGAATTTTGTGCAATTACAAAAAGCTGTTTAGAACTTAAGAGGTGTGTGTGTTTGTGTGTGTGCACGCACCACCTGGTTCGATCAGCTTACCTACACTAAAGCACTACCTATAGAATCTGCTCAAAAAATGTAGGGTAGATTTTACTCAAATTGAACATCTCTGAAATACGAATAAAAAGTAAATAAAATCTACTTAATACATCTTATTTTATTACACAAATAAAAAAATGTGTGTAATATTTATTCTTTAATTGCTAGTAGATAATATTAATCTATTTAATAATTATATCTATTAATTAATCTATATGACTAATTAGCCATTACTTATTCAGGAAATTTCCGCTTTACTGAAAAATATTGTCCTACACAGGTTCAGTATTTATATTGTAGAATTAATCATGTCTTTAATAAAATAAAGACATGAAGCACAAAAGATCCTCTGTACTTTGTATGGTTTATTAAACAATTCAAATTCAAATTAGTCCGTGATTGTGTTTGATATTAAACTTCCTCTTGAGACTGTAAACCTTCTTGTACAGCTTTTCTTCCATCAAGTTCCAGATTAAGTTTCTGGAATCTTTCAAATGTATATTTCAGCTTCACAGGAAACTCAAGGTTCAAGGTACTTGAGGCCATTGATCAATCCCATTACCAGCATGCATGCCCGGGCTTGGTTTCCACATCCGGGTTGTCCTCTATCAGAATAGACACGTCTACCAACTCATTCTCAGCAATGGGATTATGGATCACAAGCACCTTCATGGTTTGGTCCACGTGGAGCTCACATTCATTCTTCATGTTGAAAAGTAAAAAAGCAAAGGAATTTTAAATATAAAACAAGTATGTGTGTAATCCTGTAAGTATCTTATTGAAAAAGCTCTTCTTGATGTTCCCCAAGGTACTCGATAAGGTAACAGATAACTGCATCCCTTTTTACTCAACACTCTGCAATGGTAAGGAGACGTTAATAATTCAGCCTTTATTCATCACATCTACATTACAGCATAGTGAAATTTGTCTTTGCACTCTGTCTTTGTTGGAAAGTTGGGTTCAGAGCATGAGGGCAGTTATAGCACAGCTCCCCTCTCAAGATCAGGAACTCAGGGTGTTACAGGATACTCGATGTGATGGAAAAACTGAGTCAGAATCAGGAACTTTGGATGCAGTTGTGTTGATACTCCCACATGCCCAACCAAACAAACTCCTTTTTTTCCCTTAAATACTCATGAGGGTTTGGACCAAACCAGCTGTGTCTGATCCACTCATACCAGCACAACACACACTAACACACCACCACCATGTCAGTGTCACTGCAGTGACTATCAAAAAGTCATTGGTCTATGACAAACAAATGGTATCATTATACCGTTACATCAATTTATATTAATTACATTGAGACAGTGTCACAATCACAATTATATCAATCCCATCAACCATCATTGCTCGGGTCCTTTGACTCCCAGCACAGCTGCCTGCATGCCTGGTGCAAACCTGTAAGTAAACCAAACCTTTTTTGGTTAAAAATTAACACTACTAACCCTACAAACATTTATCCCACGTTTTACCCTTATTCCCTTTCAATTAAATAATCAGTAAATGATTTAATAAGTAAATGATTGTGGTGTTTGTACATTACAGTCCATATAATACGGTGGCCGAGAAGTGCAAAACAAATTTACATTTCAGAAAACAAAATTACAAAAAAACAAAAACAACATTTACAACGAAAGCAAAAACAAATGTACAAGTGCTTGGGTACCCAGTGTTTGTAAATTTGTTTTGGCATATGTAATTTTGTTTTCTAAAATGTTAATTTGTTTTGCACTTCTCGGCCGCACATTTCTGACGGAAAAGGTAGGGACAATAAACCGGAAGTGCAGCTGTATTTACTGAACCAGTGCTTTAGAAGTATACTCTCTATCTTTGTTTTGACATTCTATCCTTTTCTTTTTTTTAATCATGCCAGTCTCTTGCTGTTTTTTTTACTGGAAGCCCCGCCCCCAGTCACTCCACCATATCTCTCATTGGATGCAGTGGAGAAAACGCTGCATCCAATCAGCAGCCACTTGTACTGCAAAAGGGCAGAAAGACAAAAAAAGGGAGAACAACCAAACACAAATACATGAAAACAGAAAAAAAAACATGTGTCCCTCAGGCACGTAACAATATCAAATCAATATTTTTTTTTTTTACAATTCCCAAGTGCCCCAACAGGGCGACATTACAAAGATTTTTTTACCATGGTCACAAGATCTCATATTACCATAACATATTACTTTTTTGCAATTCTCCAAAAGTGCCACAAGAGGGCGACATTACAAGGATTTTTTTACCAACATGGTCACATGATCTCATTTTACCATATCATGTTAATTTTTTTAAAATTCCCCAAAAGTGCCACAACAGGGCGACATTACAAAGATTTCTTTTACCATGGTCAACAGACCTCATATTACCATATCAAATTAGTTTTCATAACAATTCTTTAAAAGCGCCACAAGAGGGCGACATCTCAATTTTGTTTTACCACGCTCACAAGAAAACTGGTGTCCACAAATAAACACAAGGCCAAAATTGCATTGCTCTGTCTACCTGCATGTGCTTATAACATAGCCCTGTAGCTTTATTTACTTAACCAGAGCTTTAGAAGTATAGACTCTATCTTTGTCTTGACTTTGTTTTCTTGTTTTTTATTGGAGAAAATGCTGCAACCAATCAGCAGCCACTTGTGTTTTTTTTTCTGTTTTCATGTATTTGGTTGTTCTTTCTTTCTGTCTTTCTGCCCTTTTTCAGTACGTGTCTCTCAGACATGTAACAATATCATATCACAATTTTTTTTTTTGCAGTTAGCCTACATCAGCAAATAAAACTTACCTTCACAGTGGTGTCTTTTAGTGGTGCTTTTTTCATTTCCTTTTAAAATCCGGAAATTGTGGAATGACTCCACCACACTGTTTCCAGTGCTTCCTGCTTCAGAGTCTAATCAAATATCATCAAGAGAGTACATGTCTGTTCAGACATCCAGTATTCCAAACTATATTTATGAAGTGCAGTACAGTCTCAGTCTAATTTAAAAACACAAGTAATCTTTGAAACGTTACCTTCACTCATGCCACGCTTATCAGCATGGCACAAGAATTGGATGTCCTTGTCACATGAACTGCAGATCGTTGTTTGAGAATACAGGCTGAATCCACAAAATGGACAATACATTGCTCTGTAGGACAACAAATAAAGCATTATTAGGCAGGTACCCACTGTGGTTGGACATTTTAACAGAGGTCTAGTTAACAGACAATAGCCACTTAACATGAATGGTACAGCATGTTGTTCAACACCTCTGTTGACTTAACATAATCGATTATCTGTTTTACTAACGTTACCGAAGTGATGTCGGTTACGACGTAGCTAGCTTCACAATAACAATAACGTTCGATGACAGTCTACATAACTATGTCGATATAAACACAGTGAACAACGCTGATCATTTGTAACAACATTTAACGACATTAATCACAGAATCATCATTAATCACATAGCGACAAAGTTATCACTTACTTTTCAAACTTGACTGCTGCTAGCTTCCGTTGTGGCTTAACTTTCATTGTGACTTAGCTTCCGTTGTGTCTTAACTTCTGTTGTGGCTTATTTTTATTTGCATTGAGACTTCTTTTATTTGCATTGTGGCTTAATTTATTTGTGTCGTGACTTTTTATTTGCGTTGTGACTTTTTTTATTTGTGTTGTGACTTTTTTCTTTGTGTTGTGGCTTATTTTATTGCATTGACCCTTCTGGGCCACTGTACTAATTTCCTTTGGAATCAATAAAGTATCTATCTATCTATCTATCTATCTATCTATCTATCTATCTATCTATCTATCTATCTATATCTATCTATCTATCTAGATCTATCTATCTATCTATCTATCTAGATCTATCTATCTATCTATCTATCTATCTATCTATCTATCTATCTATCTATCTATCTATCTAGATCTATCTATCTATCTATCTATCTATCTATCTATCTATCTATCTATCTAGATCTATCTATCTAGATCTATCTATCTATCTATCTATCTATCTATCTATCTATCTATCTATCTATCTATCTATCTTTTTAACAATTCTATTTTTTGTACCATGCTCTCAAGGACACACAAGGCCAAAATTTCAGTGGTCTGTCTACCTGCATGTGCTCTTAACATAACCTGTAGCTGTAGCATTAAGACGCTGTTTACTTAAACAAAAGTATCAAGTGAAGGACCAAAGCAATTCATTCATTTATAGACGGTGGTGTTTATGCTGTTACGCTTTAACCTATAAACAGTTTTACAGGAAAAGAAATGATGTCTAAAATAACAAAAATAATAAATCTAAACATACTGAAGTGAAAGGCTGAATGATGGACGTCTTTAAAAGGGAAACTATTTGCCGCATCTCTCGCTTACGGCCACACCACCCTGAGAACACCTGATCTCGGAAGCTAAGCAGGGTCGGGCCTGGTTAGTACTTGGATGGGATTCCGCCTGGGAATACCAGGTGCTGGAAGCTTTTCCTCACACATCTTTACTTCAACCTCCTGCCAAAGGAGCCGAACATTTTCTTTTTTTCTTCATCAAAGCAATCCGTGAAGAAAAAGGCCAGCTGATACTTTCATTCTGAGTAAAACACTTATCCATCCTGGCTGTACGAAAGGAAATTATTTTGTCAATATAACTTTAAAAAATTTAACGAATAACTTTATTTTCCTGCTTTTAAAATGTAAACGAAAAACCAAATTAGGATTTTTAGCATTTTAGTGACTTTAAAAATGAAGTTCAAAATTATGTCCAGACATCATCCCCATCTAGTGGTGCTAGAAATAAGTTACATCTTGTAGATGTGGTATTATTGTTATTATTTATTTATTTATTTATTATTACTGTCTTTTTAATTATTTGTTGTTGTGTCTGTTTACATAAAAGTCTCAAGTGGAGGACCAAAGCAATTCATTCATTTATAGACGGTGGTGTTTATGTTTTTATACTTTAACCTGTTAACAGTTTTCAAAAAAGAAATGATTTAAATATCAACAAACACGACAACAAATAATCAAAAATATAACAACAATACAAAATAAGTGAATAATACACTGCTCACAAAAATTAGGGGATATTTCAAAATGAATATGAAGCAATAAAAAAAAGAATAATTTGATTTTTTTTTTAAACAAGAACATCAAAAAAGCAAACGACAAGTCAAAGAAAGTTGTTCGATTATGCAATTGAGATGCAAACTCAATTATTGTGATTGAGTAGCAAGTGACATATTGGTGGGGATGAACAGAAGCATGTCAAGCTGAACGAGAGTGCCACACTTTGACTGTTCAGTAGGGTGTATGGTCACCCAAGACTGCCAAAACACACTGACAGCGATGGGGCATGGACAGGACCAGATTGTCCAGCAGTTCTTGTGGGATCCTCTGCCACTCTCGCTCCAGGGCAACTTCCAGCTCAAGAAGTGTTGTGGGAGGCATTGGTTGGTTTGCCAGACGTCTTCCCAGTGCATCCCAAGCATGTTCAATGGGATTCAGGTCTGGAGAACGTTAAGACCTGGCCATGCGTTCGATTCCTGCCTCCTGAAGTATGTTGTTGATGAGATGCGCACGGTTGGGCTTTGCATTATCATCCATGAAAAGAAAGTTGTTTCCAACTGCTCCAGCATAGGGTACCAATATAGGGTGCAGGACCTCATCTCGATATCGGACAGCAGTCAGCGATCCGTTTCTGATGACGTGGAGGTCGGTACGACCACCAATGCTGATGAGAGCCCACACCATGATTCCACCACCACTGAAGGAGTCCCTTTCTCGCATGAAACGTGGATTCTCCCATGTTCCTCGTTCACGCCAGATCAGGACACGATGATTGTCAGGCTGCAGACTGAACCGTGACTCATCAGAAAAGAGGACAGTTGACCACTCATCACAGGTCCAATGACGATGCTCATCAGCCCACCTTCTACGGGTTCTACGGTGTTCATTCAGCAGATAACTGAATGCATACCATTGGTCACCGGACATGCAGTCCAACACGATGGAGCCGATTTTGTATGGTCTGGGTGCATATCCGTCGTCTAGTGGCAGCAAGACACTGTCCCTGCAGCTCTGTTTCATTGCTGCGCCTGTTCCTTCTTGCCAATAAGGTCAAGTAGTGGTCATCTCTTGCTGTTGTGTGTGTCTGTCGCCTGTGTTTGACCACCTTCAAGACGTCCTATGGCTCTCCAGGCTTCGCAGTTGGGCAAATCGTGTTGCAGGGGCATTGCAAGGGCTGGGAAATTGCAGGATGTGCACTTTTAAGATCAGGGAACGTGCAGATACTCCAGTACTTCCAGCCTTTTTTTATAGTGCATTTTCACCAATAAAATAAAAGTTGGTTTGCATGATCGAACAACTTTCTTTGACTTTTCGTTTGCTTTTCTGATTTTTTTGTTTAATAAAAAAAAATCAAATGCTTCTTTTTTTATTGCTTCATATTCATTTTGAAATATCCCCTAATTTTTGTGAGCAGTGGATGGATGGATGGATGGATGGATGGACGGACGGACGGACGGACGGACGGACGGACGGACGGACGGACGGACGGACAGACAGACAGACAGACAGACAGACAGACAGACAGACAGACAGACAGACAGACAGACAGACAGACAGACAGACAGACAGACAGATAGATAGATAGATAGATAGATAGATAGATAGATAGATAGATAGATACTTTGGTCTCCAGTAGTTTAACAAAGAAGAGAAACTAATACAAATAAAGTAAGTAAATAAGGTGCATTTATACAGCATATGGTATGCAACAAAAAAAAGTATGTGCAAATTGTGCATCTTGCAGTATTGTATCTATTCTTATGAACAATATTTAAAAATATATAAGAATAAATTTAGAGATAAGGATATTGCTATAGTTATAGCTATTACATATATACAATGTAACGGTTATTGGTATATACAGTATATATATATATATATCATCTCTCTCTCTCTATATATATATATATATATATATATATATATAAGCTTTTAAGAGCCACCTATATCTTCCCATAAAGAGTCGCGTTTCCTAAACACATACATACATATAAGCATGCATGCAAACATACAACTGTTCATACATACAGCCATCCATACATACATATGTTGTGGAGAGTGTGATAAGCAAGGAGTTAAAAACACTAAGTATGACTGGGCCTGTTTTATGTATAATAATGATTTTGTCACACATCCTCATAAAACTGTCCGTATAAATGTGTATATGTATGTGCACTCACGTATATGAGCTCCTTACATAATGTAATTGTTAGTGTAAATGTTATTGTGACATAATATAATGTAATTGTTGCTTAAGAGAAGCTTTTCTGTATCATGCATTACATGGACGGGAGAACAGAGGAGCAAAATTAAAACTTTAAACTTAGATTTTGAAATAAATAAAAAAACAATTATGTTTGGAATCTTTGAAAACACTTCTCAAAAAATAAATGACCTTTATTGGTTAGTTGTCTGTATTGTTAATACAAAAATCTGGAAAACTAGGTGTAAAATGATCATCGAACAATGCAATATACCCCCAGATATTGTTTTTAAACAAATCATATGCCACCTCAGAAGACTAAAAAATGAACACTTGCGTACAAAAAAAAAACTCCACTTCCTTGGTCAATATTAAGACTGTAATCTATTTTGTTACACTCAGCAAAAATTTAGAGTATAAAAAAAAAAATGATAATAATATATGAATAAATAAATAATAATAATTATAATAGAATACATAAATAAATAAATAAACATCTATAAAAAGGGAAAAGAAAAAAAAGATCTGAGGACACTCTTTCTGTATTTGTTTTATTCTTGAAATTGTAATAAATACTTTGAACTGATGTAATTATCTCGATAATGTATTGATCTGCATATATTTGTAATGTGATTTAATCTTGTCAAATAAAGCTATTTAAAAATTGAGAACGGAGAAGAGGGGAGGGGAGGAGGGAGGGGGCGGGGCAATATGTGAGGGGGGCGTGTATGTTTCTTTACTGAGACATGACGGCGCGTTTAGGATTGGCTCAGCTGTGCCTTCGCTCTAAGCCAATAGGAGAGAGCCAGTTTGCCTATATCATACCGCTTCGAGCTCTCCTCATCACAATGAGTGGATGATGTTTTGTATGTGTTATTGCTGTGTTCTTTATCTGGTTCGGATTGTAATGTAATGATAATAACTTTGTTCTGAAAATCATGTCTTAATAAAGATCATATTTAAAAAGGAAGACCGGTGGAAGACTGCAGCATTAATCCAGTCGCTAAGTAGTAGCTGAGCTCCTACCTCCGTGCGGTTAGGAGCATCGCTTTCACCAGCGTATCTCAGTCGAACCCAGTGCCTCCCCACCTGACACACGCGGGAGCATGTGTTAGCGTCCTTTGTTCTTTTAATGTCCGTTTGTTGGTCGCTGTTTCACAGGAAAGCTTTCGTCGTCAGATGTTTAACATATGAAAGAGTTGTTAGCTTAACCACCGGTCTTCCCTCGTCCACTCATTGTGATGATCAGATGTGTTCGTGGAACAACACTGAAGTAAACTCTCCCGTCCATGTAATGTATGATACAGAAAAGCTTCTCTTAAGAAACAATTACATTATATTATGTCACAATAACATTTACACTAACAATTACATTATGTAAGGAGCTCATATACGTGAGTGCACATACATACACACATTTATACGGACAGTTTTATGGGGCTGTGTGACAAAATCATTATTACACATAAAACAAGACCAGTTATACTTAGTGTTTTTAACTCCTTGCTTATCACTCTCCACAAAATATGTATGTATGGATGGTTGCATGTATGAATAGTTGTATGTTTGCATGCATGCTTATATGTATATATGTGTTTAGGAAACGCGACTCTTTATGGGAAGATATAGGTGGCTCTTAAAAGAGCCGTTTTAATAAAACGAAGTTAATAAAACAGGAACATGTTTACTTCTTCTTGGGGGCAGCTTTTTTGGCCTTGGCCGCTTTGGGCTTAGCGGTCTTGGGTTTGGCTGCCTTGGCTTTTTTAGGACTCTTGGCTGCCTTCTTGGGGGTCGCCGGCTTCTTAGCTTTCTTAGGGCTCTTGGTGGTTTTCTTAGCGGCAGCAGCGGGTTTCTTGACCTTCTTGGGAGACTTCTTAGCTGCGGGCTTCTTGGCTGTTACCTTCTTGGGCTTCTTTGCAGCGGCGGGTTTCTTTGCGGCCTTTTTCACTTTAGGAGCGGCGGCTTTTTTGGCCGCGGGCTTCTTCACCTCGGTCTGCTTCTTGTTGAGCTTGAAAGAGCCTGAGGCGCCGGTGCCCTTGGTCTGCACCAGGATGTCCTTGGTCTGCACCAGGATGTCCTTGGTCACCAGGCTTTTGACGGCGAGTTTGACGCGGGAGTTGTTCTTCTCCACGTCGTATCCACCTGCAGACAGAGCTTTCTTCAGGGCGGCCAGGGACACGCCGCTCCTCTCCTTGGAAGCGGAAACAGCTTTGACGATCAGCTCGCCGACGCTGGGACCCGCTTTCTTGGGTTTGGCCGCGGTCTTCTTTTTAGGAGCCTTGGCGGGGGCCGAGCTGGCCGGTGCTGGAGCTTCTTCTACCATCGTTGTTGGAGCTAAAACGGCGCTAAGAAAGAGCGAGTGAAGCGCTGTGCTCTGTTGTACAGAGATTCCTCCCTCTTACGAGAGGGGGCGGGGCTTTATAGCACACATGAGAACTGTGTAGACTCAGCTCGGCCAGCGCAGCGTCTGTGTGCTTCCGTGACACATGCGCACTTGTGTTTTCTCATGGCAAATAGTGATTAAAATACAAGTCCTGATATAAAATGCGAGGTAATAAAGTGCACGTCGGCCGAACATAAGTTCTCTCGTTCATGTAAAAGCCCGCAAAGGGAACCTAACGATGCTCTGTTTCCTTGTGTTCTGCTAAAACAGCACACCGCTCCTGATGCGTAAAGCGACGCAGCGCACATTTCACATCTTATTACACGTAAAAATATGCTGAGGAAACCCGATCTTCTTGTAGACACAGGCTGAAAAGAGCAAACCAGACCTTGGTGTTTTCCACATGTATTTATAAGCGGATGTGAGCTTCATTTTCTACTAGAAAAATAGGCTGTTTAGTGCGAAGTAAAACACAGCTACCAAGCAGGACTAGGTCGAGTCCAGGGTGCTTAACTGTCATGTAGCTGAAAGAACAAATGGAAGAAAAAAATAAATATAAAAATGTAGAATAATAATGATGATAATAAGAAGAATATTTGAATACACTAACATTCATTTCAGTTAGTTCTACATATTTGTGCTGTAAGATCTACAGAACATCACCGTATCAGCTTTAAGTTCACATATACTGACACATTTCTAAAACAACACATGGCTCCAACATTCACATTCTACTGATCTTTCTAACACTCACAAAACAGATTCAAGTCTATTTTAAGTTTTTTTATCTGATACATCTCACTTATAAAGATGCACTTTTGTAAAATGTTTTTAAAACTCAGAAATGCCTTTAACACAGCTAACACCGACTTATAAGTAGAATCCAAACACTGCTTTACACATTCATGACCCTAACACCCAATTTGACAAAACATTAATGGCTCTTGCAGTCCAGTCATTTCCACCTATTTTACTTACATTTTTTACTCTCTCTTTCAGTTCAGTATCGATCCGATACCAAGTAAATACAGGGCCAGTATCGCCGATATCAATCCGATACCGATACTTTTTACTTATAAAGTAGCTTATTTATGTAAAAATGTAAAAATGTAAATTTATTTTTATGGAGGGAAGAGCAGGGAAGTGTGATTAATGAGATCAATGGATCATCAATATGCTGTACAGTGAGATATGTAGGTGCTTGGCCATGCAAAGCCTTAAAAACCAACAAAAAAACTTATTTATTGAATGTGGTATTGGATGGGTAGCCAGTGGAGCTGTTTAAGTGAAGGAGTTATGTGGTCACGTGATCTTGTATGTGTTAGGACCATCGCGGCTGAATTTTGTACATCCTGTAGCCTCTTCAGCCTGGAGGCAGGGAGCCCATAAAGAACAGCATTACAATAGTCCAGTCGGAAGGTGATTAGTGCATAAATGAGAGTTTCTGTTCCATAGTAGAAAAGAGAGGAGAGCAGTCTAGAGATGTTCTTAAGATAAAAATCATCAGTTTTTGCAACATTTTTTATGAGATTCAAAAGAAAGAGTGGAGTCTAGAATGACACCAAGATTGCGGACCTGAGACGGACCTGAGGGAAGAATTGGTAAAATCTGAGAATTTTACAATATCATATTACTTTTTATTAACAATTCTCCAAAAGTGCCACCAGAGGGCGACATCACAATAATTTTTTTAACATGGGTTACAAGATCTCGTTTTACTATAATGTTACGACCCCTTTTGATGGTATAAGGGTATTGATGGGGTCAGTATCTAAAAAAATAACCTTTTGTGAAGTACCAGAGTAGCAGAGAGCGAACAGACCCAGACACAAACTCTGGATTGTACTGACTTTTTACTGGAAAAAATGAGAAAAACAATTCACAAAACAGATATTTATGGTACAATCTATAAATAAAATATATACAATATAAATTTACATAATAAAGAAAAGAAAAAAATGAGGCTCTGGGCTTAGGTGGTGCTAAAGCAAAGAAAATAATAAAACATAACAAATCCCCTAACAAACAAAAGACAAAACAAAACCTACACTAGGATTACCTGTCTTAACAAATATACATGGGGTGGCACACACCTCTTACCTAATGTATTTAGACAGATGGCTTCTTACCTGTAGCAATATGTATGGGCGCGCCCTTACTTACCTGCCCAGGCCCTGAAATACAGCCACCTGACTGTACGTAGTGACGGTACATTTAATTTAGCTGAAACACTGAGCAGGAGGCACAGACACATACACACACAAATACAAGGGTTAAACTTTCTTTACAAGTTCTAGTGACGGCATGAGGAAACACAAAACAATCCGTATGTACTTCAGCTAAATTAACACAAAGTTACAAAAAAACCCTGAAAATTTTCACCACCGATGATAATCGGCACTCGCACAATATACAACAAAACAAGTTACTTGATTGTCACCATGTCAATGGAGATTGCTACCAGGATGAGTATTTGTTTTTGACTGAAAATCTTTTTCGACAAATCCTCACGTCGCTTATATGACTTAAACAATTTATCAGTTCCCACTCAGCGTTGTCCTGCTTTGCGGATCATCAGGCATGACAATCTCTAAAAGCGGCTCATGCATTTGGACAGAGAGAGTGTTAATCACCATGGAGCATAAACATTTAACAATAAAATAAACCCATACGTGCACAAAGATTCTTTTTTTTTTACCAAGATTTTATATGACCATTTCATATTGATATTTTACAATTCTCCAAAAGTGCCACAAGAGGGCGACATCACAAGGATTTTATTAACATGGGCACGAGACTGAGCTCCACGTGGACCAAACCATGAAGGTGCTTGTGATCCATAATCCCATTGCTGAGAATAAGTTGGTAGACATGTCTATTCTGATAGAGGACAACCAAGTACTGAACGCAGACATCCCAAGTGTCCCGGAGGTTCCGGGAGTCTCTCACATATACATAGCGGCTCCCTGATGCCCGCAAGTCAGATAAAATCTCCCGGAATCTAGAACGAGCGGCCAAGAGCGACACAAACGCGCACGCAGGCGACACAGACTTTATTCCCCGATCGGGTATTAAATCCGTTATCTGATATACAATCTAGTGAACTGTGTAGGAAACATAAATCAAGTGTCTAATATACAATCTAGTGCACTGTGTAGGGAACATAAATCAAGTGTCTAATATACTGTCTAGTGCACTATGTTGGGAACATAAATCCGTTATCTGATATACAATCTAGTGCACTGTGTAGGGAACATAAACCAATTGTCTAATTCACTATCTTGTGCACTACATAGGGAACATAAATTCATATTTAAAATACTATCTAGTGCACTATGTAGGGAACATAAATTCGTTATCTGATATACAATTTAGTGCACTATGTAGGGAACATAAATCCGTTAACTAATACGCCACCTAAAGCATTATGTAGGGAACATAAATTATCTATTATCTTTCACACTATATAGTGCACTTTGAAGTACACATTAATGTGTTTGTGACACAAACAGTTAGCTTAGTAGCTCAGTTAGCAGCTCCTTTTTATTTTTTTGAGCTTGGGGGGTCGGGGTCGAGGTCCGGGGGTACCTCACTGAAATGAGTTTTTGCAACTTGGGATGTCTGTGAACGGATGTGGAAACCGAGCCCGGGCATGCATGCTGGTAATGAGATTGATTCATGGCCTCAACCTTGAGTATCCTGTGAATCTGAAATATATATTTGAAGTATTCCAGAAACTTTTTCTGGAACTCGATGGAGGAAAAGCTGTACAAGAGGGTTTACAGTCTCAAGAGGAAGTTAATGGAGTAAAAGTATTTCTAAGGTAACTTGTTACATGTTGATCTTATATTTATTGATTTATTAAAATTTTAACATCATGTTTTACACTTTGTTTACATTCATAACAGAATCAGTAGTTACACAAGATTCATCAGTTCACAAGTTTAATATCAAACACAGTCACAGACTGAAATGAATTTGAATTGTTCAGTAAACTTAAATTGTTTAGTAAAAAGGATCTTTTGTGCTTAATTTCTTTATTTTATTTAAGACATGATTAATTCTACAATATAAATACTGAACCTGTGTAGGACAATATTTTTAAGTAAAGCTAAACTTTCCTGAATAAGTAATGGCTAATTAGTTATATAAATTAATTAATAGATATAATTATTGAATAAATTAATATTATCTACTAGCAGTTGAAGAATAAATATTACACACTTTTTGTAAATAATTATTTGTGTAATAAAATAAAATGTATTAAGTAGATTTTATTTACTTTCTATTAGTATTTCAGAGATGTTCAATTTGAGTAAAATCTACCCAAACAAAAGGGGTGTAATTTGTTACCTCACATGTTTTGAGTAGATTCTATAGGTAGTGTTTTAGTGTAGGTAAGCTGATCGGACCAGGTGGTGCACACACACACACACACACACACACGCACACACACACACACACACACACACACACACACTCTTAATTGCACAAAGGTTCAAGGTTGGATTATTGCAATGTCTTAAAAAGTGAAAATTAAGGAGCTACGTGTGTGTGTGTGTGTGAGAGTGTGTGTGTGTGTGTGTGAGAGTGTGTGTGTGTGTGAGTGTGTGTGTGTGTGTGTGTTTATGTATAAAACAGGGGGAGGAGTCTAAACAGGACTGAAAGGTGCAGAGCTGTAGAACACGATGATGTCACAGACAGGATGACATCACACGTACAGCCCCTATATAACCACACACTTGGTGACTTTCAGATCACTTCAGTTTCGACGACTCGAGAGACTCGTCTGTGTTTGGTGTTCGTGCTACGTTCCTTTGTTTAAGTAAAAAAAAAAAAACTGGCGGTACAACCATGCCGTGGTCGGCCGTTCGAGACCGACTGCTGTCGTTCCTGCGCTCCTGCTGCCCGGCCCGGCGGAGACACAGGCTGAGGGAGCTGGAGGCCGAGCTGAGGGCCGAGCGGCTGGCGACGGAGAGACTGCGGGCCAGGCAGGGTTGGGACAGAAAGGGTCTGCTGGAGGAAGTGGACCATCAGATAAGGATGAGGATGCTCTCCGAGTCAGTGAGGAAGAGGCACCTGCTGACCTCTGTGTGGAAGGAGCACCTCTGCGAGACCCAGCTCCAGCAGTACAAGGAGAACGTGACGTCCACGACCGAGGAGACGGAGAGAGCCAGACACAACCTGCAGGACGTGCGGAGGCTCCGACTGATGGAGGAAGAGCAACACAGACTGGAGGAGGAAGGTCTGAAAGTGTGCTGGGAGGAGGAGAGAAGCACCATGAGGCAGGAGAACGAGGAGCTTATGAGAAGAGTCGGAGAACTAGAGGAGCTCCGACAAAAAGACCGAGAGCAGCAAAGACTGCTGACAGAGAGAGAGGAGCAAAGATCGGACGCATAGGGTGAACTGGGATCGTGCAAAATAGGAGGAGAAAAAGATCTTCAAAAAGTAACTGGTTTTTCCTCATCATTTCTCAAGATGAAGATTTAACGAGTCACTGCGTTTAGAAAGAAAGAGAAAAAGACAGAAAGAAAAAGACAGAAAGAAAGAAAGAAAGAAAGAAAGAAAGAAAGAAAGAAAGAAAGAAAGAAAGAAAGAAAGAAAGAAAGAAAGAAAGAAAGAAAGAAAGAAAGAAAGAGAAAAAGAAAGAGAAAAAGAAAGAGAAAAAGAAAGAGAAAGAAAGAGAGAAAGAAAGAGAGAGAGAGAGAGAGAGAGAGAGAGAGAGAGAGAGAGAGAGAGAGAGAGAGAGAGAAGAGAGAGAGAAAGAAAGAAAGAAAGAAAGAAAGAAAGAAAGAAAGAAAGAAAGAAAGAAAGAAAGAAAGAAAAAGAAAGAAACCCCTCAGCAATTAAATACGCCTCATCATCTCACAGGAAGAAGGTACCGGGTGACCTGGGAATTGAACCCAGCTAAATTTCAGCAGCTTAACCCTTAGATGCATGAGTGACTGGACCTTACACTCTTCCATAAGTGGGTCAAAAATGACCCGTGGTATAATCAATGTGTTTTTATGCCACATTTGTCATTTTGGTTAAAAATGACCATTTATATTATATTTAGTAATATATTCTGGTCCACAAAAGAATGATTTCATGTTTGAAATATTTGTATTTTTCACTTTTTAAAACAAAAATTTGTAAAACATTTTGAAAATTGGAAAAGAAAATTACACAACAGCAATAGAACAATGCCAACATCTATTGTGTGTGTGTGTGTGTGTGCGTAAGAGAGAGAGAGAGAGAGAGAGAGAGTGTATTTCACGGTATGCAGTTGTGACAAACTACCTGTCTCTGGCTGTAATCATTGCACACAGGTACGTACAGGCGCATTTTGCACACAGACTGTTGACTTTACAATCTTTGTTACTTGGGCAGATCTGACACCTCTTTCTCTTCGGTTGACTCTGTCTGATTCTTTCCTGTGGCTTTTATCACCTTGGGGGCAACCTTCCAGTCAACGTCTCATGTGTGGGTTGATAAGATCGATCGATCGATCTGTCTGTCTGTCTGTCTGTCTGTCTGTCTGTCTGTCTGTCTGTCTGTCTGTCTGTCTGTCTGTCTGTCTGTCCGTCCGTCCGTCCGTCAATGTAACACAAGCCATGAATAGAGGTGCAATTTGGGTTGGAAAAAAAGAATATTGGTCAAAACAAAAAGGTAAAAAGAGAGAGCACAGCGCTTCACTCGCTCTTTCTTAGCGCCGTTTTAGCTCCAACAACGATGGTGGAAGAAGCTCCAGCACCGGCCAGCTCGGCCCCCGCCAAGGCTCCTAAAAAGAAGACCGCGACCAAACCCAAGAAAGCGGGTCCCAGCGTCGGCGAGCTGATCGTCAAAGCTGTTTCCGCTTCCAAGGAGAGGAGCGGCGTGTCCCTGGCCGCCCTGAAGAAAGCTCTGTCTGCAGGTGGATACGACGTGGAGAAGAACAACTCCCGCGTCAAACTCGCCGTCAAAAGCCTGGTGACCAAGGGCACCCTGGTGCAGACCAAGGGCACCGGCGCCTCAGGCTCTTTCAAGCTCAACAAGAAGCAAACCGAGGCGAAGAAACCCGCGGCCAAAAAAGCCGCCGCTCCTAAAGTGAAAAAGGCCGCAAAGAAACCCGCCGCCGCAAAGAAGCCCAAGAAGGTAACAGCCAAGAAGTCCCCCAAGAAGGTCAAGAAACCCGCTGCTGCCGCTAAGAAAGCCACCAAGAGCCCCAAGAAGGCTAAGAAGCCGGCGACCCCCAAGAAGGCAGCCAAGAGTCCTAAAAAAGCCAAGGCAGCCAAACCCAAGACCGCTAAGCCAAAAGCGGCCAAGGCCAAAAAAGCTGCACCCAAAAAGAAGTAATCATGTTTATGTTTTATTACCTTCATTTTCTTAAAACGGCTCTTTTAAGAGCCACCTATTTCCTCCCATAAAGAGTCGCGTTTCCTAAACACATACATACATATAAGCATGCATGCGAACTGTCCATACATGCAGCCATCCATACATATTTTGTGGAGAGTGATAAGCAAGGAGTTAAAAACACTAAGTATAACTGGTCCTGTTTTATGTATAATAATGATTTTGTCACACATCCCCATAAAACTGTCCGTATAAATCTGTATATGTATGTGCACTCACGTATATGAGCTCTTTACATAATGTAATTGTTAGTGTAAATGTTATTGTGACATAATATAAAGTAATAGTGGCTTAAGAGAAGCTTTTTTGTATCATACATTACACGGGCGGGAGAACGGAGGAGAAGGGAGGAGGGGAGGAGCGGGGCAATATGTGAGGGGGCGTGTATGTTCCGTCCCTGAGACATGACAGCGCGTTTATGATTGGCTCAGCTGTGCCTTCGCTCTAAGCCAATAGGAGAGAGGCCAGTTTGCCTATATCATACCGTTTCGAGCTCTCTCCCAGTTTACTTCAGTATTGTTCCACGAACGGATCTGATCATCAAAATGAGTGGCCGAGGGAAGACCGGTGGTTAAGCTAACAACTCTTTCATATGTTAAACATCTGACAACGAAAGTTTTCCTGTGAAACAGCGACCAACAAACGGACATTAAAAGAACAAAGGACGCTAACACATGCTCCCGCGTGTGTCCTCCCCACCTGAGGTGGGGAGGCACTGGGTTCGACTGAGATACGCTGGTGAAAGCGATGCTCCTAACCGCACGGAGGTGGGAGCTCAGCTACTACTTAGCGACTGGATTAATGCTGCAGATGTTTATTCTTTCATTGCATCTCCAAACCGCAGAGACTTCGAAATATGTTTCCATCAATTACAGACTCTACAACGTTTCACGCAGATCTTCAACAGCGCCACTGGCACGGGTTTCTGGAAGAACTGGGAACTGATTTCTTCTGTCCCCAATGATATTAAATTCATAGTTGTTAAATTCTGGACTGGACGTGTTGCTGATGGCGATGTGGAACAATATATAAAGAGGTTTGGAGAAATCTTACAAGTTTACAAGCCCGTTGATCAATTTGGAATATGGTATGGCGTTCGCAAATTCAAAATTAGGATAAAAAAAACTCCTGATGGCAACACAATGACTATTCCAAATAACATCTCAATGGGGCCTTACAATGGCAGCATAACTTACCCGGGGCAAAGCAAGAGTTGCTACATCTGCTCCTCAACATTACATCATGTTAAAGACTGTGACATACTTAAGTGCTGGAAGTGCGGACAGCATGGTCATAAAGGAAAAGACTGCAAAAGCACAGAAATCTGTAATCTATGCAACAAAGAAGGTCACACTTTCTTCAATTGCCCTTACTCCTACAGTAACAAAATTAAAGGTTCTCAAAGCCAACAAAATCAATCTGTGCAAGTGATCAACCCTCCGTCTTCTCTAGAAACAAATCCGCTACAGGAAGTCTGCACACAAGAGCCTTTAACAACTATAATAGAAACCAACAATGAAGATAAGAAGCAACAAGAAAAGAACATCGAACCCGAGGGAAACAAAACATCGGACTCCGACACTTCTAACACATCGACCAGCTCTGATGAAACAGACTCTTCCTCCTCCACCACCACAGCAAGTGATGAACTCACGAGCCCTCCTGCTCCAACCAAGAAGACTTCGATTAAACCTTCGACTTTAAAGCCTCCATCTAATGATAATGTTCAAGGTAATATAGATATTTCAACAGAAAATGTTGTACAAAGCTCTACTCTTTCACCTAAATTAATAAAAAATAAAAGACGTAAAAGAAATTCTCCCCCTGACAGTAATTTAGGTAAAAGGACAAAAGAAAACACATGATTAACAAATAATAAAAAAAATAAATAAAAAAAGGTCCTTTACCCTATAATAAATATATGGATTTTGGTTGTTAGAATGTCACTTAACGTAATTTCAATTAATGTAAGAGGGATTCAATCGGAAAAAAATCAAATACAAAAAATTAATCAGTTAAAGCTTAAACGTTGTGACATAATATGTGCACAGGAATTAAGACTAGTTAGCTTAAACGACATGAATAAAGTACAAAAATTATGGTCACCGAGTAAATGTTTCTTGTCCATTGGAGAGAATAAAGCTGATGGAGTGGGAATATTTTTTAAACAACCTGTTGACATTATTAAAGTTAGACAAATAATCCCAGGTAGAATTCTTTTAGTTGACTGCTTTTTTCAAAATCAAAAAATCAGAGTAATTAACATATACACGCCGTCAGATCGCGCCGGTAAAATAAGAATTTTTCACAAAATGTCAGAATTATTAAATATTGGGTTTCCCGTAATCTTATGTGGGGACTTCAATACAATTACTGATTTAAAAGATAGAATTCCGTTTAAGGATACTCCAATAAGTAGGGAGGGAAATCTATTAAAAAAGATCTGTGAATCATCCGAACTAAATGATGTCTTTAAACAATTACATCCAAATCGAATGGGTTTTACACGTTTTGATAAGATAGTTAACACACGAATTGATAGAATATATACATCAAAAAATATACAAATTATTAACTATACAACATAATATTTAGTAGACTCTGACCATTTAGCAGTGAACGTTAAAATAAATATAGGGAAATACGAGAATAAAGGATATTGGAAATTAAATACATCATGCCTAAAAAACCCAAATTTAATAATAGAAGTGAAGGAAGAAATTAATCGAATTAAGCAATTAAATGTTTTAACTAAGTCAAATATAGAACTATGGAGTGTTTTAAAAAGTCAAATAAGAACCTTTTTTAAGCGTAAATGTAAAGAACTTAACTTTCGCAGAAACGAATATTATAAGCAGTTAACCCTTGACTACGTAAGTTTGCAAACTATATCAAATCGAAATTATGAAGAAGAAAATAAATTAAAAGAGGTAAAATTGGAAATCGCAAACATAAATAATGACATTTTTCTAAGTACTCAAATACAAGCTGGTTTTGACTCCAGCTACATGGGAAATGTAAATACTGTAATAAAACACTTCAAAGAAAGAAAAGAAAAGAAATATATAACGGGTATTCGAAATCAAGATGGCAAAATTATAAAAACCAATAATGAAATACGTAATTTAATACAGGAAAAATGTGAAACTGCATATAAAAAAGAACATATTGATGAAGCTCAAATTATAAAATTCTTGAAACTTTTTCCTAAAAATAATATAGAAAATTTAGAACACTTAGAAAAACCATTTACAAAGGAAGAAATAGAATTAGCCATAAGACAACTAAATAAAGAGAAAACACCAGGGTCAGATGGCCTCCCTGCTGAATTCTATCAAATATTTTGTAATGACTTGATAGATCTTTTGGAGAAAGTATACAATGAAGGTTTCCAATTAAGAAAAATGCATGATTCCTTTTATCATACCATAATAAATTTAATATTCAAAAAGGGTGATCAATACAATTTAGATAATTGGAGACAAATCAGTGTAACTAATGTAGATTATAAAATATTAGCAAAAATTTTAATTAATAGAATGAACGAATTTTTAAATAAAATTGTAGAACAAGAACAAACGTGCGCTATAAAAGGGCGATTCATGTGGGATAACCTAAGTACTATAAGAGATATACTAACAAATGAAAAAAATAAAAATTATTTCATAGTAGCATTAGATCAGAAAAAAGCTTTTGACTACGTCTCAAGAGAATATCTCTGGCATGTATTAGAAAACTATGGCTTTCCAGAAAATTTCATCCAAATGATAAAGCTGCTTTATGCAAAGTCGGAAGTACAAATAAATGTTAATGGTGTTTTAACACATAATTTTAGCTGTCATAGAGGAGTAAAACAAGGTTGTCCCCTGAGTTCTGCCCTATACATTTTGGCAATTAGTCCACTTTTAAAATTAATTAAAAATAATAAAAAAATCAAAGGTATTCAACTAGATCCCAATAACTTAGTTAAAATTTCAGCATATGCAGATGATATCACCGTAATAATAAAAGATCAACAAGAGCTTGATATTTTAAAAGAACATTTTAAAACATACGAGTTAGTTTCGGGAGCCAGACTAAATCAAAACAAAACCGAAGGAGTTTGGATAGGAGATGATGATATTCAACCCCATATCAATCTAAATCTGAAAGATAAAATAAAAATTTTAGGTATATATATAACTAATAGTAAAACTAGAGAACTAAATTGGGAGAAAAAGGAACAATTAATAAAAGAGGAACTAGAAAAATATAAAGCTACCAATTATATGACACGAATTCAAATTATAAAAACTTTTATCTTGTCTAAATTATTATTTCTAGCTACAGTTATACCACCCGATGATAAATATATTACAAGATTAAACAAGCAATGTGTAAAATATATATGGGGAACTAATAGAGAAGTAACAAAAAGAGCATTATTATACAAACCAAAAAAACATGGGGGCTTGGGAGCTGTTGATATGGGTAATAAATTAAAAATAGCATTTTGTAAAAATGTAACACAAGCCATGAATAGAGGTGCAATTTGGGTTGGAAAAAAAGAATATTGGTCAAAACAAAAAGGTAAAAAGAGATTAAATATACCATACTACCAACTCCTTTACGGAGATTTTATGTTTAAACATGATCATTTAAATATAGACTGGCTAAATCAAACCAATAAAGATATTTATAATATAATTAATAATCATTATTATGGTGAAAAGATACAATACAGTCAACTAACCGAAGAGGAATCGACAAAAGTAAGAAAAAATATCTCCTCTAAAAACATCTCTGAAAACATACGCGATACAATATGGTTAATAACGGTTGGAAGACTTCCTGTAAGAGTTATCGTTAAATGGAGTTGCTTTGTAACAACAAAATTATGCCCGATACAGGGCTGTTTACAAGATGAAACCATCGAGCATCTACTAATAAACTGTAGTAGATCAGTTGATATTTGGAACAAAATTAAAACTTTAAACTTACATTTCGAAATAAATAAAAAAACAATTATGTTTGGAATCTTCGAAAATATTTCTCAAAGAATAAATGACCTTTATTGGTTAGTTGTCTGTATTGTTAATACAAAAATCTGGAAAACTAGGTGTAAAATGATTTTCGAGCAATGCAACATACCCCCAGATATTGTTTTTAAACAAATTGTATGCCATCTTAGAAGACTAAAAAATGAAGACTTGCGCACAAAAAAAACTCAATTTCCTTGGTCAATATTAAGATTGTAATTTATTATTATTATTCTTTTTTTTTTTTTCACTTAAAAAAAATAATGTATAAAAAGGGAAAATAAAAAGAACAAGCTCTGAATATATATATTTTTTGTGTATTATTCTATACTGGATTTGTAATGAACATTTTGAACTGATGTAATTATTTTGATGATGTATTGATCTGTATATATTTGTAATGTGATTGAATTTTGTTAAATAAAACTATTTAAAAAAGGAAAGACCAGAGCTAAGGCCAAGACTCGTTCATCTCGTGCCGGTCTTCAGTTCCCTGTGGGCCGTGTTCACAGACTGCTACGTAAGGGCAATTACGCCCACCGTGTGGGAGCTGGTGCTCCTGTCTACTTGGCTGCCGTGCTGGAGTATCTGACCGCTGAGATCCTCGAGTTGGCTGGTAACGCCGCCAGAGATAACAAGAAGTCTCGTATCATCCCTCGTCATCTGCAGTTGGCCGTGCGTAACGACGAGGAGTTGAACAGACTGCTTGGAGGTGTAACCATCGCTCAGGGCGGTGTGCTGCCTAACATCCAGGCTGTTCTGTTGCCCAAGAAGACCGAGAAAGCAGCCAAGGCCAAGTAAACTCGCTCTCGTGTTCTAACCAAAAGGCTCTTTTAAGAGCCACCCATTTCCACAGAAAAAGTGCAATTTCCCCAGATAATGTAAAAGAAAAAAAGATATAATATCGTTTCATAGGCTCACACGGCATAAAACTCACATGATTTATGACATAGTAAAATTAACAAATCAATATGTACGATTTGTTTTTTCTCTATCTTTACATATATCTCTATATACATACATAAGTGAAGTTTTATATCACTTGCAGAAGCAAAACCAACAATACAGACAATTTAAAGTGGTGCAACAAACGTGTTTGTGTAATACACATGGAACAAAAATAATAATAATGCTAATAATAACTAATAATAAGCAAAATGAACGAAATAATATATTTTTTAAAAAGGTATATACTTTAAATGCGATTGTAGGCTGTGTTTTAAAAGCACAAAGAAAGAAAGGAAAGTATTATAAATCCCGCCAACAGCATGGAGGAAATATTATGTATTCCGAAACGAGGCAGCGGCAGAACGCCGACCAGTAAGCGACATTTGATGTAAGCACGATCGTCCAATGAGAAAAGTGCATCATCAAGACGCCCAATGAGCGCAGAGCAGCTCTGGTACTTAAATAGAGCGTGTTGGGCGGGCTAACATATTCTGTCCTACAGTTGGTGAAGTGCGGAGTTCCAGACGCGATGGCAAGAACCAAGCAGACCGCTCGTAAATCCACCGGTGGTAAGGCGCCGAGGAAGCAGCTCGCCACTAAGGCTGCCCGCAAGAGCGCCCCGGCTACTGGCGGTGTGAAGAAACCTCACCGTTACAGGCCAGGTACCGTGGCTCTGCGTGAAATCCGCCGTTATCAGAAGTCCACTGAGCTGCTCATCCGCAAACTGCCCTTCCAGCGCCTGGTTAGAGAGATCGCTCAGGACTTTAAGACCGATCTGCGCTTCCAGAGTTCTGCAGGAGGCCAGTGAGGCTTACCTGGTCGGTCTGTTCGAGGACACCAACCTGTGCGCCATCCATGCCAAGAGGGTGACCATCATGCCTAAGGACATCCAGCTGGCCCGCCGTATTCGCGGAGAGCGTGCTTAAGCAAACCCACTCCATCCAGTTATCCCCAAAGGCTCTTTTAAGAGCCACTTACATGCTTCCACTGAAATGGGCATTTTTCATAAGTTTATTATTTATTTATTATTCCATTGTGTGTGTGCGTGTTCTGAGTTATAATTTAGTTTTATTTATCAGTTATAAATGTTTGGAAAAACTTGTTAATGTGTTTGTGTGTGTGTGTGTGTGTAGAGATTTACTTTACATGTTCTTACATGTATTACATGTTCTTATGTTCTAAAAAAACATGCCAGTAAAGAAGAGGGAGCCATAAATTGCAGCGGTGGTAAAAAATATCAGGCTACTAATGCAAAAAAAAAAAGAAGATTAATAATCAATAATTATTATTCAGAATAATAGATCAATAATAAAATACTATTCTAGGTACTCAACACAGGGTAATTAGAGAAATTTTAGAACAGACATACTGTAAAATATTAAGTGTAAATAATCATAATTACTCATAATAATGATTTTATTTCTATTATAGTTGTTGTAATAATAGTATTATTGGTGATGGTAGTAGTAGTAGTAACTGTAATTATAATGTTATGGAGAACCAATAGACGGTTAGTGGAGCGTTTCTTACATTTACATTTTTGGCATTTAGCAGACGCTTTTATCCAAAGCGACTTACAGTACTGAGACAGTATATACTATCTAAGCAATTAAGGGTTAAGGGTCTTGCTCAAGGACCCAACCCTGGCAGTGGTGGGGCTTGAACCTGCAACCTTTGGATTACTAGTCCAGTACCTTACCACTAGGCTACAACTGCCCTTCTTCCATCTCGTGACCAAAATGTGAAAACACGAACTAAATCTGTGTGTTTATGTGTGTATGTGTGTGTTTTCTTTTATGTATGTATATCTTTATGTATTTGTATGTAATATAAAAAATTGTTAGGAGGATTTAGTGGCGTTGGTGTTGCACGGTGTACACAGTCTGTATTTTACACAGAGATGGTATTAACTGATTGTAGTGTAATCTACAGTATGGCTGTACATTGGTAGAATGTAAACACGCTGGATGAAGGCATAAGGAATGAGCAGAATATTGAATGTTAACCATAAGACTGGTTATTGTAATAATGGTAATAAAAGAACCGTATTTACAATGATGCCTTTTCTAATTTGGTAATTCATGTGTTTGAGCCGCCACTGTGTGTGTGTAACTTTAACCTTTGCCCTCTGAGTCCTGCAGCACCGACTCCCATTTCTGACGGGTTTTTGTCACCGTTTGCAGGTTCTCCGGCTGGCACTCACACTCAGGCTGGCACTCATTGTGCTCGCTACCTGATCTGAAGGCATGAGGACCCAGGTGTGGTTCGTCAGCTCCAGGTGCGCCTTGTGTTCCTAGGCAGCACAGATGATATCTGTTGAGTCCAATTTAAGCCCAACTTCCTTCTAACCCTAATTACAATAACCCCAAGTTATTTCTAACCTAAACTAATATAACCCCAACATATATCTAACCCAAATTAGGTAATTTAATTTACTTTCACGAAAACAGGTGGGCATAAAAAGTGTAGGTTTTCACATTAACAATACACAAAATCTTTTTTCTATAACTTTTGGAACTTAAATAATTAATTTGCTGTTTTTCAATTCTTTGAAGCAGTCAAGACCAGCTTTGTGATATCCAAAAAGTACATAAAGCGCTATAAAAAGACCTTGTTGCTTTTGTATTTGAGTTAGCAAAGCTTCACACCTGACCGTTGTACATTGTTCACGTGCTTGTATTTCTCTGTGTTTAGTCACTTATAAAGACTTGCATCAGTATTGTTCAGCACAGACAAATCCAAACACTGCTTTACACATTTTTTATGTTTTTATTTGTTTAATGTATTCATTTAGTTATTCACTCATTCATTTTATTTATGAACATTGTGAACTGATATGAAATCGATGTTTTCCACTCGAGCAGTTAGTTGCCGGCACCGTACGGTACCTCATGCGGTCTTTCCCAATCCGCTCCCTCCTCACTAACACTCCACTATAGAGGGACCCTCCACGTGAACGCGCAAACGGAGGCGGAGTGAAGAGGGGGAGTGAGTAGGGAGCGGATTGAGATTGGGGGGATTGGGCTTCCTGACGGCACTTCATGTTTACATTCCGTTTCTGCTCTCCACGCTAGCCTGCAAAATGACCACAGCAAAAGTTAAGTTGATGTTTTTCTGATATGTGTCATGAATTAGTTTATATTATTATTAGGGCTGTCGTTAATCGCGGTAATTAACGCGATTAAAGCGTTAACATTTTTAATCGCGATTAAAAAAAAATAATCGAGATGAAAATTTTTTAATCAAACTATTTTTATTGAGCTGTTTGTGTCACGTAAATTTGCGTCTTTGTGGTAATTTTTGTTCCTTAAAAGTGCATGAAGCAGAACTCTGATGAACAGAACTTCTGATAGCTTCCATACACACTCGCTCCCTGCGCACTATAGTACACTTAACATTCTTAAAGGACCAGACACTAGATGTGTAATTCACATTACATGACAGGTGAGAGGAAACATTTTTAAGGAAAAATAGTTCTTGTGTGAATTACAAGGGCAGGAAAAACTACGGCAGATACAGAAGGTGCACCGGGGCCCATGGCAGGGGGGCCTCCACGACATTAACCTCTCACCTCACTACCATTGGCTGCACTCGCCAGGTCCTTATTATTATATTACAATATTTTTGTTAAGTAAAATTAAAATAACTAAAACTGTGCATTAAAAATACCAGAGGCAGAAATTTGGACTTGAAGTGTAACTTCTGAGTGACTTTTAATTCATTCTGATCAGCTATCAGCATATGCAATTTGTTGAGGGGGCCCAACATTTTTTTTTGCACTGAAGCCCATGAGCTCCTAGTTACACCACTGGTGTTGCATCTAGAAATGGATCATATTATGAGCGCCTGTTTTCAGTGGCAGGGTTATGGACAGGTAAAGATCCTCACTTTTACCAATTCATGTGAACAGACTCATTTTAAATAACTGGCTGAAAGATGGTAACTGTCAACAACTACATTTCAGCAGCACTATTATACACATTTTGCACTTACGGCTGATATCTTGTGGACTGTTACAGTTTTTGTGGACAGTTGGTTGTTCAACAGTATTTGAAAAAAAAATGTAAATGGTATCTTTTGTTGAGTTTTTATTACACAGTACTTACTCTGACCTTTTTGAATCCTGCACCTGAAAAATGACCCCAAAAAATAACCCATATGAGACAGAGTGGGAGAATAGAGCAGTGTATGACCAAAAGTCATATTAAGTCAAATCAGTAAATTTGTAGTGAAATTGAAATAAAACAAACAAATAGCTTTAGAAACCTTTCAGTGCTTGTGAAAGTAGCATTAGAGACACGTTAGGATAAAAAAATATACATCTAAAACACCTGCAGCGGTGTAGGAGGAGGTGTAGGGTGAATAAAACATGAGGGTAAAATTGTGTTTAGGAATGTGTAATATATAAATGGACAACGCTTGTGTTTGTTGCTAGCTTGTGCAGGTGTGTGTGAGAGAGAGAGAGTAAAAAATTTAAGTAAAAAAGGTGGATATGTCTCACCTGGACTGCTAGAGCCATTAATGTTTTGTTAAATTGGGTGTTAGGGTCATGAATGAGTGATTAACTACATAAACAATGAATACATTAAACAAATAAATAAATAAAATTTGAGTAAATAAGTTTTCAGATTCTTCGGTGCTGAACAATACTGACTTATAAAGTCTTTATAAGTGACCTCTGTGTTAAAAATGTGTTTGTATATTTCACTGTATTGTGAGAAATGGGACGTTATAAGTCATATTCTGCTAAAGCATAACGTTTCATAAACATATTTCAAAGTCAGACACATCTTGATTAAAGTGAAAGTGGTCAAAGCTGTGTATCAATAAAATCCAAATAAGTGAAAGAAGACATTTTATGTGTCGGTGTTAGCTGTGTTAAAGCTATTTCTGAGTTAAACATTAAAAAGTGCATCTTTATAAAAGAGATGTATCAGATAAATAACTAAAATAGACTTGAATCTGTTTTGTGAGTGTTAGAAAGATCAGTAGAATGGGAATGTTGGAGCCATGTGTTGTTTTAGAAATGTGTCAGTATATGTGAACTTAAAGCTGACACGGTGATGTTCTGTAGATCTTACAGCACAAATATGTAGAACTAACTGAAATAAATGTTAGTGTATTAAAATATTCTTCTTATTATCACCATTATTATTTTAAGTTATGTTTTTTTTTTTCTTCCATTTCTGCTACATGACAGTTAAGCACCCTGGACTCGACCTAGTCCTGCTTGGTAGTTGTGTTTTACTTCTCACTAAACAGAGTAACAGAACAAAAACATGCCAGTAAAGAAGAGGGAGCAGTAAATTACAGTAAATTGCAGCTTGCAAAAAAGAGGAATAATAATCAGTAATTATTATTCAGAATAATGTATCAATATCAATAATAAAACACTATTCTAGGTACTCAACACAGGGTACTTACAGGCATTTTAGGACAGACATATTGTAAAATATTAACTGTAAATAATCATAATTACTCATAATAATCAATTTGTTTTTAATATTATAGTTGTTGTCGTAATAATAGTATTATTGGTGATGGTGGTAGTAGTAGTAACTTATAATATAACTAGTTACTTATAATGTTATGGAAAACATGGTGTGTGTGTGTGTGTATACATTTCACTCAAACACACACAGATACTACTAAGAAACAAAAGTGCTGTAAGAACCGGTGACAAACATACACAAGTCCATCACTGTTTAATATCTACATAAATGATTTAGTGTGCAGCCCCCGGACTCACTCTGCAGGACGGGGAAGTAAAATTTCTACTCTATGCAGCTGCACCTAGACCTGTTGGAGCAGTACTGCCAGAACTGGGCCCTAGCAGTAAATCTGAAGAAAACAAAAATGATTGTCTTCCAAAAACAAACCTAGATGTCAGGAACACATGGCACCAGTTTACCATGGTCAGCACTGCCCTGGAGCACACAATGCAGTACACTTACCTTGGTCTCATCATTACATTTACATTTTCAGCATTTAGCAGACGCCTTTATCCAAAGCAACGTACAGTGCAGTTACAGTATACAATCTGAGCAATTGAGGGTTAAGGGCCTTACTCAAGGGCCCAACAGCAGCAACCTGGCAGTGGTGGGGCTTGAACCAGCAACCTTCTGATTACTAGTCCAGTACCCTAACCACTAGGCCACGGCTGTACTCATTACTGTATCAGGGAGTTTCAGCATGGCAGTGAATGCACTAAAGTATTGTACATACGCAGTCAGTAGGAGATTTTACAACATTGACATCCCCACCTCAGTTTGGAGTAAATTAATTGATAGTGTGATACAGCCCATTGCACTGTACAGGAGTAAAGTATGGGGTCCACTGAAATTTCACAGTTCTATTAAATGGGACAAACATCCAACAGAAACCCTGCATGCTGATTTCTGTAGAATGATTTAAGTCCTAAGAAATGATAGAAGTCCTAAGGAAAACACCGACCATTTGGCAATATTGTTTCCTACTGTCATGCCTATAGAGCTACTTGAATCTGAATCTACATACTACATAAATAACAGCGGTCAGAAACTCCGCTGCTCGGAGCGTGACGAGACTGAGCAGATCTGGCCATTCAGTGATGGGAGAGCAGTACAGTGGCGTGTGCTAAGTTGGCGACTGGAGCCGTAGAGACAGAGCTTCGGGATCGGTGTGGAAGCGACTTGGAACCACGAGTGACCGGCGTGCAGGTGAGACGAAAGGGTCGAGACGCACTGGAAGAGGAGCGTGGAGGAGCTGCACCGGAGGCTGCTGTCGTGTTACATTTCACCCAGGCCTTGGAAGACTTACACTGGGGGTTGGTGGTTACCACTCCCGGGCAGAGTGTGAGTATTATCTCCCGATGACGTAAGGGTGGGTGGAAATACTAAGTATTGAATTCGGCTGGTGCTCGCTTGAGCGAATAGCAACGAAGACGTACTGCTGCATGCCCGTGTATTGGCCAGAATACTGCGGTCTGTTCTCTTTGTCTCCCTTCTAGCCGGTCGTTACCGTGAAGCACGTGGAGGAGAATCAGTGCGGAGGAGAGAGAGACATTGAGCCGCGTCACGTTCTCGGGGTCTGCATCGTGGAGACTCCGGCCAGGTTCTGCTGTGGCTGGGGGAAGTTCGCTCCACGATTTCCTTTCCTTTTTCTGACAATACACTTTTAAGAGTACTGGGAAATGGATCTTTTACTCTTCTTTCTAGACTAAATAATTGAGTACGATTTAGAACCCCTGAGATTGTCTTGTCTATTTGTTTTTGTCTGTTTTTATTTGGTTTAGTTACGTATTTAGAGTAATTGTTTGTCCTTTTGTTTCTTTCAGTATTGATACTGACTGGGCACGGGTTATATTAATTAGTAGTCTAAGTGTGTTATTTGTGGGTAGTGTGTTGTGAGTTTGATTTCCTTTGATTGATGTGAAGGTGTTTATTTTGGGGTTGTGTGCTGGGGGTTGTATGGGGGATGACCCTAGCCTAGTCGTAGTAAACTGTGAGTAAAAAAATTACCCTAGTATTTTAAAGTATTTAGCCTGTCGAGAAGAGTAATTTTATATTGGTCCTTTATGTGAATCTAATTTTTATGGTCAATAAAAATACTTTCTAAAAGTTGGAAAATTGTGGTGGTTCATCTTGACTGCTCGCACCCCAGATTAAAAAAGAACCTGTGGTCTTAAAACATGGTGTTTAAAAAACCTTCCTTATAAATATAAAAATCTGAGTTCCTAGAGCTCGTTAAACTCCTAGGTGGCGTTGTTGGCAACATTAAAGTACAAACTGATATAGTCCCAAAATTCTTGTCGCAGGTGGACCACGACCCACCGGGTGACACATACACTTTTTATGCCCACCTGTTTTCATGAAAGTAAATTAAATGACCTAATTTGGGTTAGATACATGTGAGGGTTATCATAGTTTCGGTTAGAAACATGGGGTTATATTAGTTAACAAGGAAAAACTTGTTAATGTGTTTGTGTGTGTGTAGAGATGTACTTTACATGTTCTTACAACAATTATAAGCAAGGTTACATAAGTACAGCTGATTAAAGATTGGCAGGTGGTGTCTTATAACATGATTAATAATGTTTATAGTGGTGTATGTTTATGGGGTTCTATAAAGCATTGAGAGTTAATAAGAGTAATATAGTAGTTATGAGTAGTAGAGTAACAACAAAAACATGACAGTAAAGAAGAGGGAGCAGTAAATTGCAGCAGTGGTTAAAATATTACGCTACTAATGCAAAAAAAAGAAGATTAATAATCAATAACTATTATTAAGAATAATATAACAATAATAAAATACTATTCTAGGTACTCAACACAGGGTAATTAGAGAAATTTTAGAACAGACATACTGTAAAATATTAAGTGTAAATAATCATAATTACTCATAATAATGATTTTTATTTCTATTATAGTTGTTGTAATAATAGTATTATTGGTGATGGTAGTAGTAGTAGTAACTGTAATTATAATGTTATGGAGAACCAATAGACGGTTAGTGAAGCGTTTCTTCCATCTCGTGACCAAAATGTGAAAACACGAACTAAATCTGTGTGTTTATGTGTGTATGTGTGTTTTCTTTTATGTATGTATATTTTTATGTATTTTTATGTAATATAAAAAATTGTTAGGAGGATTTAGTGGCGTTGGTGTTGCACGGTGTACACAGTCTGTATTTTACACAGAGATGGTATTAACTGATTGTAGTGTAATCTACAGTATGGCTGTACATTGGTAGAATGTAAACACGCTGGATGAAGGCATAAGGAATGAGCAGAATATTGAATGTTCACCATAAGACTGGTTATTGTAATAATGGTAATAAAACAACCGTATTCACAATGATGCCTTTTCTAATTTGGAAATTCATGTGTTTCAGCCGCCACCATAGCTAACAAGTGTTAACAAGTGTCATAAGCGAGTGAGATAAAAACCATGACTGAATTAGATTAAAGGGGAAGGCCACTTCCTGTTCCAGCAGGACTAAACCTCTGTGCACAAAGCAAAATCCACAAACATAAAGAGAAGCTCGGCTTCAAGAAGCTCCAGTGTCCTGCACAGAGGCCTGACCGAAGCTCCACTGCACCACTGCTGGCACTCACACTCAGGCTGGAACTCATTGTTCTCGCTACCTGATCTGAAGGCATGAGGACCCAGGTGTGGTTTGTCATCTCCAGGTGCGCCTTGTGTTCCTAGGCAGCACAGATGATATCTGTTGAGCCCAATTTAAAACCTCCTTCTAACCCAAACTATAATAACCCCAAAATGTTTCTAACCGTAACTATGATAACCCCAACATGTATCTAACCCAATTAGGATAACCCCAAGCTAGTTCTAAACCTAAATTAATCCTATTTTTACTATCAGGCAATGAAATTAGAAGGAGGCAGAGTAAAAACATCAACATAATTTCACTATTTAATTTACTTTCACGAAAACAGGTGGGCATTAAAAGTGTAGGTTTTCACATCAACAATACACAAAATCTTATTTCTATAACTTTTGGAACTTAATGACTTCATTTGCTGTTTTTCAGTCCTTTGAAGCAGTCAAGACCAGCTTTGTGATATCCAAAAAGTACATAAAGCGCTATAAAAAGCTTTTGTAGTTGAGCTAGTAAAGCTTCACACCTGAATGTTGTACATTGTTCACGTTCTTGTATTTCTCTCTGTGTTTAGTACCGTAATGGGGAATTAAATTGTAAACTTTAAACGGCTTTACTTCTGACTTCAGTAAATAAATAGTCTTGTTAAGAAATTGCAGTTTCTATCTATTGCACTCACAGTTCTGTTCGTGAACACATTACGGTGAAGATGGATAAACTCGCACACACCTAAATCATAAACTCGGAGGGAAATAAAAAAAAACAGAAAACCAACCTAATAAAAAAAGAAAATAAATAAATTAATTAATTAATTTGAGTTCACATATACGGACACATTTCTAAAACAACACATGGCTCCTACACTTACACAAGAGATCTCACTTATTAACATGCATTTTTTTTTTTTTATAATTCTTTTTAAAACTCAGAAATGGCTTTAACACAGCTAACACTGAAACATAAAATGTCTTCTTTCACTTATTTGGATTTTATTGATACACAGCTTTGACCACTTTCACTTTAATCAAGATGTGTCTGACTTTGAAATATATTTATGAAACGTTATGCTTTAGCAGAATATGACTTATAACTTCCCATTTCTCACAATACAGTGAAATATACAAACACATTTTTAACACAGATGTCACTTATAAAGACTTGCGTCAGTATAGTTCAGCACAGACAAATCCAAACACTGCTTTACACATTTTTTATGTACTTATTTGTTAATGTATTCATTGTTTATGTATTAATTTAGTTATTTACTCATTCATGACACTAACACCCACTTTAACAAAACATCTATGGCTCTAGCAGTGCAGGTGACATATCCAGGGCCAGCTGTAGCCTAGTGGTTAAGGTACTAGGCCAGTGACCAGAGGGTCACTGGTTCAAGCCCCACCACTGCTAGGTTATCACTGTTGGGCCCTTGAGCAAGGTTTTTAACCCTCAATTGCTCAGACTGTATACTGTAATGTAAGTCGCTGTGGATAAAGGTGTATGCTGAAAATGTAAATATCCACCTATTTTACTTTTTTTGTAAACTCTCTCTCTCTCTCGCTCTCTCTCAGTTCAATTCAATTGAATTTGCTTTATTGACATGACAAATTTCTATATTTGTATTGTCAAAGCATACATATAGTATATATAAATATTTAAAAAAAGAAAAAAAAAACAGGTGTATATATAGAAAAAAAAATTGTAAGAAAATATTCATTATGTAATTAGACAATTATTCACACACAAAAAAAGAAAATATTACTATGTGTGTGTGTGGTGGGTGTGTGTGATGTGTGTGTGATGTGTGTTTGGTGGATTTGTGATGTGGATGTGTGTGTGTGTGTGTGTGTGTGTGGCGGGTGTGTGTGATGTGTGTTTGGTGGGTTTGTGATGTGTGTGTGTGTGGGTGTGTGTGTGGCGGGTGTGTGTGATGTGTGTGTGATGTGTGTTTGGTGGGTTTGTGATGTGTGTGTGTGTGCGTGTGCGGCGGATGGGTGGGGGTATTATCTGGTGTTTCACTCACTGTCCCGGAGTGTGTGACACTCATGTACATATTTGGCTGCAGTGGAGGCTGATGGTCCCTCTCCTAATATAATGGCCAGTTTCTGGCTGGCTGTCGGCGATCTGAAGCCGCTCACCTCTCTTCCAAACTGATTATAATATTTGTTTTTGATTGTTGTGTATTTTGGGCAGTTTAGAAGGAAGTGCACTTCTGTCTCAACCTCACCTGTCCTGCAGTGACCACACAGTCTCTCCTCTCTGGGGATCCAGGACTTTTTTAACCTGCCTCTCTCGATGGCCAGGCTGTGGTCACTCAGTCTGTATTTGGTGAGGATCTGTCTCTGCTTTGTATCTCGGACAGTAAGGAGATACGTGGCCAGGTTGAATTCATGTTTTAGGGTCAGATAGCAGTTTAGTCTATTTTGGGATTGAGTTTGGGTTGTCCAATGTTCCAGATAAGTGTTTATGAGGTGTTTGATAATTTGGGTGATCCTGATTGGTGTTTGGGAAGCAGAGCTGGTCAGAGAGTTGGGGTTGTTAGGGGTCAGTGTGTTGGTCAGTCTCTGGACCAGCTGACACACGGGACTCTTTTCAGGGTAGAGCTCTTGGGATTGGAGTGCCTGAAACTGCAGGCTTGTTTTGGGACTGGATTTTAGGTGCATCCAGAATTTAAGGGCTCTTTTATCAATATTAATAATTAATGGGTATCGGCCTAATTCAGCCCTGCATGCATTGGTTGGGTTTTTTTGTACATGTAAAATCATTCTGCAGAATTCTGCATGCAGGACTTCAGTGGGATGCTTGTCCCATCTAGTGTAGTCATGATGACTGAGTGGACCCCATACTTCACTACCGTATAGCGCAGTGGGCAGGATTATACTGTCAAAGATCTTTAACCAGATTCCAATTGGGATGTCAATCTTAATTAATTTGTTTTTAATTGAATAGAGGGCTCTGCAGGCTTTCTCTTTCAGTGCTTCCACTGCCAGACCGAAGCCTCCTGAGGCGCTGATTTTGAGCCCCAGGTAATCATAAGTAAAGGTGTGATCTAGGGCGGTGTCTCCTAGATTGAAAGTGTACCTGCTCTCCTGAGATCTGGCTTTCTTTTGGAAGATCATGATTTTAGATTTATCAGGATTTACTGTCAGGGCCCAGGTCTGACAGAACTTCTCTAGCAGATCCAGCACACTCTCTCACACACACACACACACACACACACACACATCTGCAAAAGCTAGCAACAAACATTGGCGTTGTCCATTTATATATTACACATTCCAACACAATTTTACCCTCATGTTCTCTTTACCCTACACCTCCTCCTACACTGCTGCAGGTGTTTAAGATCTTTGTTTTTATCATAACGTGTCTCTAATGCTACTTTTACAAGCACTGAAAAGTTTCTAAAGCTATTTGTTTGTTTAAAATTCAATATTCACTACAACTGTACTGATTTGAACTAATATGAATTTTTGATCATACACTGCTGTATTCTCCCACACTGTCTTTCTGTATTCCTAATATGTTTTTTTTTGGCTACATTGTCATGTCTCTAATGGCTTTTTGTCCCACCTAATTGTACAATATTAAAAAATGCGACAAACATGGCGATTATAGTAAATTGTAATAGGGTTTAAAGTTGTTTCTTTGTTTGTATTTCTTTCTTCTGGCACAACATATTTAAAAAATTTTTTTTAACATTTAACATTAGTTACAGAAAAATATGTCATGTGGAATACATCACATCGATTGTGGACCGATTTACTGTGGGGGAAAAACAGTGGAGGTACTAAGTTATGCGCTTTACATGAGGCCTACTCCGAGCAGCTGCGGTCACAGTGGGCGGTCGCTGCTTAATTGTCTTCATTGCCTCATTGTCTTCAACTAGGTCCGGTAGAGGGAAATAACAGGCTCGCTGTGAACGCTCGTCCTGCATTGACTTGCTTCATCTCGACGAGAGCAGTAACGATGTCCGGAAGAGGAAAAGGCGGCAAAGGTCTTGGAAAAGGAGGCGCTAAGCGTCATCGCAAAGTTCTCCGTGATAACATCCAGGGTATTACTAAACCCGCCATCCGCCGTTTGGCTCGTCGTGGCGGTGTGAAGCGTATTTCCGGCTTGATCTACGAGGAGACCCGCGGTGTGCTCAAGGTTTTCCTTGAGAACGTCATCCGTGATGCCGTCACCTACACCGAGCACGCCAAGAGAAAGACCGTCACCGCAATGGACGTGGTGTACGCTCTGAAACGCCAGGGACGCACCCTGTACGGATTCGGGGGTTAAACGTTCAGACCTCCACGCTAACACAACGGCTCTTTTAAGAGCCACCCATATTTTCTACAAAAGAGAAAGTGCTTCTTTTTTTATTATTAATATTGTTAGTAGTAGTATGTTCACTGATGCTCGTTTAGCTCCAAAAGCTTGAAAGCATCATTATAAGTACAAATAACACATTCACTGATGCATTTTTTTTTCAGTTCACTTGTGTAGCCCTAAAAGCTTTGAATTATCATTAATAATTTTACGTTTACTATCGGATCTCTCGTTTAGCCTTCATACGGAGTGTTTGCATACTACCAATGTACAGCCTACTGTAGATTACACTACAATCATTAACACGATATCTATCTATCTTGTCTGTCTGTCTAATCTAATCTATCTAATCTATCTATCACATTTAATAAAATATTGCTATTGATTCTTTTATATTCGGTTTTAAAACATGTATCGACCTCAGATTAAGCGGGAACAGATTCTAGTGAATGGGGCAGAAGGGGGCGTGGAACGGTTTGTTTCCTGTCCAATAGAAACCCAGGACCTTGGACCAATCAGAGTTAAGTGTTTCAACTTGGCTTACTCAGCATGCAGGGTTAATAAAGCGGGCGTGTAGAGCGTGTACTTTCAATTGCAGTTTGTTCTAGAGGAAACAGCAGCATCATGCCTGAACCAGTTCGTGTACAGTGATAACTACTATAACAGAATACGTTTGGAAGTCCTTTTCTAGAATCTTATTTTCCTTTGTATAAGTAGTGTACCTTTAGGTCCTACTTATTGGAGTCTCCCCAACAAACATGGCCCCAATTGGGGCCCAACCTACCCAGGTCGGAAGACACTGGGTAAGGTTGAAATTTGTTGGGGAAGGGGAAGCACCGAATCGTAGCACAGTTGGAGCACATCTCATACGTTCTGAGTGGATAGAAGCTAAAGACATTTACTCTTTTATCACTTTACAAAATCAAAGAGAATATGAGCTGGTTTTCTACACAGAGCATATGTTGAAAAAGTTTTGCCAGCTATTCAATGCTTGGATTGGGGAAGGCTTTTGGAAAAACTGGAATATCACAAGCTCAGCTCCCCAAGATATTGTCCATATTATCATCAAGTTCTGGACTGGACGAATCGCCGATGAAGACGTAAATTGCTATATCAGAAGATACTGTGAGATTCTACAACCTCCGGATAAGCCAGTGGATCAGTTCGGAATATGGTATGGAGTAAGAAGATATAAAGTCAAGCTAAGAACGAACGAGAATGGAGAGATCCAGCAACTGCCCAACACTATAGCTATGGGTCCTTATGTAGGAAAGATTTCATACCCTGGACAAATTCAACGATGCTACATATGTAACTCCGCTCAACATCAAGTAAAGGACTGTGATAAGACCAAATGTTGGAAATGTGGACAGTTTGGACATAAAGCTAAAGATTGTGTAGATGTGGAACAGTGTGGACTGTGTGGACAAAGCGGTCACTCGTATTTCACGTGTCCTAAATCTTTCAGCAACCTTTTAAAGAAGGAAAGAAAACAAGCACAACCAAATCTACAAGATCCAGAACAAACTACACCTGAAACAAAAGATCCAGCTTGTGATAAACCTGACAACAACGACCAGCCACAACAAGAACAAGCGAATAAAGAATCCAACAGCAGTGAGGAAGAGTCATCCGGTTCAACAAGCAGCGATGAAGCGGATAGCAGTGATGAGGAAGACGACAGCGACAGCGAAAGCAGTGAGGCGACGGATATCGACAGTACACCGGCACAAAGACAAGCGGATAACATCGAACAAACAACTACAACAGAACAATTAAAGAGAACTAATGAAAAAATGGAGGATATGGAAACAAATACTGAAACCAACACGGACAAATCACCGAACTTGGAGAGAAGATCGAACACTCAACAACCTGAGATCAAAACTGGAAAACGTATAAGATCCCCAACAGAGACAACAACCAAGAGACCAAAAGATAAGTGAGATGTTCACCCACTTATTTAATGTTTGGGGGGATTAATGTTATAACTTATAATGTAAGAGGAATACAAACGGAAAAAAATAGAACGGAAAAATTAGATAAGCTAAAACGGTTAAAGGCAGATATTTTATTTCTCCAGGAATTAAGATTAAAAACTCATGATGACATAAAAAACGTACAGCAAACATGGAACATAGGTGAATCTGTAATCTCTATAGGCGATGATTCAGCGGATGGTATTGGAATATTTTTTAAAACAAAACAGATAAATATTATTAAGAGAAGAGATTTAATACCAGGTCGACTTTTAGTGATAGATTGCATTTTAGAAAATCAAAAAATTAGGTTAATAAATATATACACAGCACAAGACAGTTTTAAAAAAATACAGCTATTTCAAAAAATGAGAGAATTGTTGCTTTGCAGTCATAACATTATCTTAGCGGGAGACTTCAATGTCATAACAGATAAAGAAGACAGAGGTGATGGATTACCTTTTAAGCTAACCAGAGCAGCAAAAGTATTAAAAGAAATATGTGATGAATGTGGAATGAAAGATGTTTTTAGGGCTTTACACCCTCATAAATCGGGTTTCACAAGATTTGATAGCAAGGCAAAAACGAGAATAGACAGAGTATATGTATCAAACCAAATAAAAGTTGAACAATATAAAACAGAATTGATAATACATTCAGATCATTTAGCCGTAAATTGTAAAATTCTTTTAAATGCAAAAATTAGAAAAAACTATTGGAAATTAAATTTGAAATGTCTGAAAAATGAACCACTCGTAGATGAATTAAAAAAGGAGGTAAATATATGTAAAGATCTAGATGTTATCTCTAAATCGTATTTTGAATTGTGGCAAATCTTAAAAAATAGGCTTAAAAATATGCTGATTAGGAAATGTAAAGAACTAAATCAAAAAAGAAACCAGACATATGATGAATTACTTACAAATTATATAAAGAACAAAACAAAAATGAATAAAACGCCACAAGATTTAACAGAAATAGATGAACTTAAAGAAAAAATTTATAAACTGAACTGCGATTACCGCAACAGCTTAAAAGTAATGTGTGGCTATGAAGGGCCTGAGAATACTGATTGTAATATACATAATCTTATTAAGAAATATAAAGAACGTAAAGAAACAAAAAATGTTAAAGGAATACGGACAGGAAATAACTCAATAGTAACCAATGGAAAAGAAATAGCTGATGAAATTGTTAAATCATTTAAAGAAATGTATAAAAAAACAAGCACTAATGAGAGTGATGTAAATAATTTCTTAGGAGAAACGATCCAAGGTATAAATGTAAGCTTTAAGGAAATTGTTGGGAAAATCACCAAAGAAGAAGTTAGTATAGCTATCGCTTCGTTAAACAAAGGAAAATCTCCAGGTTCCGACGGCTTTCCTGCTGAATTTTATTTGTTATTGTCTGATGATTTGTCTGATTTACTTACATCAGTTTTTAACCATGGAATAGAAACAATGGACATGTACGATAGTTTTTATGAAGGTATAGTAACATTAATCTTTAAAAAAGGTGATGAATATGATTTAAGTAATTGGAGACAAATAACTCTAATGAATGTGGAATATAAAATCTTTGCAAAAATTTTAATGAACAGGTTGCAGGTAATTTTAAATTCTATTATCGAACAAGAGCAAACATGTGCAATTAAAGGGAGAAACATGTGGGATAACTTATGTATTATTAGAGAAATTATTACATGCAAAGGCCTTAATGTACCTGGGTTTTTCATGATTGCATTGGACCAAAAAAGAGCATTCGACTTTCTATCAAGAGACTATCTGTGGAGAGTATTGCAATGGTATGGGTTTCCTGATGAATTTATAAATATGGTTAAACTGTTATATAAAGAATCAAAAGTAAAAGTAAATGTGAATGGGAACCTGACTGAAAGTTTTGATATATACACGGGAGTTAAGCAAGGATGTCCACTAAGTGCAGCTTTATATGTGATAGCGATTAGCCCTCTGCTGTTCAAAATTAAAAAAGATAAAATGTTATCAGGGGTTCAGGTTAACAATCAAATGAACAGATGTATAATATCAGCTTACGCAGATGATATAACTTTGTTCATAAAAAACCAAAGAGAATTAGATAGAATCAATGATCACTTTTTAAATTATGAGAAAGTATCTGGAGCAGTTTTGAATCAAAATAAAACAGAAGCAGTATGGATTGGTGACCCAAAGAGTAAACCAAGTCTTAGCATACAAGTAAAAGATGAAATCACAGTACTTGGTATACAAATAAGCAATGAGAATGCATTAGATAAAAATTGGAATAAGAAAATATTAGAAATTACTGAAGAGTCCAACAAATTAATGAATTGGAAAACAAGTTATGAAGCAAAAATAAATTTAATTAATGTCTTTATATTAGCAAAATTATTGTTTCTATCCATTGTATTCCCACCAACGCAAAATATAATAACAAAATTGAACAAAACTTGTATCAGAACAATATGGGGTAGAAACTTCGAAATAGTTAAAAGAGAATTCCTATATAAAGCTAAAAAGAATGGAGGACTAGAAGCAACTAATTTTGGAATAAAGCTTAAAATTAATTATTGCAAACATATTAGTTTAAGCTTAGCTCGAAAAGCAGCTTGGTTAGGGAATACTGATGAATGGGCCAAACTAAGAGGGAAGAAAAGGAAAGATGTTCCCTACTATAAACTCTTATATGGCGACTTTGTCGAAAAATATAGACTTTTGGAAATAAATTGGGTCACGCAGTCCAATAAAATAATTCATAAAGAAATTGCGAATTACATTTATAATGGTATGATACAGTTTAAAGACTGCACAAAAGAGGAAAATGAAAATCTTATAGATTTATTACAAAATAAAATAATATCTAGAAAAATGAAAGATACAATGTGGTTGTCAGCCTTAGGTAGATTACCGGTGAGAGCAGTAGTAAAGTGGAGTTGTTTTGTTAAAACTAACTTATGTCCAATGCCAAATTGCAACGAAAACGAAACAGTTGGGCATTTACTAGTAGACTGTCAACGCTACAGAGAAATTTGGAATTGTATTAAGGACTTGGGATTAGATATAGAACTGTCTAGGAAAAACGTCATTTATGGTGGCTTTAACCTTGATAAACTATGTGGGAAAAGACTTTTGTATTGGATTGTGATTGCTGTAGTGGTGAATCAAATATGGAAAACTCGATGTAAAATGACAACTGAAAATGTGTATATTGATTGTGAAGATGTAGTTAAACAATGTATGGCCAAATTAAAATGCATGAAAAAATGTAAAATGAAATCTAAACGCATGACAATTCCATGGGACCTTTTTAATGGACTTTAGACAAATAGTGATCGAGTTTAATTAATTCTAAAAGAAAATGTAAATATTTGTATTATTACATGAAATGTATCAATTAATGTAATATTACTGTACGTGTATGATGTAAATGATATTTGTAATGTGATATAAATTTGTACAATAAAGTTTATTTAAAAACCCTAAGGCCGCGCCCAAGAAGGGCTCCAAGAAAACCGTCCCCAAGACCGCCGGCAAAGGAGGCAAGAAGCGCAGAAAGTCCAGGAAGGAGAGCTACGCTATCTACGTGTATAAGGTCCTGAAACAGGTCCACCCTGATACCGGGATCTCCTCCAAGGCTATGGGCATCATGAACTCCTTCGTCAACGACATTTTCGAGCGTATCGCTGGTGAGTCCTCTCGTCTGGCTCACTACAACAAGCGCTCCACCATTACCTCCAGGGAGATCCAGACCGCCGTGCGCCTGCTGCTTCCCGGTGAGCTGGCCAAGCACGCCGTGTCCGAGGGTACCAAGGCCGTCACCAAGTACACCAGCTCCAAGTAAAGCGCCTTAGTCGCTCTGGCAAAACAACGGTTCTTTTAAGAGCCACCCATCTTATCAAGTTAGGAGAATTTTCCTCTTTTTAAATATTATATCTGAATATGTCATACACACTATCTAGATAGCCTCACATGTTTATAATACTTGATTTTTATTTATTTATTAATATATTACTATTTTTGGGCCCTGTTGTTCTTCACGAGTTGTCCACGACTGTCACTATGTGGTGAGTTTAGGAGATTACACAATAAAATGTTTCTGTACTCTTAAAGTTATTATAATACACTCAGAGCCGTAGAGAGAGAGTTGCTACACTCCTTGATCTCGCCAAACAAACCCTGTGCAGTTAAAATAAAAAAAACGATAACTAACTGTAACTGTATTAGGCGTTTGCAAAACTAACGAGAACGTACTAAAATTATAGATAGAATAGCCTTCGTTTTCGTGTTTATCATTTTATTTATGAGCATTGTGAACTAATATGAAATCGATGTTTTCCACTCGAGCAGTTTTAGGTGAGCTGCCGGCACCGTACGGTACCTCATGCGGTCTTTCCCAATCCGCTCCCTCCTCACTAACACTCCACTACAGAGGGACCCTCCACGTGAACGCGCAAACGGAGGCGGAGTGGAGAGGGGGAGTGAGTAGGGAGCGGATTGAGATTGGGGGGATTGGGCTCCCTGACGGCACTTCATGTTTACATTCCGTTTCTGCTCTCCACGCTAGCCTGCAAAATGACCACAGCAAAAGTTAAGTTGATGTTTTTCTCAGATTGAGCTCCCTGATGTGTGTCTCATGAAATAGTTTATATTATTATTAGGGCTGTCGTTAATCGCGGGAGGCAGGAATTTGGACTTGAATTGTAACTTCTGAGTGACTTTTAATTCATTCTGATCAGCTATCAGCATATGCAATTTGTTGAAGGTTCAAAATTTTTTTTTTGCACTGGGGCCCTTGAGCTCCCAGTTACACCACTGGTGTTGCATCTAGAAATGGTTCATATTATGAGCGCCTGTTTTCAGTGGCAGGGTTATGGACAGGTAAAGATCCTCACTTTTACCAGTTCATGTTTTACCAGCTCATTTGAAATAACTGGCTGAAAGATGGTAACTGTCAACAACTACATTTCAGCAGCAGTATTATACACATTTTGCACTTACGGCTGATATCTTGTGGACTGTTACAGTTTTTGTGGACAGTTGGTTGTTCAACAGTATTTGAAAAACATTTTTAAATGGTATCTTTTGTTGAGTTTTTATTACACAATACTTACTCTGACCTTTTTGAATCCTGCACCTGAAAAATGACCCAAAGTATGAAAAAAAAATAAAACTAATACTAGAACTAATAAAAACTAAACTAAAACTAGGCATTAAACCCACTTTAAAAACTTATTAAAACTAACTAAATTAGAGAAAATAAAGTCACAATGAAATACAACTAAACTATAAAGAAAAATCCAAAACTATTATAACCTTGATTCCTACATGTAATACATTAATGAATTCATTATAAATATGCACAAGTTTATTTTGTCTAAAGTAAGTGGTGGAGAAAGTACAGAAACCATGTAGTCGAGTTTAAGTAGAGATATCCAAGGTAAAATATTACTCCAGTAAAAGTAGTAAAAAAAAAACGTTACAACGGTTCCCTATGGGAGTGTCGCCGCTCTGGATACACTTAAAACATCGTCCCGTTATTATTGTTAGGATTTAAGTTTTGTTTAAGCTGACAGTGTAATGGTCAACTATTATCATTAAACAGCATTAAGTGGCCCCATTTATATGCATTCTTACATATATAAGTATATATATGTATGTATATGTATGTACCTACCCATTCCGTCAGATCGGCCGTTTGTAAATTTGTTTCGGTATTGGTAAAAGTGTTTCAGCTCTTTAAAAAAAAATTTTTAAGTTTTTTTTTTGTTGTAAATTTGTTTTCTAAAATGTTAATTTGTTTTGCACTTCTTGGCCACTGTAGTTTTTCCTCAGTAAATTGGTCCACAATCGATTTGATGTTTTTTTTTTCTTGAACTAAAGTATACAATATACTATAATCGCCATATTTGTTGCATTTTTTAATATTGTACAATTAGGTGGGACAAATAGCCATTAGAGACATGCCAATGTAGCCCAAAAATAACCCATACTAGGATATAAGACAGAGTAGGAGAACAGAGCAGTGTATGATAAAAAATTCATATTAGGTCAAATCAGTAAAATTGTAGTGAAATTGAAATAAAACAAACAAATAACTTTAGAAACCTGTCAGTGCTTGTGAAAGTAGCATTAGAGACACATTAGGATAAAAAAAATACATCTAAAACACCTGCAGTGGTGTAGGAGGAGGTGTAGGGTGAATAAAACCTGAAGGTAAAATTGTGTTTAGGAATGTGTAATATATAAATGGACAACGCTTGTGTTTGTTGCTAGCTTTTGCAGGTGTGTGTGTGTGAAAGAGAGAGTAAAAAATGTAAGTAAAATAGGTGGATATGTGTCACCTGGACTGCTAGAGCCATTAATGTTTTGTTAAATTGGGTGTTAGGGTCATGAATGAGTGATTAACTACATACACAATGAATACATTAAACAAAAAAATAAATAAAATTGAGTAAATAAGTTTTCAGATTCTTCTGTGCTGAACAATACCGACATATAAAGTCTTTATAAGTGACATCTGTGTTAAAAATGTGTTTGTATACAGTATATATATATATATATATATATATATATATATATATATATATATATATATATATATATACACACAGTGGAAAATAAGTATTTGGTCAATAACAAAAGTTCAACTCAATACTTTGTAACAAAAAGTGTCAATGGTCGTCTTTTGGACAACTGTCAAGTCAGCAGTCTTCCCCATGATTGTGTAGCCTACAGAACTAGACTGAGAGACCATTTAATTAATTAGCTGATTAGCTGTAGGGCAGTGATAGCTCGGTGGTTAAGGTACTGGACTAGTAAACAGAAGGTTGCCGGTTCAAGCCCCGCCACCACCAAGTTGCCACTGTTGGGTCCCTGAGCAAGGCCCTTAACCCTCAGTTGCTCATTGTGTAAGTCGCTTTGGATAAAAGCGTCTGCTTAATGCTGAAAATGTAAATGTAGAGTGTGGCACCAGGTGTCTTCAATATTATACCTTGTCACAATATTCTAATTTTCTGAGATACTGAATTTGGGGTTTTCATATACAAGTTTCACTTTTTGAATGGAATTACTGAAATAAATCAACTTTTTCATGATATGCTAATTTTATGACCAGCACCTGTATATATATATATATATGAAATTTCATGATGGGGACCCCTGCCCTAGAGCAACTCACTCAATTTTAGAAAGTGAATCCTACATTTAATAAAATGTTCAATAAACAGATTAAGTAGTTTTTTTAATCAAATTCTATTTATAGTTCACATGAAAATAATACATGTCAAAATAAATACATACCATGTTGTCCTCTTGTTTATCCTCTTGTTTATCCTCTTGTTTATCCTCTTGTTTGTCCATTCTCTGTAAAGTTTAGTACACATTTGAAATATCAGTAAAATAATTTTGCTTCAGGTCAACAAACAAACAGAAAGAAAAAACCCAGATGAACCTAAATGTAAGTGCGTGTTATCACAGAGCTCATGGTGCACTTTACCCTCCCCCACCCCACTTAGTTACACGCGGGAATCTACATTTTAGGAACACCTGAATTTAAAGGTATCCAGTACAAAACCATCACTGACTGTAGACTCAAACTGCTAAAACACATGATTACATTCACACCTGTGTGTGTTTTATCTACATTTAAACCCTCATTTGTTTAAATACCAAGTCATGCAGGTGATAAACGAGGTGAAAGCATCAGTATGTGTTGTGTGTTGGACGGATTAAAGCTCTGAGTACAGCCTGAGTTTACAGTTGAATAGAAGAGTAAAACAGGTCTCACCTGCAGCAGCTTCACACTTTCCTCGTGCTCCAGTCTGTTCCTCTCTCGGGACTCGAGCTCGTGCCGCTCCACACAGCGCTGATGATGCTCGCGCAGCCTCTGAAACCTCCGTGTCTCGCGCGCACCGAGCATGATTATAATGATGCGTTCAAGGTGCACAGAGAAAGTGCAGAACTGCACACGTGCGTTTATGATGGCGGGGTGTTTTAGAAAATGTTTCAGTGCCAATTTACTTCTCATGAAGTTAATCACTCTCCCATAAAATCATTACCCAAACACAGCTTCAGAGACATTTTATTAAACGCTTTAATGTGTTGTAGAAATCTGTACATTAAAGAAAATACAACATTATTTTTAATAATATCAATTATCAGGTCAGGGGATGGCTTCATTAACTCAGAAGGAGCTCAAATTGTTGTATGACTTCAAAATAATTACTAAAACAAAAGAGGGCTGAGCAGTTCTCCATTTCAGAATAAAATATATTCATACAGATCAAGTTAATAAACAATTTCAGTGTGTCATGAACAAAGCATTATAGTTCACAGGTGCTTAATTGCTCTCTCTCTATCCCCTCCCCCACCCTGACTCTGGACCTGTTATGCTCTGGATCTGAAGATGCACAAACCAGTGTGACATGAACGCAGTATGAAATGTCCCACCACAACACTACACTATATTTAATGCTATTTATTTTTACTGATGCTTTTACATCAGATACAGTAGATAACAACATATTGTGCTAAATAATTTAGCATGAACTACATGTATAGAACAAATGGATACTTCTGATCAAATTCCATGTTTTACTGATTTTGTAAAAGTAAGTACAATACAAAAAGAAAAATAAGTTTACACATTCTCTACAGGAAACAAAGTGCTGCACATTTTAATGCATGATTACTTTTTACTTGCTGAATGTAAGTACTAGGGAAAAAAAACACAATGTGCCTGGTATAAAAGTAATAATGCATTAAAAAGCTAACTTTTTTTTTCTTTTAGTTACATACAGAAAAAATATTGTTCAAATTTCTATCCCATAGAAGAGACATTAAGACGTTTAAACCAATAACAAAACATGGAATTCAGCTAGCTGTGCCCAAACCACTGCGTACTATGTATTTATATAACATGTAGGACATCTTTATAGTGTGATTTAAATATTTGTGCTCTGTCATTCAATTTGAAAATAGAAAACCTGATCCTGAAGTTTACTTGGAAAGCTTATGTTCTTGCCCCTCCCCCACACCCAGTCCTGCATAAATGTAAAAAAATGGCATAAATGTAAGTCGCTCTGGATAAGAGCGTCTGCCAAATGCCATAAATGTCAATGTAATTTGATTATTACTGTTGTATATGTATACATAACAGTAAATGAAAGCAGTAGTATTAATTAAACAGTACATACAAAAAATCCCCAGATGTGGAACTGCATCGTCAAACATTTTAAAGTATGAGAACCAAGCACGTTAATCGTTAATCTATCCCATAATTCAACTGGAGCTGCAAGGATATTCAAAGCAGAAGATGAAAAATGTCAGAAAGCAGGGAGTTGGCTGTTTACAACAAAAAAAACAGCCAACTTAATCCAGTTGATCACTAGACCAATGTCCTCCTCAGTGGACATTTTCCTGCTCATTTATTTAAAAAAACCATTAAACACCCTGATGTGTGAATACTGTACATTTACCATCCTAGGTTGGTTTGATGGTTATTCACCACCCACTGATAGGTACAGATATTTACCATGCTAGATATCTATCGGGTGGCTGTGATGCATTGGCAAGCTCTTGGATCACAGCTCTGAAGAGTTGATAAATAGTGATCAAGTCACTCAAAATTACTAAAGAGTTTCACTTGGTCAGCTTTTCAGTCAGTCAAATAAGGGTACTTCCATCAGGATGTGAAAGGGCTTGGACCCATGGGTCAGTCCGGCCTCATCAGAATTGGGTGTAACATAGATGCTTTGACAAAAGAACATGCTAGAAATGGCTGATATAAAAAGGGGCAGTGGAAAAACATGGACATATGCATGGGAATGACCCGTGTTGCATTTTTGGCTAATTATTGTCATGTGTTTGTAGGGCGGCACGGTGGCTTAGTGGGTAGCACTGTCGCCTCACAACAAGAAGGTCCTGGATTTCAATCCCAAGGTGGGGCGGTCCGGGTCCTTTCTGTGCAGAGTTTGCATGTTCTCCCCGTGTCCGCGTGGGTTTCCTCTGGGTGCTCCGGTTTCCTCCCACAGTCCAAAGACATGCCACCAGGCTAATTGGAAACACTGAATTGTCCTATAGATACCTAGCCGCTAGATGCACAAACCAGTGCATTGTAATGCCGGTCCAAAGCCCGGATAAAATAGGGAGGGTCGTGCCAGGAAGGGCATCCGGCGTAAAAACTGTGCCAAATCAATGTGCGGATCATGATCCGCCGAAGAGCTGACCCCGCAACCGAGCGGGACAAAGGCCCAGGAGAAGAAGAAGATTGTCGTGTGTTTGTAAATACATCTTTTCGGATGCAACAACTCTTTTTATATGTGTGTTCAGTTTTAATCTGAGAAGCAGCCTTTGAAAATGGGTATCGTTGAGTGTCATCTTTGTCTGAAGTACCTTTCGTGGTTGACCCAGCACCTAAAAAGGATTTGCAGTTCTCCCAGGGGCTTAAGTAAAGTTTAGTACTTGAAATTCTAAGTGCTGACCTTAAGAAAACATGGCAAGTCTGCATGGATTTTGCTCGAATCGTTGTCTAGATAAAATTTTTTTGTATGTTTATCTAGAGCCTCTGATGACAATGTAGCCGAAATTTCGGACTCGTCTGACCTTTCTAGAGCCTGTTTGGACACGTTCCAATTCCAATATATTCCCATTCAAATCCCATAATAACTTTTTGGACACCACTTGGGCCGTTTGACTTAAAACTCAACTATGTGGGCAGTCAACACCTCTAGAAGTAGTCTGAAAAATCTGAAAGCTCTAGGTCCACATGAAGATTTTTAAGGCCTTTCAGTATTTCTCCTCCTTCACTGAGAAAGGCATAATTCCAAGGTGCAAGTCTGCATGGATTTTGCTCGAATCGTTGCCCCAATAAAAAATACTTCGGAATGCCCGAACGCTTCCAAATTTGAGTATGTTTATCTGGAGCCTATGTCGACAATGTCGCCAAAATTTCGGACCCATCGGACCTTGCTACCCCGTTTGGACACGTCCAAATCCCAATTTATTCCCATTCAGATTCTTACACGCTCTATGTAACACTGCTTTGAAAGGTCCGATCGACTCAAAACTCGAATGTGTGGGCTGTGGACACCTCTAGAAGCAGTGTGAAAAATCTGGAAGCCCTAGGTCCACTGGAACATTTTTAAGGCCTTCCTGTGTTTCTTTTGCCTGACTTTGAACCATTTCTAAAGGTTCCAGAATCTCTAGGACAACAAAACTACGTTATGCAAAACTGCATTACATTACAAACTACGAGTTTTCCCGAGTGTAACCATACCAAATTTGTCTACCTAAGTGCCCAATAAACATGTTAATTTAGTAGCTAAACGTTATAAAAACGGGGCGATTTTCCGCGATTTCCCGTGGAGTTAGCTCAAGCTGCTGGTGTCAAACAGCATCTACTTATCGAGACAAATCTATTGATATGTGTATCTTGCATGTTGACCACCGGGAAGTATGAAAAACGAGTGTCATTAGCATTCGGTTGCTAACGTAGGCCTCATAGGCTTGGCGGGAATAAACAGTCAAACACAGACACCGGGACTCGATTGAATCGTAATCTAGGAGTCCTCCCGAGTGCATGGGTACCAAATTTGTTTAACAAAGTGCCCGATAAACATGTTAATGTAGTAAAAAGAATAATAAAAAACGGGGCGATTTTCGGCAATTTCCAGCGGAAATAGCTGCCGTTTCTGGTGTCATATGACATCTACTCGTCAAGACGAATCCATTGGTATGTGTTTCGTGTCTGTAGACCCTTGGGAAGTGTGAAAAATAAGCATTTGGGCCTTCACTACTGTATGCTGCTTATGGGACCCCACTCAAGTATTCAATATATTGCAAATGGGATGACTTTTCACTGTCCAAAAGCTGTATATTTGTCATGCCTTTATTATATTGGAAATGGGATAAGTTTATTTTTATTTGGTCCAAAACCAGTATAGTATGACCAAAACCCTTAAGAGATTTTTTCTTTGTTTCTCTGATCTTTTTCAAACTTGCACCATAGGTTGGGGAGGTGGAGACTTAGAGAGGAACGCAGATTTGGAAGTCCTACCTCGCTCCAAACCTGAGATCTGACATTCCCATTTCCAATATATCGCATAGGTAAAAAATATACTGGTTTTGGACACTGCAATTCGGACCATTAAGCCATGGATAGTGACTGAGGGACACGTGTAGTGTGTAGTATGTATATATATATATATATATATATCAGTGGCGGCTGCTGGTCTTTCAAAGAGGGGAAGCTCATTGTCCGCTTACATCATAAAATTTGTCAATTTATTTATATATAAATGTATAAATTCTCCCCTTTGTTAGTTTTCAAAAAAATGGCATGAAATGGGTTGCAGTTTGTCTTCCGACAGAATATGTTAGCCCGTCCAACACGCTCAATTTAAGTACCAGAGCCGCTCTGCGCTCATTGGGCGTCTTGATGAAGCTCTTTTCTCATTGGACGAACGTGCTTACGTCAAATGTCGCTTACTGGTCGGCGTTCTGCCGCTGCCTCGTTTTAGAAAACATAATATTTCCTCTATGCTGTTGGCGGGATTTATAATACTTTCCTTTCTTTCTTTGTGCTTTTAAAACACAGCCTACAATCGCATTTGAAGTATATAACTTTCTAAAAAAATATATTATTGATTATTTCGTTCATTTTGCTTATTATTAGTATTATTATTATTATTTTTGTTCTATGTTTATTACACAAACACGTTTGTTGCACCACTTTTAATCGTCTATATTGTTGGTTTTGCTACTGCAAGTGATCTATAACTTCACTTATGTATACATATATATATAGGGACATATGTAAAGATAAGATAAGAAAAAAATCTAATCGTAAATATTGATTTAATTTTACCATGTGATAAATCATGTTTTACAACGTGTGATTCTATGAACAACAATATTACATTTGTTTTGTTAACACATTATCTGGGGAAATTGCACTTTTTCTGTGGAAATGGGTGGCTCTTAAAAGAGCCTTTTGGTTAGAACACGAGAGCGACTTTACTTGGCCTTGGCTCCTTTCTCGGTCTTTTTGGGCAACAGAACAGCCTGGATGTTAGGCAGCACACCGCCCTGAGCGATGGTTACACCTCCAAGCAGTCTGTTCAGCTCCTCGTCGTTACGCACGGCCAACTGCAGATGACGAGGGATGATACGAGACTTCTTGTTATCTCTGGCGGCGTTACCAGCCAACTCGAGGATCTCAGCGGTCAGATACTCCAGCACGGCAGCCAAGTAGACAGGAGCACCAGCTCCCACACGGTGGGCGTAATTGCCCTTACGTAGCAGTCTGTGAACACGGCCCACGGGGAACTGAAGGCCGGCACGGGATGAGCGAGTCTTGGCTTTAGCCCGAGTCTTACCACCGGTCTTCCCTCGTCCACTCATTGTGATGATCAGATACGTTCGTGGTACAAAACTGAAGTAATCTGGAGGAGAGCTCGAAGCGGTAAGATATAGGCAGGACTAGGTCGAGTCCAGGGTGCTTAACTGTCATGTAGCTGAAAGAACAAATGGGCAGTGGCGGAGCCAGACAATTTTCACAGGTGTGGCCAGACTGAGACCATTGCTCACACAGGGGTGGCACAGAAACTGATACTTTTTTTATGTGGTCACTCACTCATTTACCTATACAGACAGTGAGTGCCATGTAGAATTACATCACGAAGACCTGCATACTAATAATAAGCTTTTTTTCTCTTCATTTTCTTTGACAAGTGAAAAAACAAAACATAGCAACCTTAACATTATGAGGAAGAATTTCAAAGATATTCCTTTGCAATACTTTATCATTTGGCTGCCAACTTGTGTGTACTGATGAGACTCAACTGAATCCCAGAACATGCCAGTGTGAATGCATGGAGAACTAATTTTAATTTTCTTTTCAAGAATATGATACAGACTGACCAACACTATTACGCTAAATCAGCATTGAAAATTGATTTTACTTTTTATAGCCTTCTACAATGCTGGAGCTTCTTAAAATGGAAGATTTTCTTTTAAATAGAAGTGTTATTTACCTCCCAGCCAACAATTTTTGGTTCCCAGAATGTTCCGGGAACGTTAGTTTTTGGTTCCCAGAACGTTCTGGGAACGGATCATTTTGGTTGCCCTTTGGTTCCCCAGGAAAGTTTTCTTTACGGAAATAGAACGTTCCCGTTTGGTTGTGCATTATAGTTGTGGGAACGTTTCCCTAACGTTCCCGTAACCTTAAAATTATTGAAACCTTAAGGGAACCTTGTACTAACCTTTAAATTATTGAAAACTTTAGACAACCTTGCAATAACACTCCAGTAACACCGGCAGACCGTGTCGGCTCTGACTCTTTTTGAATGACTGCCCAGAATCGGGCCAAATACACTGGCCCAAATCCGGATGCCGGATCTCTGCCGACTCTCCCATAACTGGGCCGGAATAGCCCCCAAAACACTACGATACCATTTATTTACCGTTTTCTTCTCCTTTCACATCCTCATAGAAAAAATAGTAGATTTATGCTACAGATTAACTACAGATTGTGCAGTAGAAAGTATTTTATTAAGATAATTGCAGCAAGTAGTATAATAATAATAATCAGAATATTATAAATAAGACCAATTACAAAAGTGAACCAAAATGACAGCTATATGAATATTATATATAGAAAATAACATATAATTGCATATAAGAATAATAATTATAAAAGTAAATTATATATATATATATATATATATATATATATATATATATATATATATACAATATAAAGAAGTACTGTTTGTTTGTTTATTAGGATTTTAACCTCATGTTTTACACTTTGGTTACATTCATGACAGGAACGGTAGTTACTCATAACACAAGATTCATCAGTTCTCAAGGTTATATCAAACACATGAACAATTTAGTGTCTCCAATTCACCTCACTTGCATGTCTTTGGACTGTGGGAGGAAACCGGAGCACCCGGATGAAACCTACGCGGACATGGGGAGAACATGCAAACAACACAGAAATGACCCAGACCGCCCCACCTGGGGATCGAACCCAGAACCTTCTTGCTGGATCTTGTGACCTTGGCTGATGATCTACACCGGCTGTTAGATGCTGCAGAGTAGTGTTCATAGTTTTTACTCATGTATGAGAGGTGAATAAGCAAATGTGGCTCAGTGATGGTAGTGGACACTTGAATATCTACAAAGAATACAAGGGACAATCTTTGGGTTATAAAATTATATACGATCAGCCATAACATTAAAACCACCTCTTTGTATGTATACTCTTTTTCTATCAGCTCCACTAACCATATAGTTAACTAACCATTTACTGACTTTCCCTATGGGATTAATAAAGTTATCTATCTATAGGTGCACTTTGTAGCTCTACAGTTTCACTGTCGTCCATCAGTTACTCTGCATACTTTGTTAGCCCCCTTTTACCTTATTCTTCAATAGTCAGGACCTCCACATGACCACCACAGAGCAGGTATTATTTAGGTGGTGGATTATTCTCAGCACTGCAGTGACACTGACGTGGTTGGTGGTGTGTTACTGTGTGTTGTGCTTATATGACTGGATCAGACACAGCATCGCTGCTGGAGTTTTCAAATACCGTGTCCACTCACTGTCCACTCTTAAATTATACACACCTGCTTTGTTGGTCCACCTTGTGGATGTAGTCAGAGATGGTAGGTCGTCTGTTGCTTATTATTGTATTACTATTATTATTGTTGTTGTTCTTGTTGCTTATTGTAGCTTTTAAGTTAAAGTTATCCACAGTATTCAATGAACTTTAATTATTTAGCAGCTGTTGTCTAATGCTAGAAACTGTTAGCCTTTTAGCTAACGTTACCTGAAGTGTTTCAGTTCAGACTACCAGTTAACCTGAAACTCACTAGATAACATTACCATAAACAGTTTTCATTTCCAAATTGTTCTCTATCTTAATCCAAAACTCATTAATATACTTTCTGCTTACATTTTACTAAGTAAAAAGTTGTTAAGATTAAATGTTTATTTACCTCACACGAACGAACGAGTCCTCTTTTTCAACGGCTTGCGTCGCACTGTTGCTATGGTGACGCTCGTTCTGCCGGCGCTGAATCAGAGACTGGACGCTGGACCACAGCCGGACAACCAGCGTCGGCGCGCACGCGTTTCTACGAGCACCAGCCAAACCCAGCTGTGGTAACAACTGGGCCGGATCTGGCTACATTGATTCTGGCCGATTCTGACACTCGGCCGACTGTGCCGATAGAAAAGTGGAAACTGGGCCAGATGATTGTGCTAGCTGGGTTAACTTAGAAACCTTCCGGGAACGTTACTGGAACGATACTTTATACACATAAGAAATAAAACCTTATACAAGCTTTACCTAACGTTCTCTGTTAGTTCTCATAAAACCATGAGAGAACGTTAGGTTTCATAGTTTTATAGTTGGTACTTGTAAGTAAAGGTTGATCTACATGGACCGTCTCAAGCAAAAGGCTGTTTTTTTGGTAAGTTCCTACCAAAAAACTTTAAAGATCATAAGAAAACCTTCCGGGAACGTTACTGGAACGTTACTTTAAACACATAAGAAAGAAAACCTTAAGGCAACTTTTAGATAACGTTCTCTGTTAGTTTTCATAAAACCATGAGAGAACGTTAGGTTTCATAGTTCCCGGAACGTTCCGGGAACAGCGCTAATATTTTTAACGAAAATAGAACGTTCCCATAACGTTATGGGATGGTTCCCTAAAAATAACCATAGGGGAACCAAAATCTTACGTTACGGGAACGTTCTGTGTTAGCTGGGGTTCAGTATTGTAACTGATACGGGACGCGCTTTGTTCTGTATTTTTATCAATGGGAGACGGGTGGTGTGTATGAAACAGAAGGAAACTGCTGCTACTGTGGGAATTAGAAAGCGTTTGGTTATTATATTAAGTAGTATTCACTTTTATTCTTAGTAACGGTGTGTGCGCGCTGGTTATAGCAGCATAACCTGTTTAATACACTGCTGTATGAGTAGCACAGTGGGTAGAGTGCGTTGTTGTTTTGCCTAAAATATGGTTCTGATTTATAATTATAAAGAATGAAAATAATAAATGTTAAACACCATAAATAAAACTTTTGTTCTCATGACTGTGCCCTTCAACGCACTCTACCCACTGTGCTACTCATACAGCGGTGTATTATCCAGGTTATGCTGCTATAACCAGCGCGCACACACCGTTACTAAGAATAAAAGTGAATACTACTTAATATAATAACCAAACGCTTTCTAATTCCCACAGTAGCAGCAGTTTCCTTCTGTTTCATACACACCACCCGTCTCCCATTGATAAAAATACAGAACAAAGCGCGTCCTGTATCAGTTACAATACTGAACGCAGCGTTTAGTCTCCAGATAAAGAAGGATTCTGTATTTTACAGGACGGTGGGTAACTCTGCTTTGATTGTCTCTTATATAGTGAGTGAGGTAAAACACAGCACCAAAGCTTTAAATCAGTCCCACACATTCTCCTGCTGGTTTAATACAAGCTCTGATACACTGAGTCCAGTGTTACAAAAGTGAAACAAGCTTTAAAGCCTCGGTATCAAATGTTCCGTCCCTAATAAACAATGTTTTGTCCATTTTGTGTTAATTATTTTCATTATTTCGCTTTTGTTTTCCTTGTGGGAACTCCTTAGATGTTTAGAAGAGCGGACGGTAAATAGAGATGCACACGCCACGTCTAACCGTCTCAAACAATCTAATAACTTTCCACAAGAAAAACAATAGTGGGTCAACTGGATAAAATGATTTTCACAAACTAGACAAAACATCGTTTATCGTCACCATCACAAACTCCGTTCACTTTACCGCTGAGAAACAGTTTGATTGACCGCAGGTAAGCAACACGCACTTCCGGTTTATTGTCCCTACCTTTTCCGTCAGAAGTGTGCAGCCGAGAAGTGCAAAACAAATTTACATTTTAGAAAACAAAATTACATATGCCGAAAACAAATTTACAAGTGCTGAAACACTTTTACATATGCCAAAACAAATTTACAAACACTGGGTTCCCAAGCACTTGTAAATTTGTTTTTGCTTTCGTTGTAAATGTTGTTTTTGTTTTTTTGTAATTTTGTTTTCTGAAATGTTAATTTGTTTTGCACTTCTCGGCCACCATAGTACATAGGATCTCATTCCAGTTGCAAC